>NC_041004.1:37049770-37361332 GCF_004193775.1 Glycine soja
GTCTTTTATATAAATTGTTATATGGAGGATATGAAATGATAATTCAAATTGTGAGTATGTGATGAATTGTAGAATAACATGTTGCTTTGAGATTATAATATTGTTATTGAGATTGAGTATAAGTGTAAAGTTGAACATGTGTTAATTTGTGAGATACGTGTAAACATGTGATGGTGGATTGTGACACTATGAGATGTGAAATTGTGAATGAGTTCTAGTTGTGGATAAGTGTGTAGTTAACACTTGATGTGAAATTACTTGTGTTGTAAGCTATGAATTGTACAATACCCGACCAGCGTTATCTTGAGAAAAGCGTTGATGCGCAGTGTTAAAGAGAAAATGTAGGTTTCCTATTTAGGAACCAGTGTTAAATCGTAGCGCAATTGTGTTGAACGTGTTTAAAACACGAGTGTAAGGTCGTGGGTATTGTATAATTCATGAGCAGTGTCTGCATGTAAAAAAAATTATTTTAGGGGTTGGACCTGAATCAGGAGGGAGAGGCCCTGACGGACTCTTCGGAGTGTAGGCCTTGGGGGTCACCGGGTTTGAGTGCTCCTTTAAGCCTATGCTGATCTCATATGGTTGGAGCATTCTCGCAAAACATCGTGACCCTGACTGGTCTCCCTATGATCTTACTTAGTGAGAGTGACCTGACAAACCCATTGTGTGGTGTGTCTTGTTATGTACTCCTAAGCGCCCCAGGGTGGTTTTTCACTGACATGGTACCACATTGCATATAGAATTGAGTCTTAGCATAACTATTGCATATGCTTGCTAATTGATGTGTTATTATATCTTGATCGAAGTGTGGGATTCTTGTGTAATGTGATTGATAATTGAAAAGTGAATTTTGAATGACGAAGTGGTGAAGTTACGTGAGCTATGTTTAAGCAAGTGGTATCTCATTTATATAATACGTATATTTAATTGTCTTGTTTCTCTATTAGCTAGGAATGTGATAACTCACTCCCTGTGTGTTGTTGTGTTTGGATCCTGTGATGATCTTGAACTTGTGTTCGGGGGAGCAGATGAATAGGTGGATGACTATGAAGAACCTCATGCTAGAGGACACGGGAACACCACGCTCTGATAGGATGTGACATTAGGATATAGGTTCTATATTAATTGTATGAGACTTATATGACTTTCTTTGAGTCGAGATGACTTTATTATTTATTTAGACAAGTTTGAATATGATGTAGAAGAAAGTGAATGTGAGCCTTTTACCCATTTGAAAAGCTTGTATTTAAAAATGTTTTAAAAATACTTTTAATTAATATTTGAATTTTTATTCCTTTATTAATATATATGTGAGGGGTAGAGGGTGTCACATTTAGTGGTATCAGAGCCAGGTTGAACCTTTCGGCCAGTGTGTTATGTGCTTACCATATTCTGGTGTGCACTCTGTGTGGTTACTTATGAGTACTTTTGTTGAGCATGCTTGAATTTTTACTTGTATTTTCTCCTACATGATTAAATAAGACTTAATAATAATGCTTGTATGTGCCTAGCATCCTTAATGTCTGTTATACCATAAATCCACTGTTGAGTCATGAGTTATGAGACTGGCCATCTCTATAATTTGTGAAGTGCGGTTCGACATTATGGTAAGCCGTTAGGTGATGCAAGAAGCCTTGATACTGATGGATAATGCTTTAATGAGCCCTTATCTTCTTGCTTGTATGTTGTTAATAAACTTATTTCTATCTTGATGTGTGGATTAGTGTTGTGAAAACCTTTTGAACCATATATATGTCTTGGATGAGTATGTCTTTCTTGATGTGTAAACGCATGACTACTTAACTCACTTTATTTTGTGTGTAGTCGTGAATGTAGTAGTTGAAGTTTGTGATTCTTTAATACATCCTTATTAACTATTAAATTCTTACTTCTTATATGTACGTTGTATACTTATTATAAGAACCTTATAATTCTGGGTATGTTAGTAGTATGGTGTTTTGCCTTAATTGCATAGATAGTATGGTTGTTCGTGATTTCTTGTTCTTAGCAATGTTGATACTCTATAGTTCGAGGACTCGTATCAAGATATATTTTATATAGAATACTCTTTTGACCATACCTTTTTATTCTAGTGTAAACTATTCTTTGTGTTGCGTACTTAAGTCGAGTAATTCGATTTCACTTGCAAGCTTGAGTATAATTCATTGTTTGTGTTATGAGCCTACATCAAATAATTGGATTATTGATGTTTCTGTCACGATCAAGTGATAGTTGATATCTCCATATGTGCGTACACTGTGATTATGTTTTCGTTTCTAGAATTCATTTGGAGTATCTACTGTTGATTCTAGATGAGTGATCCTTCTTGATTTAAAATTATTGTCTCCTAATCAATCGAGTGTTCATCTTATTATTGGCTGCTCATCTTCCAATCATGTCTAGTTAAACTGCTTGATAATCTTTCTTGTTGTTACTTCTAATACGAATAAAGAGAGACTTCGCCTTTGACAATCATGTTAAGATGTTTTGAGAGGAAATACTTGAGTAGACATGATCATTGTTACCTATAGACGAAAGTCAAACTTAGTAAGACGTGTACCTGTGTTCCTTGAGGATATGCTTAGTTACCACCTAAGTGCAAGATTGAGAATCTTATAAGTGTAGTACCCATAGAAACTTGTAACCGTAGTTCGTGGGAAATATCTAGTGTAGAGTTGTTGGAGAACATAGTCTAGTTGGAAAAGTTATGAAGTATAGTTAAGAGGTTTAATGTGGAACCTTAAGAAGAGAGTAAGGTAGTTAGTAAGACATTAATTGTTAAGCATAGAAGGATTCAAGAGTGAGTGTTCTTGCATAAGGTAGGTGACCTAAAAGATTATTGATGATAGTTGTATGATTAGCAAGATAAATATTAGTTCTTTTTACATTAATATGGAAAAAGTTTGTTGATGCTTTAAGAAATACCTTAGTACCTATTGTGACCTCTATGTGTACCTGGTCATGTCATAATATGATTGATGTCTATGTGTGTTTGTGGAATGCGTGATAGGATCTCTCACCCTGAGTTAGCTCTTGTTGTGGTTTTGATGATTAGTGTTTAGTATGTTTCCAGTTAAGTTGAATTATGATGTGCATTATAAGGTTGTTATAGACCCTTGGACATCATGTTCCGAGCTAAGAGTTTTGTTATGCATTTTAGTTAGATGAAGATGACCCTTAAAGTATGCTACGTCTAGGTGAAAGATAACTACAAATCCTTCTTGGACAGAAGTTGTTTTGAGATGAGAGGAAACCTAAGATTAAGATGAAATGCTCTTAACTAGTAGTCGAACCAAAAGGTTATTTTAGGACTCATTGGATTAACCTTAATGCTTGCTGGAGATGACTTAAGTAAGTTTAAGTTTTTGAGTGAGATCCTTGTAAGGAGTAAGCCATAAGTTCATAGAGAAGTCGACCACTGTAAATTGTTGAGTGCTATCTTAGTCGCGTAGGTCCTTATTGGAGTAGTAAAATATTTGAAATAATTTTTAAGTTTAGAGGAGTGCTTGTAGGAGGACAAATAGTGATCAATGTTTCTTGACAACTTAAGACTTATGAAAAGATTTATCCTATATGTGAGTTGGAATAGGTAACCATGGGGTTCACCATAATATTTTGGGAGACATTACCGTTAGTTTGATACATTGTGAGGATCTTTGGAGCTGAATCCGAGATAAAAGAGATGTGTAAAATTCTCAAGAATCTTGTTGTGAGTTTAGTTTTAAACGTTAGAACTAGCTTAGTAGTTAGAGTTTGAATAGGAAACCGATGATATGACTAGTGTCCTAGTTATAGAGTTAGATATCGTAAACAACAGTTGAAATCTCAACTTCAAGTGCAAAGTTATAGGGTGACATGATGAGCATAAATGTGTGAAGATTACCTCAAGGTGAACAAACTTACAAAAGTAGGGAGTAATCTGTATTGCTTATCTAATTAGCACACAGTTAGTATCAAGTAGGCAACCTTAGAGTTGAATCGTTACCATTCTTGAACCTAAGTGAGAGTTATGAGTCAAGTATACGAAAGTGAGAAAGATCATGTTGAAGGAAGAGGCTTAGACTCAAGGGTAGGCAAATCATGTATTCTCGATAGTCATCATGAACTAGGATTGGTAGAGTGTGAGAGTCTCGAAACTCATTATCTTTCTTGAACCGTCCGATGTTCGAAAAAGAGTCGACCATGTGATCAGTCACGTCTCCTTGTGTTTGTTTGTTCTTTTCAATTTGTCATTAGTGTCTCCTATGATATTATTCTACTCCAAATAGTATGTCATTCACATTCTATTATAGTTGAGATGTCACTCTCGTGAGAAGACTTACTTATGTAATACTATCATTGAGTAAACGAGTATCACCGGATTTAATAGTTAAGTGCAGAGGAGTCTTGTGATCAAAGTAACAGAAAAAGAGTTTCAACTAGACACACATCTTGATATTGAGAATCATATGCGTGATATCTTTTTCTCGATCTTTCGGCAAGTTTCGGGGACGAAACTTCTTTTAAGAGGGGTGAAATTGTAACATCCCAAATTTTCGTAAATAAATTTAAAAAGATTTTTAGTAATAAATAAATAAATAAATAAATATAGAGCAAATAATAGGCTGAGTACCCTAGGTATAAATAGTTATGTTAAGTCAGCTGCCTCCTTTTGGCCTCATTTTCGTTTTTCCCCTTCTCCTCTCAAAACCCTTTCTTTTTCCCGCAGCCCACCAAACCAGTCTCAGAAAAACGACGATCTCGAACCCGTTCACCGTTGGATCGTCGTGAAATTTGAGTATCATGTTCGCAACACAATTCCTAGCATTCTCACCGTTGGGAATTTCGATATCATGTCTGAGCTGAGAGAAAAACCCTTCGCATTGTAGCCTTTTTCTTTCCCGCAGAAACCCAGAGCTGTCTTGGTAAAACTACGATCCCGGTTTCGTTAACCGTTGGATTATTGTGAAATTTGGATATGTTGTTAGAAATTAAATTCCGCACGCTTCCACCGTTGGGATTTGCGAGATAATATTCGTGGAGGGAGAAAAAGGAATCGTATGAAGACAGTACAAGTGGAGGTTTCAATCTCTTCTCCGTCTCTCTGACGTTTGGAAATTCTATCGGAGCAGTTGGATGAATAATTGAAAGAATTTCCGGGAACCGCTAGAGATGTTGCTATCGCTGGCTGAAGACACGTGAGCCCGCTTAGAGGTAAGGGATGAGTTATTCACAGTTGGGGATTAGTGAGAACATGTGTAGGGATCCTTAGAGGATTAAATTGGGATTTTATTTTTGGGATGTTTGTTAAATTGCAATTTTTCCTTTATGATTATAAATAAAATATTGATGTCCTGATGAAAATTGCTTGATAAATTGTGCTCTTGATATTTGTATATTTGGACCTATGATATGTATATAATTGTGTAATATTATTTGAGGGGTTTTAGTCCTCATGTTGTGATAGTCTTTTATATAAATTGTTATATGGAGGATATGAAATGATAATTCAAATTGTGAGTATGTGATGAATTGTAGAATAACATGTTGCTTTGAGATTATAATATTGTTATTGAGATTGAGTATAAGTGTAAAGTTGAACATGTGTTAATTTGTGAGATACGTGTAAACATGTGATGGTGGATTGTGACACTATGAGATGTGAAATTGTGAATGAGTTCTAGTTGTGGATAAGTGTGTAGTTAACACTTGATGTGAAATTACTTGTGTTGTAAGCTATGAATTGTACAATACCCGACCAGCGTTATCTTGAGAAAAGCGTTGATGCGCAGTGTTAAAGAGAAAATGTAGGTTTCCTATTTAGGAACCAGTGTTAAATCGTAGCGCAATTGTGTTGAACGTGTTTAAAACACGAGTGTAAGGTCGTGGGTATTGTATAATTCATGAGCAGTGTCTGCATGTAAAAAAAATTATTTTAGGGGTTGGACCTGAATCAGGAGGGAGAGGCCCTGACGGACTCTTCGGAGTGTAGGCCTTGGGGGTCACCGGGTTTGAGTGCTCCTTTAAGCCTATGCTGATCTCATATGGTTGGAGCATTCTCGCAAAACATCGTGACCCTGACTGGTCTCCCTATGATCTTACTTAGTGAGAGTGACCTGACAAACCCATTGTGTGGTGTGTCTTGTTATGTACTCCTAAGCGCCCCAGGGTGGTTTTTCACTGACATGGTACCACATTGCATATAGAATTGAGTCTTAGCATAACTATTGCATATGCTTGCTAATTGATGTGTTATTATATCTTGATCGAAGTGTGGGATTCTTGTGTAATGTGATTGATAATTGAAAAGTGAATTTTGAATGACGAAGTGGTGAAGTTACGTGAGCTATGTTTAAGCAAGTGGTATCTCATTTATATAATACGTATATTTAATTGTCTTGTTTCTCTATTAGCTAGGAATGTGATAACTCACTCCCTGTGTGTTGTTGTGTTTGGATCCTGTGATGATCTTGAACTTGTGTTCGGGGGAGCAGATGAATAGGTGGATGACTATGAAGAACCTCATGCTAGAGGACACGGGAACACCACGCTCTGATAGGATGTGACATTAGGATATAGGTTCTATATTAATTGTATGAGACTTATATGACTTTCTTTGAGTCGAGATGACTTTATTATTTATTTAGACAAGTTTGAATATGATGTAGAAGAAAGTGAATGTGAGCCTTTTACCCATTTGAAAAGCTTGTATTTAAAAATGTTTTAAAAATACTTTTAATTAATATTTGAATTTTTATTCCTTTATTAATATATATGTGAGGGGTAGAGGGTGTCACACAGTGTCCATAGCTCACAATCCGGTGTTCCATAGTAGAACAAAGCATATGAAAATTGATGTCTTTTTGTAAGAGAACAAGTTTTGGCCAAACAACTCTCAGTTGTGCATCTTCCTGCCTTAGATCAATGGACAGATGTCTTAACCAAGCCACTTTCCTCAACAAGATTTGAAGCACTAAGGGACAAACTCAATGTGAAGCACTTTTCTGTAGAAAAACCTTCCCCTTGGGTTTGTGTGTGTGTGTGGTGGGGGGGGGGGGTAGGTATTAGAATGAATGTATGAAAATAATTAATTACAACCAATTATTGCAGGACAGTTAGACAGCTAACTACTTTTCTTTTGCTAACAGAATTCTGTTAGTTAGTTGTTAGTTAGTTTGTGATTAGTTTCAAGGGCTAGAGGTTTATAAATACCTCCTTTGTAACTGCATTAAAAGTTAACTTTTTCAGAATCAATAATATCAGTTTTTCTTTTTTTCTGTTCTCAATACTTTCTCTTATTTTCTCTGTTCTCTCAGTTCTCTAAATCTGATACACACCACCCCTCTCCCTGGCATGGTAAGCCGCACACCACCTTCTAGCGCTGCCCACTCACCACCTACACCACAGAAAGGGTTGCTAGCGACCCCCCAAAATCAGTATCCAAACAGTGTCCTCTTACCTTACCCATTTAGCGGTTGTTTGAAATCCCTACCTTTTTTCTTTGAATAGAATGCCACCACTGCTCATTTTGGCCATGGCTGAAGAAAAGAGTTCCTACTTCTAGTCCTTGGGTCCCAATGATCCCCCAACCTTGCGGGTTTCATAGCAACTCGATGGTCGTAATTATCTTTAGTTAGCCCAGTTGGTTTATACTATTGTCAAAGGGTGTAAGAAGCTTAGTAAGGAATATGATCTAGCCAAAGCTGACCCAAATTTGAAGTATGGGACAATGAAGACTCCCTTATTATGACCTGACTATGGCATTATATGACTCCGGAGATGAGCCGGAATGTTTTTCTCCACTACTACAAAAATTCAGGAAAACCTTGCCCAAGCATACTCCATGAAGGATCCTGCTGCCAGCTATGAGGTCAAAAGCAAGATCTTTAACACTGAGGGAGCCTCTTGGTGATTGACTACTATCGGGAAAAAATGAAAGTCCCACATCGACTAGAGATAGTGCCAAAATATAATATATAATTGGGGGACAATCCTCACCCTATGAGCTAGCTTTAGGGCCTTAGTTAGGCCCAAATCCATATTCTAAGATGGTATCAGAGCCTATCCTAGATCCATTAAATGAGTCATCCACCATTTTATCCACGCACCAACCCAAAAGTGTCTATGCGTGAGGGGGTGTATTGGAAAAACCCAAGTCCCACAATGGTTAGAGATAGTGCCAAAATACAATATATAAGTGGGGGACAACCCCCACCCTATGAGCCAGATTTTGGGGTTAAATTAGGCACAAACCCACATTCTAAGAACTACCATGGGACCCTAAATAGGTTGTAGATTGAGTTAGATCAGTACCAGAGTTTGAAGATGAGATGTACAATACTAACTCTGCTACATTGAATGAGTTTATTGAGTGAGGGAGAATCTTTAAGTTTCTCTCTGGCCTGAATTCTAAGGACAGCCTTATACAGGTTCAGATTCTGTCAGTGGTGTTCTACACAGTGTGGGATGAACAAACTCAAAGATCAGTCATGCTGGATGGAGGCAGTTCTAGTGCAAGTGATGGTTCAGGTATCAAGAAAAAGTTCCACTAGATGGCCATCTTCGTCTGGGAAGCCTTCCATGAAGTATAATCGGGAGGAGCATTGCACTGACTATAAAAGGTAAGGCCCCGCCCTGCACAGGAGGACAGAACCAAACATTGAAATTGACAGATACTTAAGCAAAGAGAAGCTGGACGGCAATCTTATAGCTACAGCCTACCTCCCACAGCGAGATGCCAACAACTTACTGGAAAGTTGGGAATGGTCAGTATTCATTCATCAAATTAACTTACGGGGGTTGTTGTAAATTGAATAGAATCAGATTAGTGATTGTATTGCAAACACATCGAATAATATTCAATTCTCCCTTTTTAAGAATGTCCCAACAATCTGTAGCAGATGCTATGTGATAATTTTACAGGATTTGCTACCAGTAAAGATGCCAGAAAAAATCTCAATGTGTGTTTCTTTGGTCTGTCAGTTGAAAGAAACACTAAAATCTCTATGATCGCCAGTTGTCTCTTGAGAATGTGCAGTTCTCCTACATATTTTGTGGTATTCAGCTGATTGTCTTTTAGGGGGGTGTCTACTACATTTACAGATACACGAGCCTCCTATGTTGCAGGTTTCTTGTCCTTAGTTTTTTTTTTTCCTTCCTAGTCTTGAATTCTTTAGTTATTGACTATTTCTCATTCTCTCACATTTGTACGTCTCTCCTCTATCTTCAAAAATTTATAAATAAAAAAGAAAACATCACAGATTTTCAGAGGTTTTGATTAAAAACTAAGTTTTCTAGCCAAAGACAGGCTTAACACATGACATGCAGTTCAATATCACGATCAGGAATAAGATATACCACATAGCATAGAAATAGTTGTGGTCTTTCCAGCTCCATTTGTTCCTAAAAAGCCAAAACATTCTCCTTCCTGAACTGAGAAAGTTAATGAATCTACTGCAACCTTTCTCCCATGATGCTTCTCCTCAAAATATACCTTAAATTCAGAAAATATCACTATAATTTAGCATGAAGGCAATGGCTTCAAATGCAAAACATTTTTATTTACAAAAAAGCAAGTTGAAGTAAATAATCCTAGGAAATACCTTACGGAGATTGCGAAGGTAGATAATGGAATTGTCAAGGGAACCTGAAAGTACTCTATTTCTCTCTGTTTTCACATCTACATCTTCATCGAAGTCCATAGCAACAGTTTCGGAAGATGATTCTAACAGAGGTTCCAAATAGGGATTATTATGCTGGAAGATATTAATTTTTCCCCACCACTTCTTGATCATGAATGAAGTCAAATTGAGAGAAGGAAACATTTCAAGTGCAAGCGTCAACAGAAAGTAACTAAAGCTCTGTCATACAAGAAAAAAATGGATTAGCTAGAGCAAAATATTTTTTTCCCAATTTATGTGTGTTTGATATCTATCTGTTATATACGGGTTTTGTTAACATTATTGAGAAACAAAACATTTATTACACTTTTGTATTTCCTTTGTAATAAATGATTTGTTTCCTAATAAAAACCTTCTAGTTTTAGTTTCTTAAAATCAGACCTGAGGGCTGATGTTAACAAAACCACTTATATATTACTTTTCAGTTCAAAAGAAACACAAAAGCAGCAAAGTTAGACGAAAAGACTTGCACCTCAACAGCAAGATAACAGATGGAAGCCCCAGTAACATTCCAATCAAACACCCCATCACTTGTTTTATCTTTCATTCCTTGCCGTAAAAGAGCTAGTGAAGCAAGACCATCAGCGAAACAAAATCCAGGAGATATTCTGAAAAAATTCTGAAAGAGAACATAATATGCATATTATGCAGTGTTTGCCACAGTGAATGAACAAATAACAATTCAAGCAGCTAAAACACAAGTTGTTTAACATTGCCAACAGTGTTCCTTTACTTTGTGACATTATACAGTCTAAATGACATTAATATTTATCCCAAAGACATCAATTATGCTTATTGTAACAGCCGTTCCTTTTGGGTTTTTCATTTAAATAAAATAAATAAATAAATTAGGTCATCAATTCCCCATTATATAAATTAACTTTTAACCCAGAGCAGTTTTTACAAAAACACCTTCTATTCTATTTTTTCTTCTTCTGACGCACAAAATCCTAACAGAGCAACTAGAGGAGGAGATCTAGAGAGCACTAGAAACGTCACCATTGCTAACGGAATTGAACGATTACATCAAGGTAAGGGATGAGTTACTCACACTTGGGGATTAGAATGAACATGTATAAGGATCTCTAGATGATCAATTTTGGGTTATTTTTAATTCATGAACCCTTTTCAATTGAATATTTCATATGCTAAATTGAGTGTGATATCTATTATCATAAACTTCTGTGATTTTGTTTGTTTAGTGTATATTGACATAATATTTTTATTGAAGCGGGTGAATTGTCAAATTGTTATCACTTGATTTTTGTGTATATTAACGATTACGATTTTTTTTTTGTTTTACACTTGTGCATTTACCACTGTTTTCGAATTGTCAGTAAATTGCTATCACTTGAATTAAAGGTTTGCCCAAACAATTGTATTCCCTTGGCTTGCAATCAAAATTTATGTACCGCATGTATTGTACCAGTTTGTTGAAATACAATACATATCTCGCTTATGAAGGTGACCACGTACGGTTTTGCACATATATATATATATATATATATATATATATATATATATATACACTAAAAACATTAAAAAAATAATAAATAAAATAAAGTTCAAGAAACTATTGCTTAATAGTGATTACTTTTGCTACATTTTAAATTAATTGTTGTAGAAGTTCTTTTTCATTGAAAACAATATAGTTCGATTTAATTTATACGTGTTTTGCGCTATGTAAATATTACTATTGAGTGATATGTGTATGATTCATGAGATGTGATAAACTGTTTTATTGAGATTATAAAATTGTGATTGAGATTGTGTGTAAGTGATAACCATTTGGTATGTAATGAATTGTGAATTACACGGGTGTAGAGATGTTGTATGTATTGAGTTGTGAACTATGAATTATGCAATTACACAACTGTAAGACTCTTTAAGGGTGACAAGTTAATGCGCGATGAGTTGTGATGGGTTTCGCGGTGGGAACCCGACGAGTTTAATAATTTAGGCGCAACGAGTTAAAATAATTTTGAAAATAATTGAGATTTTGTAAACAATTGAGTAGTTGTGTGTATTGCATAATTCATAGGTAGAGTCTGTATGTTAAAATATTTTTTGGATTGGACCTGAATCAGAAGGGAGAGGCCCTGGTGGACTCCTCGGAGTCTAGGCCTTGGGGGTAAATACATTCGGTTTGAGTGCTCCTTTAAGTCTGTGTTGATCCCACATGATTGGAGCATTCTCGCAAAACAAAATGACCCTGATGATCCCCCTATGATTTCACTTAGTGAGAGTGACCTGACTTACCCGTCGGCATGTCCCATCATGTACTCCTAGGCACCGACGAAATTTTTCACTGAAAAATGATACCATATTGCATGTAGGCTTAAGTTTAGTGTATTTGTTACATAATACTTGTGTTTGACTTTCATTGAGTTAACAATTGCGGTTTGATGTTATTTTTTAGAGTGTGTGAACTTGAGTGAGTGTAAATAATATGTGTGATTTTGTGAAGTGATGTTGTTTATATAAATTCAGCTCTAAGTATTATATGTTTCACATGTTCTAGTGTTTTATTATATAAGAATGTGATAACTCATTTCCGATGTGTGTTTGTGTTTGGGCTGAATGCCATTTTGGTTCAAGTGAGCCAGCATATGATGAGTTTCATGCTAAAGATGGAGAGGTTTAGTTTGTGCCAGGAAAATGCTCTGATAAATGTGACATCAGGGCATAGAATTTTATTTCATATTTATAATTCCAAGAATAATATAGTTATTTTATGTTTTCCACTTTAGTGTGTCTTCTTTTCATTCAAAATGAGCAGCCTTATTTTGAGTCGAGATGATTTTATTAGTATTTGAACAAGTTCTATTATGATTTCACTGAGCGAATGTGAACCTTTTACCCTTTTAAAATGTTATTATTTAAATGTGTTTTAAAATTTTCAATTAATTCCGCATTCTTATCCTTTTATTATACATATGTGTGTGTGGGGTAGAGGGTGTCACACTTATCCTAGTAGCTAACTTCTTTTGACTAAAAGTTCCTGCAATCCCTCTTCATATCTATAATAATAGTGACAACCCATGATAATGACTATTCACTAAATAACATAAACAATCCAGATCTATTACCGATAGAATTTGAGAGAAAATGTAAAGTAGATTTTATCATTGATCTAAATGATTAAGCCAAGTTACAATGAACTGTGTCAACTCTATATATAGAGTGACTAACAGAAAACTGACTCAAACAGTTACTAACTATGGTTAATAACTTCTAGCTAGCTTTTTGTTTTACATATATAACTAAAGAATCTTGTTTTGTTCTATTATTTGTTATTTATAATATTCTAATGAATCTTTATTTTCCTTTTTATTATTAGTTATTAGAATATTTTTTATTATTAGAAAGAATAAATAGAATTGGCAAAAATAAAAAAAAAATTCAATAAAATCAAAATTATCACGGGCGAATATTTACTCTTTTATTATCAATCAAATTCAGATGTAATGTAGGGCACAACTCCTAAAAAAAGGATTGCTTTTTGGTTTCTTCCGCCATCCCACCTAATGAATCATTAAGATTTGTTTTTAATAAAATCTTAAGTATTTGCAGGTTTCGTCGTTCCCATCACTTCTCGATTAATGGTTAGGTCTGAATTCGACAATGGAGCCTTTCTCATATCTTAAAATTAATAATCTTTTTTTTTTCGAATATTGATTTGTTTTTTCGTGAATCAATATTCTCAGTTTTTATTGATTCAGAGCTCTTAATTTGTTTACGTTATAAATTAATTCATATATAAATAGTTGTGTCTTGGTGACTTGTTGGTCATGGGTTCGAATCCGGAAACAGCCTCTTTGCATATGCAAGGGTAAGGCTGCGTACAATATCCCTCCCCCATACCTTCGCATAGCGAAGAGCCTCTGGACAATGGGATACGAAGTTTTTATAAATAGATATGAATTGATTTAGATTGATGCTTTATTACACTACCTGACAGCTCACTGACAGTTAACTGACAGCTTGCAGTTGACAACTATGACTAAGTAAAAATCATTACACTTAGTGGGAATAAGAATACTCTAACAATTACTGATCACATGTGATACAAAGAAACTGATCTATTTTTAGTATCCACTTATAATAGAAACCCTAAACATTATTTTTTTTTTTAAATTAGTGCCCTAAAACCTTTTTTCCTGTTTTTGGTTTTACAGGAAAAAGAATTAGCCCAAGTAAGGGCGAAGTACTCATGCTGCAAACACCAGAAGAAAAATAAAGGGTGTACCTTAAGAAAAGAATTGGCACTCATTGTTGATGGCATGAGTCCCATAATGAATGAGATAACCATCAGTATCAATCCAGAGAAAAAGTGGATCAAGAGAACCACATTCTGTAAGACAAGTGAATATCTTAGTATTTATAATAGTGATAGCTAACAAATAAGAAAACAAGGTCTCCTCATACCTGCGCCATGGTATGGTCAAAAAAGAAAAATGTAAGGCAATAAGTTGATGATGCGATTGCAAGTCCATATTCCAAAAGCATGAGGATTGTTGGTAACAAAGAAACCCCTCCAACAAACTGATCCAGACCTACAATAAGATTCAATAAACAATAATTAGCATTGAAAACAATGCTACTGTAAGACAGAAACCCCAAGGGGGGTAATGCTTGGGAGTATTGTGGTGAATCAGGAATCATATTATGATCACTATTATCAGTATATGTCATTGTATAATTGTGAAAACAGTTTTGTATTTTGTTTGTAAGGGCTGTTAGCCTTTGCTAACAGCACCCATTCTGTAATGAGTAACCACTGTAAGGGCTGTTAGCTTTTGCTAACAGCACCCATTTCGTGTTAGTTAGTACTTCAGGGAGTACAAGGGTTTTTCTAACTGCAACCTATCCCATATTCTACTAGAGGTGGCACACTGCTAATGTCTGTCATTTTTTCAGAACTGATATCAGTTTTCAGCCATGAGTCCCTAACCTTTTCTGATCCCACCACGCTGCAACCTATCCCATATTCTACTGGTTCAACCAGATCCTCCAATACTTGGGGTTAATCCCAATGCTAAGTCCACTGTTCCTAGTCCCAGTCAGCCCAATGCCATGCTCACAAACTCCTCCTCTCATGGTAATGATGCATCTGGCTCCACTTGGATACTAGATTCTAGAGCCAGTTTTCATGTTACTGGTGACTCTCAAAATAATATACAATTTACTCATTTTGATAGACCTAAGCAGATTTTCATAGGCAATGGTAAAGGTTTAAGTATCTCCAACTCCGATTCCTCAATTTTTGTTTCTCCTAATGACACTGCCATAACCTTTAAGCTTCATAAGTTGTTACATGTTCCTTCAATTTCGAAAAATCAGTTAAGTGTGAGTCAATTTGCCTAAGACAACTCTGTTTCACCCTCATTTGTATCTTGTGAAATCTCAGGAGACCAATAAAATTCTTCTACAAGGAGTGGTTGGTGTTGATGGACTCTATTCTTTTCACAACCTCAAGCTTCAAGGCAATCCTTCTCTGCTGATGTCCACTTCTGCTTCTGTTCCAAATGCTAAGTTTCCTACTTCAGCTGCTACTGTCAATCATACCTCTAATATTGTTTCAAATTCTGGTGTTACCTCTTCCACTAGTCTTAATCTTTGGCATGCTAGGTTATGACATCCTAATGATCATGTAATGAAAATTGTTCTCAAACAGTGTAATATTTCTCAACTGAATAAAAACATCACCGAGTTTTGTTCTTCTTGTTGGATGGGTAAAGCTCATAGGTTACCCTCTCACAGCTCAACAGGCTTCCCACTCCCTCTCTCAAGTTTGTTGTTCCTTTTGTTACTTTGTTTAATAAAGAGTCTGATTATCATTTTCTTAAAACTTTTAGGTGTGCCTGTTTTCCTTTACTAAGGCCATATCATACACACAAGCTCAATTTTCGGTCTCAAGAGTGTTTGATTCTGGGTTATTCCTTATCTCACAAGGGTTACAAGTGCTTGTCATCCTCTGGTAGAATTTACATATCTAAGGATGTTCTGTTAATGAGTTGAGATTTCCCTATGCTGATCTTTTTCCTTCTTCCACTAATTCCACAAAAAATGTTGATTCTTATTTTAGCCTAAGTCCTAACCTTTCTCCACCTTTTGTTGCCTCTATTCTATCAATAAGATTGATAAGCAGATTATTTGTCATTATTTGTGCAGATTTATTGGCCCTTTAAATTAGCATATCTTGTATGATTGTTTAGCTATAATTGTGTAATTATATCCTTAATTACTTAGCCCAGCTGTAGGTTACCATATATAATTTTTTAGCAAATTTCAAGGTTAGATATCAGATTGTATCATATTATTTAAATGAGAATTCTCTAGAGGAGAGGACACAGTTTTCATCCTAATTTCTGAGTTTAACATGGTATCAAAACCTATAGCCCATCTTAGTTCTTGCCTATTCTAGTAAGCTCGCCTGTATTGGTAGGCATCTGTGGAGGGGGGTGTTAGGAAGTCCCACATCGTCTGCCTCAGTTCTTGAGGTGCAGCTTATATATCTGTTGGACAACTTAGTGCCAAATGGTTTTAAGTTGAAATCTAACAGTTCAAGCACTCTATGATGCTGATTGGGCGTCTCATGTGAATGACAAGCGCTCCACCTCAAGGACTGCCATTTTTTCTTGGTCCAAACTTAGTCTCTTGGTGGTCTCACAAGCAAAAGGTTACTGTCAGGTCTAGTACTGAAGCTGAATATCGCAACATTGCTCAAACTTTCACTAAATTGACTTGGATTTATACTCTACTGACAGAGTTACAAGTTTCTTTCACTACTCCGGTAATTTTTGTGATAATCAGAGTGTTGTTTCTATTGTTCACAATCTTGTTTTTCACTGTCGAACAAAACACATGGAGATTGATGTGTTTTATGTGAGAGAGAAGTTTTGGCCAAGCAGCTCTCAATTGTTCATATTCTAGCTCTAGATCAGTGGGCTGATATTCTAACTAAACCTCTGTCTACATCAAGATTTGAGGCTCTGAGAGGCAAACTCAATGTGAAGAGTGTTTCCATTGAAAACTCTCCCCCTTAAGTTTGAGGGGGGGTATCAGTATATGTCATTGTATAACTGTGAAAACAGTTTTGTATTTTGTTTGTAAGGACTGTTAGCCTTTTGTAACAGCACCCATTCTATAATGAGTAACTACTGTAAGGACTATTAGCTTTTGCTATCAGCATTCATTTCATCTTAGTCAGTACTTCAGGGAGTACAAGGGCTTTTCTAACTGCACCTCAATAGGATCAGTTAGTTATAATTAGTTCTGTTGTATAGAGGTATATAAATTCTTGAATTGTAACTACCTCTAACTAACTTTTCAGATCAATAGAATCAGCTTTGTTCTTCTCCTTTTTCTTCTCTATTTTTCCTCTGTTTTTCTCTCAATTTATCGAAAAACTACCCACAGTCACACCCATTCAACAACCTGAAAACTCTAGTGAGGAAGATTCTAATATTTATTTATCTATTTATTTATTGGTAACAGAAAGTTTAGGGGTAGGGCAGGTTGAAAGGCTCTAATATTTAAATGACCAATTATGTCAAAATTTTGACTTATCAGAGACAAGATGTCCTAGAAATCAAATATTATATCACGTCATGCAAAGTCTCTTCAGTGTGAAGCACATATAATATGCATATATAAAACACACCATTATATTGTCCTGATATTTAAAATAATACACTGATGAAGCAGACAATGGTCAAGATTTGGAGAAGTTAAGGAGGCTCTAATATTATATCAGGAAGGAAACAACTGACCAATGTGAAGTATATACAAATAAAAAACACAACATGGAGCAGTTAAGGAGGCTCTAATATTATATCAAGGAAATGTTGACCTTAAAGATCAATCAAATAAATGGGAGCTAATATCCTTTATAGATATCTCTACAAACCAGGAATAGATTCTCTCATGTGAGTTCTTCACTTTTGTTTCTATCTCTCTCTTTACTTGGCCCAGTGACATGAAAATCCCATGAGAGGATCCATTCCCATGATAAACCCAATTATGTAGGTTAAACTTAATACAAAAAGGCCCACATATTTTGTTAAAGATTATAAGAGTATACTTACTCGATAGATAGTTATCTTTACTTGGGTTTTTTCCAATACACCCCCTCACTTCCAGCACTTCTTGGGCTTGGTGCGTGGATAACAATGGTGGGTGACCCTTTGTATTAAACTTGAATAAGCTCTGATACCATCTTAAAATCTTAGAATGTGAGTTTAGGCCTAACTCAACCCCAAAAGCTAGCTCAAGGGGTGAGGGTTGCCCCTCACTTATATACTATTACTTGGCTTTATCTTTAGCTGATGTGTGACTTGGGTTTTTCCCAATATGTAAAGATTAAACTATAGTTAGTAGTGAGTTTATAGTTAGTTAGTTAACTGTTAGGACAGCTGTTTAACAGCTGTCACTAACTGACTAGAGTTAGTTGACAATTGCAGTTATGTAACTGTCTACATAAATTGAGGTGTAAACTGTTCATTCCTTGGGCTGAATAATATCATCTTTTCACCTCAATGCAGTTTTATTTATTCTCTCTCTCAAGATTCATTTATGGTATCATAGAGCTTTGTTTCAATCCCTAGAATTTTCATGCCCTCCGCTTCCAATCCTTCTCTGCCAGGGAAAAATGGCACTCTACTAGCTTCTCCATCTGTTGTAACTGCAAAAGAATTCTCACACTCAATCTCGCAGAAGTTGAAGAACGCCAACTACCTCCTATGGTGTCAACAGGTTGAACATGTGCTCAAAGTCCATAGCCTTTAACATCTTCTCACCGAGCCTCAAATTCCACCGCAATACACCACCATTGCCTATCACGATGCCGGTATTACTTCACCCGAGTTCTTACTCTAGGAGCAACAAGATCAGCTCCTCCTCTCGTGGCTACAATCCACCATTTCTGGTGTGGTTCTTCCATGACTCGTCGGAAGCAAAACTTCTTGGCATCTTTGGGACAAACTTCATACGCACTTTTACTCTATTATTCATGCGAAAAAGCATCAACTCTGCAACGATCTTCATACCATCTTTCTCAATAATAGCTCAATTTCTGATTATCTGTTTCGTAATCAAACCATAATTGACTCGCTCTCATCAATTGGAGAACATGTTTCTGAATCTGAACTTGTTGATATAGTTCTTGATGGTTTGCCTGATGAGTTTGAATCTCTTGTTACGTTCATAAATGGAAAGTTTGAGTCTCTATATCAATGAAGTCGCGACTCTACTTCTTGCTCACGAGACTCATATTTCTCGCAAGAAAGCTCTTGCTTCGTTACTTGCTTCAATTAATCTTGCCGAAGCTGCTAAACCTAATTTTAGCCCTAATTCTTCTATGCAAGCGTTTTCCAGCGACTCTGCCTCTACAAATCCACAAGCTTATGTTTCTCAGGGTCAGTCTAGCTTATCGTCAAACTTTGGTTCAAGCTACAACAATTATAATGGTGGAAATAGGTTTTTCAACTCCGTTCATGGTGGTGACCAGAACTTCTCTCGTGGTGGTGGCTGCGGCAGAGGTTGCTACTTCAATGTGCAGTATCATATTTGTCACAAATATGACCTGGCTACTTTCTGCCATCATAGGCATGATGACGATTATGTTCTCACTCAACCAATGGATTACCCCAACCAATACTCCGATCAGAATCAATCTCAGACTTCAGCCCAATCAGTATCACAGTCAGAATCCTAATTCATATCCTAGTCAGCAGTCTAACCAATCTCAGTACATCAGTACTCATCTCAGTCTCAATACAACAACCAATCAGCACCTGTTCAACATCCTCCACAAGCACATCTGACTAGCGTGGTGCTGGCAATCAAAACTGACTGCTATAAATAAGAAACCCTCCAAGGTAGAAATAGAAGAGAAAAAAAATACAAAGAAAAAGTTGCATATAATGGTCAATGAAAAGATAAGCATGATAATATAAATTAGAACACTTACTACATTTGATATAACATTGTATAGCAATTACCTAAAACAATGAATAAATACCTAAACAATCTTTGTTTTTTATAAAAAGGGCAACTCAATGCACAGGACCTCTAGGTCATAAAGCAGCAACCTAATTGGACCAAGGTTTGCCCTCCCCAATTAAAGAAGAAATTTTATTGACGAGAGAAATAATACAAGTCCAAATGATAAGATTTCCTTTAGAAAAAGAAACATGTTGAGATATGGTTTTGATATGTGTTAAGATAACATTCTGATATGATTGTTTCCTTATTCACATTAGGATTGTTTCCTTATTTCCTAGATCTATTAAACAGGCCACCCACCATGTCATCCACGCACCAAGCCCAAAAGTGTTGGACGTGAGGACAACCCTCACCCTATGAGCTAGCTTTTGGGGTTGAGTTAGGTCCAAACTCACATTCTAAGAAAACAAAATAATAAAGATAGATCAAGTAAGCAAAACTTGCCAATCTCTCTGCATATTTGAGAAAGATATAAATAAATAAGCCACCATAGCACCATGAATTTTAGAGTTGGGTTCATGATCAAGGTCAATGTTCATTACCATAGCAAATTAAATATGCAGATAACGATTAATCATCATGAATAATGAATTGGAAACATACCAAAGACGTAAAAGAGAACTATGGCAAAAGAGGCCGGAAACAAGAAGCTCACGAAGTCCCAAATAAATGTAGAAGCCCAATATGACAGGACAGAAACCTGATTAGCAAGTTCAAAATAAGATTAATATTCAAAAGGAGATAGAAAAGCGTATTCATTGAATGCTTTCTATTTTGAAAACATTATATACCCCACTGATTAGTTGTTGCTGCTTAGCTTTCACTTCACGTTCCTGTACCAATCAAGAATTTACATGTGTTTAGCCTAAGACACAAGAAATCTGAGAATGTCATTAATCTTGGACACTCTTGTAGCAAGAAGTTTACTCTAGTGAATTCATGACATGTCAAATGAAAAATATGGACTTCATATAGAAAACAAAAAAATTGAAAATGAAATTTGTCAATTTATCTAAGATCGCAACAACAGAAACTTATGGGAATCTTGAATAAAGAAAATGTTCTCTTTTATAGATTGTTTCAGGAGGAAGAAAAATACTAAATTAAAAAGACGACAAGTTGGAAGCAGTTTAACACAACATACCTTAACAATTGAAACGGCAAATGAGGCAGGTATAAAAGAGAAAGCAATATTGACAATAACTGCAGCAGAGAAGGCATCCAGGTCCTACAGAATTTCATCTACAGTATCAAATCTTCAATTTTCTGAAGCGCATAGAGGGGACAATAAAACATAGATTTGGTACAAATGTAAAGGGCATTGCCATATTAACACAATATTATTTAATATTGCTGATTAGCATACAAGTCAGAAATTATGTGAAACTACGAAAAATAAGAACCATAGAAGTAGAAACTAACACAAACTACAAATGCATTGCAATATAATAAGGCAATATATCCTGAATCCCAACATATACCCATTATCAATACTAACTGGATCATGTATCATGATGCTTGAAGAATACCCACTTATGTGAAATAAAAAATTAGCTTACATGACGTTGTAAGCGCTGGCTTTGTGTCGTTGGTAAGGGGTGGTTGCGTGTCTGAATTGTCATGTTTGTGTCATGAGTTGCAAGCCTGAGAATTGCAGAATTCATCAAATTGATAAATGTAGGAGCAGCATGTTGACAGGAACAGTTGTGTAATACAGTGTATCCTAAGCTTCCATCATTATTCTGGTCATCCATCACAATTGCCCCATACCTGAATGTCAAAAACACAGCAATAAAACAAACTATTTTGTCATCATCATAAAAATTGTATTCAGTTGTTTTATCTGAGTTGATCAGTTGACAAGTAATAATATAGTTAAACTGGTTCCTTGCAGAAATATATACAGCACTATACTAGGGCATGAACCTAAGATCTTCTAGTTTGGACAGTAGGTTTCTTGTCAAAGCACCTCTAGACTGAAAATTCCTTCACAAGAAGAAAACCACGGGGCTTGAAATGTGGACAAAGCATACACTCAAATCAAGCTTTTATGAAAACAACAAACAACTTCACAAAAATAATTTTAATTTTTTAGTCTGGGCGGCAAGAAAAAATATTACACAAAATTCACTAGTAAAGTTTACAGAAATCTTCCATGATCTCAATAGAGAAGCAAATGTGAGTCACATATATAATCACATCAATAAATGAAAATAATCATTGATTCTAGGAAGAAACACTGACTCAATTTAGGTTTGTTCAAAATAGAATTTCATCTTCCTGTATAATAAAACGAATAAGGAAAAATATTATAATATCATTCTCATGGCTGCCCCAATACTAATATGGATTCTATATTGCACAAAAAAATGTTTCATAATAATTGCTTGACAATTCTTAAAAGAGATAAAAACTAAAAATGAAACAGGAGACTCAGGTTTTCTGACCTAGATTGGTAGGATTCATTAAAGCTTGACATCAAATATTCACTCATTGAAAGTAGAGCAGGTCCCAAGGTTGGTCCTGCCGCTTCCACTGCATCAGCCAATGCCTTTTCTGAATTAGGGAATCTGTACGAGCTTGGCTTGAACCTCTGAATCCACCCTCCGATGACATTTTGTGCTACCTTGAAATAAAAATCTCAGCAAAACTCAATCACGACCCACCAGCTTCATCTTTTTTAGCAGCATAAGTCTATGACTACAGATAAAAAAGAAAACATAAAAAATGGAGTAAGCAATCAGTGA
Organism: Glycine soja; assembly: GCF_004193775.1. Lineage (NCBI taxonomy): Eukaryota > Viridiplantae > Streptophyta > Magnoliopsida > Fabales > Fabaceae > Glycine > Glycine soja. The sequence goes on from NC_041004.1 coordinate 37,072,185, forward strand.
CAAACCTTTTCAGCAATTGGCAAAGATAGATTAAACGGAATTGGGCCTCCTCCACCCCCACCACTCAATAGAGGATTAAAATGAGAAGTTGAAAGGGTGAGTGATTGCTGATCAGGATGTGGCTTGAGCTTCAGAAATAGAAGACCAATAAACAAGAAGAGAGTAGGAATCATTAGCTGGAAAATAATTGTTTTGTGATCTCTCCGAGCAGATATTGCCCTTTTAATGAATAAGGCTTTAGAATGTTGCCAAAATGTTGACCTTGTAATGAAACAACAGCTACAGCACTGCATACCCAAGAAGTTGATAAAACTAATAACTGTGGCAAAAATTAAGCCACAGGCTCTTCCCAACATGGTAGTCATGAAACCAAAAATCTTCTTATAATTTCCAAAAAACTTAAGACAACTTATTTTTGTGGAAGGATGATCATTAGTAGGAAGAGAAGCCACCGAGTCTGATTTATGGGTATGGTTATTTTCTACAAAGCATTCAACTTCATCATAGTCACATCCTGCAACTCTCAAAAATACCTCCTCCAGGGTTGTTACAGATATACCATAGCTTTCAATACCAAGACTGTCTTTGTCACCATTTCCACTCAATTCCATATTTGAAACTGTTTTTTTCATGCAACCTTCAATTTCTCTAAACATCCTCTCAAAGGCTGACGAGGATGCCATTGGAAGCCTGAAAGAAATCTCAGTTCCAACCTGGAAATGCATATCCAGTTAGTAAGGATAAAATGAAATCAACAATCACAGTCTCATATGTATCTGGCATTGAGATAGACAATTAAATCCTTCACAAAAATAAAGGTAAAAGAGGAAAACTAGGGCTTAATGTTCTGTTAAATAAGAAGTCACCAATGTTTGCTAAACAATCAATTATCATGTTGACAAATCTAGCTTATTCAAGTCAAAAGTTATGATTTCTCTCAAGAACAATTTAACAAATAAAAATAGCAGGCATGTGAGCATTCTTCAACTTTCATTTCAACAATTAAGTGAATAAGAAATATATTTATTTGCATCCATGTTCCTCTCCTTGCATAGCATTATACCACACTAATGGTCTCCTGCCCTTTTTTCTAAAAGAAACAGACTAGCACATGAATAAAGGACACTATGGGCCCATTTGTTTCTAGAAGAAGTGATTTTGTTGTGCAAAAAAAGTAGTTTTTAATAGATTTTATGTAAACTTGTAAAGTAGAAGCTCTTTCACATTTGGTTACAATTATACTTGAAACAGTGTTTTATAACACCTTGAGAAGAAGCTCTCAGCGTCACAAATATATTATATATACAAGAAATATAGCAACATAAATCCATGAATGTTAGGGATTGAGATCTAGTACAGCAATTTCCTATCATAACTAAGGAAACTACAGAAACAAGGAAAAAATAAATGAATATTACAATAGCAATCACTACTGAAATCTAATGAATACATAATCAACAATCATAAAATTACTCTCTTATAAAATGTATGGAGGTTCTAATTACACTAATAATAGAAAGGAAAGAGAAAACTATGGTTTATCTCACCAGTGTTGGATAGATGTTGGAATCAACCATCAGAGGCCAATTTCTTTGATAATTGATATCAATAAAAAATATACCAAACAGCAGCATGTCAACACTTTAATCTTATCCAAACAGTTTAAAATATATTTAAAGTAGATTTTTAAAAAAAAAACAATTTGTTTGAAGAAGATCTTAAACAAGTGCATTCTAACCCAATGCTATCAAAGTAGTTTGGTTCACCCCATGGAAGTTTAAAAACTATTTAATAAAAAAGAAAACTAAGTAAAGAAAAAGATAGTGATGCCTTCCTCATTTCTACACTACTCAGTATTCCATTTCTTCAAAAGTCATTTTTCAGTGACCTAATGACAGGAGCTTCTGAATCAGAATCCCTTTAATTTTACGAGACACCATCTCTTTGTCTTCCAACCTACATAGGAGGACTTAGCCCCTTTGTTTTTCTGGAGAATTTTATTGAATCCATACCCATTCTCCAAACACCCAAAGTTTCTTCTTGAAAAGCCTATTTGGAAATCAGAAACAGGCTCTAAAGTTAAACCTTTACATTTAAGCAGAACCACTCATCAACATTACCAATTTGTCATGTTCAGAGTCTTAAGCAAGAAAAACTGAACGAGAATGACAATATTTTAAAGCAGTGCACTGTGTATGCAATTCATTGGTGCTGGTTAGAAATTAGAACAAAATGTTCAAATAAGAGGAAATATTTGAATCTGGATCTAATGTGAGACAAAATAATTGTTGTCACCACTTTGCAGTACTCGGAAAATTTGCTTTTCAAGGAAACTCTCCAATAGACAAGCAAAGAGACATTAAAACCTATAAGAGTTAACTAATGCTATCTTTATTTTAGGATAATCAACCTTCATCAATGCACACATACATACATACACACAAGGGACCCTGGAGAAAGAACTTGCATGGGAACTCCACCACACCAATTCATTTTCAACTACTCATGCACACTACCATTGACAAATGAATACATGTTGTATGATCTTGAAATTAACATATATCTTAAATGAACTATACTGTGAGAAAAGTACCTCGCTTACACATGTTGCAGATGGAACATGACGGTATACAATATCACCAGCTATAGAAGCAGTAGGAGCTGACTGAAAGCACAAGGACAAAAAGAAATACAAAATAAAAACAACTGAAGTCTTTCAATTGCAAAACATCAGAGTCTATAAGAATGAAAAAAAATGATCACTAAGAGAACAAACCTTCACAAGAGTTAGAGTATAGCCAACTCCATAATGATGCTTCAAGAAAAGTGAGCTGTAAAAAAATCAAACAAATAATGGGAGAGAGCAAAATATATATAGTACAGAAACAGAATTCTTCAGAATTGCTTCAAGGCATGACAATATCTGAGAAAAACTGAAAATGAAATTAACCTTCCACAGCATTTCAGAGAACCATTGGCCATGATAGCTATGCGGTCACCTAGTTCATCTGCTTCATCCATAGAATGTGTAGTTAGCAAAATTATCCTTCCCTTCTTAATTTTTTTTATTAATTGCCAAGTCAAGCGCATCGAGTATGGATCCATTCCACTAGTAGGTTCATCAAGGACTATAACCTGCCAAGTAAATCCAAAAGATTCCAGTTTTATTCAACATATGAATATAATTATGTGCTGTCAATATGGATCCTACCTTACTGCTTCCAATCAACGCAATTCCAAGAGACAATTTCCTCTTCATGCCACCAGAAAGAGTTCTCACAATACTGTTGATTTTATCTGCCAGGCCCACCTGTTTATGCAATAAAAGTTATCCAACATCCTGGGTTGGTTGGATTGTTTTGCAAGTTAACAATGCTAATAGAGTGTTAGTTATATTGGTAAGTTTGGAGGCTTGCATGATTTGCACAAGCCAATGTCGTCTCAGCCATCCTCCAGCCATGGACCCTGAATTCAGGTCATAACAAGAGCCATACAAAGTAGGAACGGCTGATCAAAAAAAAAAAATACAAAGTAGAAACGCAAACAAGTTTTCCTTGATTAGTAAACAAGCTGAAATCTAAACACAAGTTAACATTTTGCAAGTGCAATCAAGCTTTATAAGAGTATACTGTACCTCAGAAAAAAGCTTGGTTTTGACCTAAGCTCTGATACCATATTAGATTTCAGAGAGTTTGAGAGAGAGAGAGAGAAGATTGAGATTGAGAAACTGTTATTATTCAACCCAACTGAAAACAGTTACAAAGAGACTTTATATAGTTGCAGTGAGTAACTGCCAACTAACCTATCTGTCAACTAACCAGAGTTAGTTGATAGAGCTAACAGACAAAAGACTCCTAACTACAGTAAGTAAAAATACTTGAGGTACAGTATACTCTTATAAGCTTAAATAGTACACTTTAGCATAACTTAATAACATTTTTTTTACTTGAAGTTGAATTGTTTTGCAATCTATTTATAGAAAGCAAAAAGTTTATTAGAGACTTAAGACTTGGAAAAATAAGATTATAAGACTAACAATATCTCAATTGATTAAATTTTACCAATTCAATTCCCTACAAATGATCAACAAGCCTTTCTAAATCATACTTATGTTATGGGTGTTGTGGTAAAAGCAAAAGTTGTTAAAGACTTATAATTACCAAACTCACCTCATCCGCCATATTAATAACAGCATTGTCCAATGAGTGTTCCTCCACACCCTTTAATGTCGCAAATAGTTCTAAATGCTCTCTAACCTGGGTAAAGTAAATGGAAGAATTCAGCATATCATACATTGTAAAATAAAAAAGATGTTTTCAGAACACAAAAAAAATGCAACGTTGTAATCTAATCAGATATCATAGTTAGAGAGGGGGGGTGTGAATAATTATATTTTTTTTTGGAAGGCAAAATTAGGATATTATTAATAAACTAAACAGTACCAGAGGTACTGAAGAAAGCAATTACAAGGCACTAGGTGCCACCTTCCAAAAACAGAAATAACAAAACCCCAACAGAGCCCATCATAAAGGACATCAATACAGATATCGATTAACCAAAGGCCTCCATAAGATTGGTAGACCAATGGTTATAAGATGTATTGAAACCTTTGTCTCCAACTTTTAGCCATGACCAAACTAAAAATAAAGCATCCTCCAAAACTTTCTGCGGTTCAAAAGGAGTGCCTTGAAACAGGAGAGAATTCCTATGCTGCCATATTGTAATAGATAGAGCAATCCACCACATGCCCCGCCTTCTGTGATTACTCGTGGCAACAAATCCATCACAGAATTGGATAAAATGGCTAGCCGGATCAGCTGAAAGAGCTCCTATACCCCGGATCCATCTCAAGGATTCCCACCACAGCCCCTTGGTCATTTTACAGTGGAAGAAAAGATGCCCAGCCTCCTCATGCTGGCAGCCACAAAGAGGGCACATAATATCCTGAATAGGAATGCTTCTCTTGGCCAAGTTTCCCCTAGTGGGGAGTCTATCCAAAAACAACCTCCAAGAGAAAACCGCAGCTCGAGGGGGGATTTTAAAATGCCACAGGATCTGAAAATTCCTCTTGGAAGGGGCAGAGCTGATGGATGGCATCAGGAGCCTATATGCTGACTTAGTGGAATAAACTCCACTAGGGTCAGCTTTCCAGAACATGCTATCATGAGCCTGATTCTGGATGGATATGCCTGAGATTTCATCCATGAAGAACCATATTTCAATGCACAACCTTATAGTACAGTGCATCTTAGTGTTGTTTATAATAGGGAAAACAACCCCATAAAACCTTTAATACAAGCAATGAAGGACCTAGAGATTTGGGGCACTGTGGGTAAGAACAATGGCAACATGTACATGGTAATCATAGCATGTAATATACAAAAAAAGGCATAGTAATAAATATGCACATGGGTCAGAAATCTATAAGAATATGTTGCTTACATCATTATGACAGCTATACAGTAGAGAAGATGCAAAAGAAAAAACAGCTGAAAGCCCACCAAAATGAAATAAAAACAAAGAAAATACTCCTAAATGTTCAGTATAAGAATATGAATTAGCTGTATAGTACAATACAGGTAATTAGTTATAAAGGGCAATGATTAAAATTCTAGAACCATCATTCAACAAATATGCAGATTGCAGATAGTCACAATACAGAGAATAAAAAAATAAAAGCATATTTCAACTCACTGTTAATTCAGGAAAGAGTATATCATGTTGTGGGCAGACACCCAAAACCTTCCGTATCTCATCCTACAACACAAGACATTGCATTTAGAATGAACACAAGACATTGCATTTAGAATGAACACAAGACTAAGAGCAAATGTTCAATAAGAAAGGGGAAAGTAACCAAAAAAAAATAAACAGATACAGAAACTGGATATCCATGTCTGGCTAGTCAATTGAGGAAAATATTGCAAAATCCAAATTGGGACATATTCGCCTTTACCAACATAAATATTATATACAGCCTTATTAGAGTAGTTTGTCTCTTCCCTAACATACGTGTAACAGATATTTTATCTTAGTTACCCAGTAGTTAGTCTTTACCCATATGTGTTTACTCTTTCTATATTTCCTAGTTACCTTATCTAAGATAGAAGATTATTTTATCAGATGATTCAGATCACTATCCCTTTCATTTAGCAATCCTTCTTTGTATAATTTCATATATCATATATCTATATATTGTTTTAAGACTGAAAGCTTTTGCTCATCAATCAATAATAATAAATCAGTTTCTGCATTTCATGTACACCCTACTTTGCATCGTAAGCTGAACCAGATCTTGTTCCTTCTCAAGTACTTGTCCCTCACTTTGACTCATTTGTTCCCTTCTCCTGGTGCCCCATAGTCACAGGATGATCTTCCATTGCTTCAATTTGGTAGCACTTATGATTGCTGTCATCCTGCAATTCCAGAGATTATGTCCATTGTTGATTCTCATGATTCACCTCTTACTCCAATCTCTTGACCTGTTGTAGTCCCATATAAGCCTTTTGTTGACTTACCATTGCACTTCATGAAGGTAAACATTTTACCCTTAATTCGCATCACATTTTTAACTTTTTATCATTGACTGTCTTTCCCATTTTTTTTTGGAAGGCAGAAAATATATATATTATTAATATGTAAGCCAGTACCAGTGGAACCAGAGATAAAATTTACAAGGCACCAAGGTGCTACCCTCCAAAAAGACCATCCAACCTAAGCAGCAAAAACATACAAGCCCAACCCCAACTAGGCAACGAAATTCGTTATATTAGAAGACCAGTGGTTGAAACTAGTACTAAAGTCTTTATCATTAGCCTTTAACCATGACCAAGCTAAAAAAATAGCATGGTCCATGACTTTATAGGGATCAAAAGGTTTTCCTTGGAAAATCAAATGATTCCTATGCTGCCATATAGAGCTAGTTAAGGCAATCCACCACCCACATCTTGTACTATGGTTCCCATTTGCCCCAAAACCATCACAGAATTGAGAGAAATGGTTAACAGGGTTAATGGAAAGGGGACCTACTACCCGGATCCAGCTCATAGATTCCCACCACAGGCCATTTGTCAGACTACAGTTGAAGAACAGATGGCCCACATCCTCCTGTACACAACCACACAAGGAAAAGGTCCCATTGTGACTTTGTTTTTGTTATTTCAGTTCATCTATTACCATTCCTAAGAATGTTCAAGAAGCACTATCCCATCCAGACCAAGCATTCACATTGGATTAATATTTTACCACAACCAAACCAGTTATCTATCTCCCTATGATAGTAATTGGAACAATTGTTCAGATTCTAGGGTATATCACCCCACAATATGCTTGTTTATATGAATAGGGATTATACTAATATCACTGGATGGGCATGGAGGTTAAAATTTGCTGTATTTGCATGGAGGTTAATCCGAGACAGATTACCAACTAGAGTAAACTTGCAGAGAAGACACATTCAGGTTGAAGATTCAACATGCCCATTCTGCAGAGGGGAGGAGGAAAGTGCAGGCCACTTATTTTTTCAGTGTGGTAAGATAATTCCAGTATGGTGGGAGTCCTTGTCTTGGGTGGGCATGTCGGGAGCCTTCTCAAACAACCCAAGGCAACACTTTATCCAACACATATATGGAGTTACAGCGGGAATGAGATCTAGCAGATGGAAGTGGTGGTGGTTGGCACTGACGTGGACCATTTGGCAGCAGAGAAACAATATTATATTCTCAAATGGTACAATCAATGCAAATAAAATCTTAGATGATGCAATTTTCCTGATGTGGACGTGGCTCACAAATTTGGAGAAGGATTTCAACATGCATTTTAATTTCTGGTACTCTAACATCAGAGCAGGATTCCTCAAATGAGGAGGACAGAATTTCAGAGCAGATTTATGTAATGTTTTCATGTAGATCAGATTATGGTCCCATAGGTATACCAAATGTCAAGGGACCAAATCTGACCTGTATTATGTACTTTTAGTACCACTGGTACTCATTAATATAATACTATTTTTGCAGAAAAAGAAAAAAACTAATATCACTGGATACAGAAGCAGATTGGGCAAGTGGTGCTAGTGATAGGAACTCCACTTTAGTTTACTGTGTTCTCTTTGGAGGAAGTTTAATTTAATGGAACAGCAAGAAGTAGGTAGACTGGTGTTGCTAGATCAAGTATAGAGGTAGGTAGAGTATTGTGCTATGGCTTATACTACTTGGAAACTTTAATGGATAAAACCACTTTCTCCAAGAGTTGAAGTTCTGTGAGACAAGTCCTATAGAGCTTGCTTGTAATAATCAATCAGCTTTGTTCAAAGTTAAAACCCAATCTTTCATTACAAAACTAAACAACAGAAGTTGATTATCATTTTGTTAGGGAGAAGATCCTTTCGGGCACTATCAATACTTATTCTGTGAGTTCCAAGGATTACATAGAAGACATTTTCACTGAGGTCTTAGAGAGAAGATCCATTCAGACACAATCAATACTTATTCTGTGAGTTCCAAGGATTAGATAGCAGAGATTTTTACTGAGGTCTTACAGAGTCCTAGAACTGCATAACAAGCTGGATGCATATGTTATATAAATACATATGCTCCAACTTGAACGGGAGTGTTGGTTGTGTTTGCAATTATGTGTTGTTCTTACCTTCCATTCTATGATATGTTTTCATAGTTTCCTTAGATAGTTTAGGCTGTTACTGACTCTAAACCCTAACCTCTAGGAATTTGATTCTGTTTCCCTTTGTATATTTGTACACTCAACACAAATATTCAATTGACACACATACACCGCATTTAATAACCACTTTCACAGTCACATAAGACTCTAATTACTGAATAGTCTCCTAAATTCCTTAACACATACTATTTAAAACTTACAATATCTGATACAATGTTCTTTCCAAACACCAAAGCATCCCCAGAAGTAGGAGGAAGCAGACCAACAAGCATTGAGATTGTCGTGCTTTTCCCAGCTCCATTATGTCCTTGAAAATTGAAACAAAATCGTTGAGCAAAAATGTTTATACTAAATTGAACTGAAAGGTTCGAGATACAATTATTTAGACTAATTCAACATAGTAGCAGTTAGCCGTCATTGATGTGACAGCTAAATGAGCCCCAAACTGAATTCTAACAGCTGTATCAAACTAACTAGATTGCAGTAAGATCACCCCTGCACAGGCCCATAGACATATTACAACGTGCATGCTCAAGGGGGCTAGAATAGCAATACAAGTGTATCACAACAGTAACAAGCTTAAAAGCTTATTAAATTGTAGCTTGAAGGGATGTTTTAGTCTTTTAGAATATAGAAACAATATCTAATAATATCTTGATTACATCTAGAGTAACTTAGATTATCCTAAATTATCTCTCTTTGAATTAATTTTCATATGTCCTTACTATCTCTTAAGAATAGGTTGCATGTTTTCTAATATTTCATGATTTGTTTCCTTATTAAGTTAGGATTATGATTTAGTATTAGCATAAATATCGGCTAATGGTTTATGTTTTGTAACAGATACAACACATTATATCATATCTAGTTAATACCAATTTCAGAGTTTATTCAGTACTCTTTCCTCTATTCCCTTTATACCTAAAACCCTATAATTTCAACAGTAATTATGTGGGGACAAAAAAACTGCACTGACCTAGAAGGGCAAGAATCTGGTTTTCATACAGTGTCAGCTGTAATGAGTTAACAGCACAGCAATCTCCTTTCTTCGTAGCATAAACTTTATGCAAATTCCTGATTTGAATGCACCTGAAAATTTATCAAATATCAGAAAGAGATAATGTATCTCTGCTAAATTGATGCACTTGAATTGTATATCATATACCTGCCATCAAGCTCCTGTTGTTTCATCTCTAAGCTTATTGCTTCTATGCCAGATTTGGAAGTATATTCCCCTGAAAGATTCCCTTCTGACTCAGAATTTTTATCAGATATTTCAACTTTAAAACCGGAGGAACAATGTTTTAGAATTTTTTTCTTCCTCCAGAAGTCCTTTTGGAAAATAAAGCTCCATGGGTATCTCAGTCCATACTCCCTTGGAAGAACCTTCAAGATGAGCAGAGTTTGAATGGTTTTATCATTCACAAGACAAAATGGAAAGAGAATACTTCACAGTAAAAAAGAGAAAAGGCTTAAATATATTTGAGGTCCCTAATAAATGGCCGATTTTTGTTTTTTGTCCCTAATAAAAAAAAATTGTTGCATTGGATCACTGATATATCAAAACTTTTGTTTTGAGTCCCTATCAACACTAATATATCCAATCACTTGAATAGTCTAATCCAGAAGATATATTCAAATAGAGCAATGATATTTGAACACCCACTTTTTTTAAACACCCCATCAATACCTCTCATTTCTCTCTACTCTCTCTTCATATCACCCATAATACCTATACTTTTCTCTCTTTTATCTCTCTCCCACTAGGTGTCTAGTAGCACAATGGATGTCCATAAATAATTTTCCATTCAAATAACCAAAGACATGCCTTGTCAAAATAAAGTCCAGTCGCACAATATAGCAGTGTATCAAGTATCATCATCAGAAGACATGCCAAAAAGTTCACTCCAGATGATTCCTGAAAGATAAATATATTCGATTTGAGGTAAAAAAGCAAAAAAAAAGGTCAAATTAGTAATGTTAAGGGCATTATCGCAGAAACTCACCCGCCATATGTTGCTCCAACGGAGTCCAACATGAGCACGCTCATAATCAGCAAAGTTGATCGAACCCAAAGCAAAGGCTGTAGGTGAAAGTAAGGAAGCAATAACCTTCAAGATTCTGAAGGCAGGCAACCTCAAATGAATGAAATCTAGACTCAAATATGAAAATTTGAACTACAAAAGTAATAGTTAAAGGACAAGAATTCACATTGAAACTCCCTCCTCGTTGACAGTGTAATAAGGGAAAAAGGCTCCAAGAAACGCCAGAGTTCCAACAGCTACAGCTGTTTTGGCCCGTTTGAAAAACGTTGATATAAAGAATGAGAGCATGATTGCACTAAGCCCAAAAACGAAAAAGTATGCAAACACCAGTGTCTTATCACTATACTTGAATAAATTATCCATTGTGCAAGCTGTAAGGATCCCAGAAGAAATTGCAAACTGTAAAGAATAAATAATAAAAAGATGAGAAAATGACAATTTCTTGATCTAGAAATGGTAAGAATCAACTCATTCATCACAACATTAGTCATACACTAATTTCCAACTTACAACACAATTTAAGTTAGGAGATGAAATAAAGGAATTGAGTTTCAACACAAATTAATGGAGCACTCAAGCATTTTCTTGTAATTTGAGGAGTGCTAGAAACACAGTATTACTAACACTCTTATCTATTGTTTGGAATTTAATCAAAACTACAAAAACAGGAGAGAAAGAATCAATAAATATGATGTAGGACCCACAAAATTGTGATCTTCAACGAATTTCAACTAATAAGAAAGAATGAGTTCAAAGAGTGTGTCACTGACATTTCTCCCTGTACTTTATATCTCATATCTCACCAACAATGATGGCAATAAACCAACAACTTAAAAGTATTTAGATTTTTTAGAGGCAAAAAATTATTCCTTTTTTCAAAAAAGATTCATTATAATTTATTAGAAAGTATAACATCCAGAAAAAAGTTATGTACCAGAAATCAGGGACAAATCCAAGGGGGGGCAAGGCCCTTTGTGTATATATGAAAAAAAATTAAAATATTAATAATGAAAAACATATATGAAAATATGTATTTGAGATGATATTTGCTTTAAAAAATTTAGTAGTAGATCATATATCTAATTTTATCCATAAATTAATAATACATATTTTAAAAAATTATTATTAAATAATTATTTATTAGAACTTAAATATTTAAATAATTATGTAAAAAAAATTTTGCCCCCCTTTGATACACTCTTGAATCTGTCCCTCCTAGAAATAAGATCGTAATTACAAGCTTAGGGTGATTAGGTGCTCCTAAAGTAGCCAAAAATAAGATAAATGATGTATCATAAATTTAGTTTGCTTTTGAAACAGCAAAGAAATTTTATTGAATCATTATAGAGACACATGATTTATTTCCCACCACATCGTCTAGAGTGTTTCACAGTGTTAGAGTAATTGGTATTTTGTAATGGTTATTGTATTTGTCTTACTCTCTAAAGTTTTTTTTGCTTTTGTTGTACCCTAAAAGGGGCTATGTATAGGGCAGGCTCCCTTAGGCCTGAACCTGTCACATCTTTCCTTTCTATTGTACTTCATCATATATTATTAATATAAGTGGGTGCCAAGTGAGAGAATAACTCTTGAGCACTTTTGATCTAAACCTTCCCTCTTTAAGTCACAGCTCCATGTAAAAGTCCCCTACCTGTAATATTGAAACATCTTTTGATTCCTACATAGTTTTCTTCCTTCTTAGATTTTGAAAATGGTTAACATAATATAATATTTAGGAAGGAACATAATATTATATATAAAGTTTGGATAAAATATTTTATTATATAATATATTTATGAAGGAATATAATTATATAAAAATTTAAATAAAATATTTATGGTTTATTTTTATTTATTTACAGTTATGTTATATATAAACAATAATTTATTTATTATATAAATAATTATATGTTTGGATTATATTATATACACAATATATATGTTAAAAATAAGAGATTGTTTTTTATATACATAATATATACAAGAGAAAAACAACAATCATACATACAAATGCTTAGATATAATATAGTATAACAAAAGAAGGTTTAAAAGGAAATTTGGAATAGCTCCCGCAAGTAGTATATGGCTCCACAAGAAGCAATTAGGTGAGGATATATTGTGTTGACAGTTACAAAAAAATAGAGGGTGGGTAACGCTTTGGCTTTGAGAGGACTGCAACTTTTATTTGTGTTGGAAAAGCCACCTACATTGTGGTAACCCCTAGATAGAAGGGGTGTGTTGAAAGTTTCACAAGGCAAGTACTCGTGGGCAAAAGGGGACATGTTAAAGTCCCACATCAACTAAAAATAGTGTCGAGATAAACTCTATAAGTGAGGAGCAATCCTCACCTTACAAGGAGAGAAGCTAGAATCAGACAGGGTGAGAATGCTTAGGGAGGGTCTTCAAGAAATGTGTAGAACAAGCTCTCTTCTAAACTTCTATGGTACGAATTTTAGTTGGGGGTTCGTGTAACCTAAGTGTTGTGTTTGATTTAATGATTTTTAGTTCCCAAACTTTTTAACATTTATGGTTTTGGTCCTTAAACTCTTCGGCAACAAATCAGCATCCCCAGACTTTTTTTTCCATCCAATGTTTTCATCCTTTCCGTCCATTTTGGCTCCCCACCCATCTAACTCATTAATCCTGACAGAGTGTAAGACTGTAAAAAAAGGAAAAAAAAAAAAAGAAAAAGCTATAGCAGATGGAATAACAATAGATTTACCTGCAAAGCATATGTGATAAACCAAGAAAGGTGAAATATACCATCGTTCAGGCCCATCATATAGAGTCCTTCTTTAATCTTCTGTTCCTGAAATATTACATCAATAAATTGGGAGGTACGAACATAACAAAAGAGGATGGAATTTCATATCTCACAAATAATAATAAGAATAAGAAGAAGAACCCAAGGGGAATTAGAAACAAATCGGGCCTAATGGAAAAAAACCCAAGTCCCAACTCAGCTAGAGATTCTGCCTAGATGAGCTAGCTTTTGAGGTTAAGTTAGGCCCAAACCCACATTCTAAGGCCTAGCTCACTCCCGGAAAGTAGCTCAAGGGAAAAGGATTGCCCAAGTCTTATAAGGAGTATTCAATGTAAGACATTTTAATACACCTCTTACGCACAGAACTAGACATCTAGTGTATGAAATTTGCAAGACTGGACATCTAAAAGTGGCGCAAAACTAAGATAGGATAGGCTATGATTATGAACAGACTTGGCCTAACTCATTCCTAGAAACTAGCTTGAGCGAAAAGGATTGCCAAGTTTTAGAAGAAATATTCTAGCCATATTCCTAGTCTATGTGAGATATTTAATACAAATTTTTATTTTTTTTTTATCAGCAAAATATGATATGTATATAAATATAAGAGTACCAGGGGTACTATAATTACAAAGTTTTAGAGAAATCCTAGTGGATCCTCATGTCAAGTTACTTTCAGATTGATATGAACCACCCTATATAAAAGAATACATCATCAAAGCCCCATGGCTTGTGAGAAATTGGATAGAGAAATTGGATAACCAAATAACATAGGTAAACCAAAAGGAAATATTAAACAAAAGATAACCAAACCTTCTCATACACAGAATAACTGATTAGGCGAGAAATTGGATAGAGAAACCCCAATAAGTACCTGCACATACAAGTCTCCGTTAAAAAGAATAGCTTGTTTGAGATATAATCTAATAATACTCTAAACATAATACAAAGGTTTAGTACAAGCTTACAATATTCCCATGACTCTCTTTATGATTGACTGGAACTGATCATCAGTGTACTCTCGAGTGGGAAATGGAGCTATTCGTATGCGTGCAGGGTTAAACTGAGTCCAAGGATTTTTCAATGAGAAATTATTGTCATAGAAGCCTGGAAGAGGAAGCTCTAGATTTTCAGCATTGAAATTGAAGTCAGACTGCTGCGCTATTAATATTATGAACGAATCAACCATTTGCTGGAGCTACAGAACCAGAAAATATAAATGCATTAATAGTGTAACAAAGTATAGATATCAAGTTAACAAATAGAAGCGACAAAGATGTAAACTTATAACATAGGGAAGCAAGCAAAGAAGGACAGAAGAAAGCAAGATTCCCTCATTCCCACAAGTTGAATCGACCCAATGTCTTTCCCTTTAAGTAAACCAATACCATTTCTAGCTTTTCATCCTCCATTGCCGCCCATATCCTGAAATAACACTCCACCTCATGAACCCAAACCTTGACATCTTCATCTCCACCAAATGTGGGTATCTCTAGCCTCCTCCATTGTTCTTGCAGTCTTGCTGCACGTTCAATCTAAGACTCTCCCCTCTCCCCCTCAGATTCCTCTCTACGAAATGCAGCAGAACCTATATACCCACCTTGCATACTTGCATCCATCTACTGAATCAGTTGCAACATTATTGCTTCCGGCCTCCTAAGTGCCTCTTGATCAGAATCTTGGGTTCTGCTTAGATTTTCCAAGGTCCTCTGTCCATAGAATTCCATTTTCTTGCCCACCATCGAATTCATCTTCTGGTGTATTGCCTAGATTGAGCTCTGATGCCAGTTGATAAATTGGTCAACTAATCAAATTAGGGTTCACATGAAGACGAGTGAGAGAAAACAGAATGAACCTTTTATTGCTAAAGGGCTGAGAATTATGAACTGTGAATTTTCAAAACTGAATCAAGAGTAATTTTTTTCCTTATTTATATTACATAACTGTCTAACTGCCACTATTTAACTCTAACTAACTAACCGTATATTACAGTGGCCAATGGGCATAATTCCCCTCTAGGCTCTTACTCCTTCTACAATACACTTTAGTAATTGGGTTTCTTGTCCTAACACGAGCAAGATATGGGTCTTTCCAACTACTGCAATATGCTGATCATGCACTAGTTAATTTCAAAATACTTAATAGAGGTAATAAGATAGGGGGAAAGAGACAAGAACAAATAAGAAATTGAATGAGAATAAAGCATCATACAGTCAAAAACCCACTGAAGCTGTATTGCATTGTTGGTACAGCACTAACACCAAGTTCCAAGTCATTAAGAAAAGGGCCATTTGTATCCATTATTGTTGTAACATCTGGAAAACCGGAGAAAGCCCATGTATGATTGAGGCGTATGCTATAATCAAATGATTGAGGACCTTGTTCATAAAACACAACTGCTCCTTTAATTTTGGGATTTGAACAATTCCTAAACAGGTAGAAGGGAAACAAATAAAAGTAATTAGTAAAACAACCCATATTCCGGCTTCTCAAAAAATTTCAAACGGCTCAAATAAAAGCATCATTTTGATATTTCATGACAACAGCTAATAAAATTACTGTAAAGACATTACCAAAGCTAAACAAAGTTATAATCTAAAAGAGGTAGTCATGCGAATAATTTCCATTTTTATAGAAAAAAAATATTAGAGAAAAAAAAAAAGCAACTTCAGTACGGAGAAAGAAGAGGGGGAAAAAAGTGACTAAATTAAAATAAAAGCATGCATAAATTAGTACCCCAATAACTAAAAATCCAAATTTAAAGTAACAGCACAAGCTTTATTTATTTGATAGGAGAGGTTGTTTACAAGAATGAAGCAAATAAGAATCCATACTGACGGTAACCCAGAATACTAATAAAGAATAAATAATCTATGAAGCAACTTAAACCTCAATATCCCAGAACTCTAAAGTATGTAGATAAGGTAGAGCGCACAAAAAAGAACAATTGTACAGCAGCACAAAAGAGCAACTGGGAAAAAAATCAGAAGAGAATAAATATTATTTTGTGGCTGTCCAAGGAGACTGTATCTTACAACTGAGTGATTCAGTTAATCGATAAGAATAAAACCTAAATTGCCATCCACAGATGCAACCTAAATATATATAAACCATATAATAGCCGGCCTATTATTATACTTGTTAAAGATATGATTTTATCTTTACGTACATATGGAAATGGGGAAACATTGTATAGCTGAATATTAGGGATTAAGTTAGTGATTTCTTCCCTTAATTGTATCATTATTTATGATTATGAATGTTAGAATCCCTAATTACTAGCTGATTAGCAATCACATTTATTTGTATTTATTGTAAATATATTATATATACAGAGCTGTGTCAGTGTGTGATCTGCTTGAGACACAATTTTATGGCATCAGTGATTTAGGATTTCTGCCTCTTTTTCTTTTTCTTTTCCGCCTTTGGGCCTGCTGTTCTTCATGTGTGCATAGTACCCACTGCTACTGCCAGCCACCGCCACAACCTCCGATATCCGGCGCGACCCCACCACTGGCTTCACTTCCCTCCGGCGACCCACAGTGGAATAGGAGTATATTTAGTTGATAGAGACTTTTCCTTTCTTAGCTGCTATGTATAGGCTTAACTACAGTTTACTGTGCTTTCATAGTTAGTTAGTTAACTGACTAGAGACAGTTGACAGTTACAACAGTGTAACTGTCTATATAAACTGAGGTGTAATTGTTTCTCACTTGGATTGAATATTATAACCTTTCATCTCAATTCTGTTTTTGAGATTCTCTCTCTCTCTCTAAGATTAGTTTATAGTATCATAGAGCTTCGTTTCGATCCCTTGATTTTTCTTCCATGGCTTCTGCTTCCATTCCTCCTTCCCCTCCTCCACCAAGGAACAGTGGCGCTCTGCTTGGTTCTTCAGCGGTTGTCACCACAAAGGAATTTTCACACTCCATTTCGCAGAAGTTGAACAATTCCAACTACCTCCCGTGGTGTCAACAAGTTGAACTAGTGCTCAAAGGCCATCGCCTCTATCATCTTCTCACTAAACCTCAAATTCCACCACGATACCTCACCATTGCCAATTGTGATGCTGGTGTAACTTCTCCTGAGTTCTTACTTTGGGAGCAACAAGATCAACTCCTCCTATCGTGGCTACAATCCACCATTTCCGGCGAGGTTCTTCCGTAACTCGTCGAATGCAAAACCGCTTGGCATCTTTGGGACAAACTTCACAAGCATTTTTACTCCATCGTTCGTGTGAAGAAGCGGCAACTTCGCAATGATCTCGTAACATCTTTCTTAACAATAGTTCTATTTATAACTATTTGTTTCGCATCCATCTGGTAAACATCTTTCTTTCTTAACAGTGCCAGATCTGTCATAGGTATGGTCATGAAGCATCTTACTGTTATCAAAGGCACAATGATGACTATGTTCCTACTCAGCCTATGGAGTATCCCAACCAGTATCCTGATCAGAATCAGTCTCAGACCTCAGCCAACCCCAATCAGTATCAAAGTCTGAATCAGAACTCTAACACCTATCAGAATCAGCAGTCTAATCAGTACTCTGCTCAGCATTCTCCACAGGCTTATCTGACTGGTGTTCCTTCGGCCCCTTCTCCAAAATGGTATCCAGATTCAGGGGCTTACCACCATGTCACAAATGTCTCCCAGAACATTCATCAGACCACTCCTTTTGAAGGCAATTTACGGTCTCAAACAAGCCCCTAGAGTTTGGTTTGACAAATTAAAGGCTACTCTTCTTAGGTTTCGGTTCAGGTCAAGCAAGTGTGACCCCTCTTTATTTGTTTACATAGATTCCAAAAATACTGTCATCTATATGCTTGTGTATATGGATGACATTATTTTTACAGGGAACAACCCCTCTTTCATCAAATCCCTAGTCACCAAACTCAAATCTGAGTTCTGTCTTAAAGACCTAGGGAGTCTTGACTACTTCCTGGGAATTGAAGTCAGACCTCAGCCCAATGGTGCCCTCATTCTCACACAGTCAAAGTACATTCAGGATTTGTTGGGGAAAACAAAAATGGATGAGGCCAATCCAATCTTTTTTTTTTTTGGAAGGCAGAAAATATATAGTATTATTAATAAGAGCAATAGTACCAAAGGTACTTAAGTGAAATTTACAACAGCAGCTATGCTGCCAGCCTCCCAAAAAACACATATAAACCCATCACAAGTCTCCACCAACAGACAAAAACACCCCAGATTAACCAAAGGCCTCCACAAGGTTGGAAGACCAATGATTAAAAGGGATATTAAATTCTTTATCTCTAGCTTTATACCAGGACCAAGCTAGGAATAAGGCGTCATCCATCACTTTGGAAGATACAAAAGGAATACCCTGAAAAATCAGTAAGTTCCTATGCTTCCAAATAGCAAAAGTTAAGGCAATCCACCACCCACACCATCTAGAATGGTGTCTCCCTACATTAAAACCATCACAAAATAAGCTGAAATGACTTGCTGGAGAAACAGGGAATGCTCCACTAGCATGAATCCACCTCAAAGATTTCCACCACAGGCCAATAGTTTGAGTGCAATGGAAAAAAAGATGGTCAGCCTCCTCCTGCTCCACATGGCAAAGAGGGCAGATAGCCTCCTGCAGGCCCATATTTCTTCTGTGGAGGTTAGCTCTAGTAGGGAGCCTATCCTTTATAAGCCTCCAAGTGAAAATGGCAGCCTTTGGGGGGATTTTTAATTTCCAAATAAGCTGAAAGTTCCTCCCATCTGAGGCAAAACTATTTAGATTTGACAGAAGTCTATAAGCTGATCTAGTAGAGTACATCCCAGTAGGATCAGCTTTCCACAGTAAGTTATCTTTCAGATGACACTGAATAGGATAAGCACTGATCTCTTCCATGAAAGCCACAGCTACTCCCTCCTCATGCTCGAATAAGTGTCTCCTCCATTTCAGATCCCATCTCCAATTGTTCTGGTAGAAGCTACCCATGTTTGAAATGAGATCATTTTGCTGCTTACTAATAATGAAGAGCTGAGGATATTTCTGTTCCAAGTTGCAGTCCTCCCCCAGCCAGTTGTCTTTCCAAAATCGAATTTTATCCCACAACCTGCCTTCCAAGCCATGTTTTGATGAATAATCTTGAAGTCATTATGCTGATATATCTTCCTGAGGTCCCTCCACCAATGAGAATCCCCACAATGAACTCTGCCATTCTGCAAGACTGGCCATCCTCCATACTTGGAATTTAGAACCCTGACCCAGAACTGATTCTGTTTAGAGTATAAATCCCAAATCCATCTTCCCATGAGAGCTGCATTAAACTTAGACAGATTCTTGATTCCCAAACCCCTTTCCTTCTTGTGAAGACATATTTCATCCCATTTGACCCAAGGGATCTTCTTTTGATCATGCTCCCCCCCCCACATGAAATTCCTTTGCAGAGAAACCAATCTATCAGCTATTCTTTGAGGTAGTTTAAAGAAGGATAAGAGATAGATTGGTAAAGCATTCAAAACAGAATTTATCAAAGTGACCCTGCCAGCCATAGATAAGCTTTTCTGATTCCATTTAGTGAGTTTAGCTTCAAATTTGCTGAGCAAAGGCTGCCATATCACCTGACTTGAGGATTTGACCCCAATTGGGATACCCAAGTAGTGAAAGGGGACACCCATCTGCCTACAATTCAAAAACTGGGCAGCTTCATGAGCCCAATTAACAGAATCCCCAAAGATCCCAAACTGGCTTTTAGCATAGTTAATTTTCAGACCGGAGGCCATCTCAAAGCCTCTAAGCATTGCCTTCGAAACAAGAACATTTTCCAAAGAAGCTTGACCAATAAAGACAGTATCATCAGCATATTGGAGGATATTAATAGGCTCTTTTTGTTTTCCCACCAAGTAGCTTCTATAAAGATTTTTCGAAATGGCCTCTCTCATCAATCCAGTGAGACCTTCACCCACTATATTAACAGAATTCTGTTAGTTAGTTTGTGATTAGCTTCAAGGTCTAGAGGTTTATAAATACCTCCTTTGTAACTGCATTAAAAACTAACTTTTTCAGAATCAATAATATCAGTTTTTCCTTTTTCTGTTCTCAATGTTTTCTCTTATTTTTTCTGTTCTCAATGTTTTCTCTTATTTTCTCTGTTCTCTCAGTTCTCTAAATCTGATACAATCTCTTCTCCAATGGTTGGAGGCTGCAAGTTAACTAAATCATGGTATGAGCCTTTTCATGATCCCACACTATACAGGTCTACTGTGGGGGCCTTGTAGTATGCAACCATCACTTGGCCAGAAATCAGTTTTTCTGTTAACAAAGTCTGCCAGTACATGTCAGACCCATCAGAACAGCATTGGGCAGCAGTAAAAAGGATCCTCAGGTATCTGGCAGGCACCATCAATTTTGGCTTGAAATACTCCACTGGACCTCCATTTGCATTACATGCCTACTGCGATGCTGACTGGGCATCTGACCCAGATGACAGAAGGTCAACCTCTAGTGCAGCCGTCTTCTTTGGGTCCAATTTAGTTTCTTGGTGGTCAAAGAAACAGTCTGTTGTTGCCAAGTCCAGTACAGAAGCCGAATATCGCAGTTTAGCTTTGGCCACAGCAGAGGTTACATGGATTAAATCCCTTTTGTCTGAACTGCACATTCCCCACCACTCTTCTGTCATCTTCTGTGACAATATGAGCACTGTTGCCCTTGCTCACAATCCGGTTATGCACTCTCGTACCAAGCATATGGAACTGGATCTTTCTTTGTCAGAGAAAAGGTTATGGATAAGCAACTTCAAGTCGTCCATGTTCCTACCATTGATCAGAAAGCTGACATTTTGACCAAGGCTTTAACTCCTCCTAATTTTGCTACTTACAGATCCATGCTCAGAGTGGTTGAAAACTTTACTTCGACCCTCTCATTAACTTGCGGGGGGTATAGGAGTATATTTACTTCGACCAGTTTATTGTGCTTTCATAGTTAGTTAGTTAACTGACTAGAGTCAGTTGACAGTTTCAAGTGTGTAACTGTCTACATAAATTGAGGTGTAATTGTTTCTCACTTGGGTTGAATATTATAACCTTTCACCTCAATTCTGTTTTTGAGATTCTCTCTCTCTCAGATTCGTTTAAGCGGCTCTATCTTCTCCAGCACATTTTCCAGTCATCGCTGCAACTCTGGTGACTTCAATCCTTTATTACAATATGGTATCGGAGCCAGCCTATCATTCCTTTCTCCTAGTATACACCTTCCACTCCATTTCCTGGGTTGGGCCTCTCTCAGCTAGGCCTACATCCCTAACAAGATATCTCAAAAATTATCCTACATGGGTTTGTCAATACCCTTCATCTTTCCTAGTTGTATAACAAGAAGTATTTTATTTACCTTGTATCCAAATAACATACCATTCTAGTAGGATTTTATTGCCAAAATAGCAAAAGGATTTTACCTTGCTTGATTGCAGGTACCATAAGCATCTGAACGGATGTAGGTTTCCAACTCTACCTCATCTTTGTATACTCTACTAACTAGCTGCATATAGGATCCAAATTTTAGTTAGTTTGAGTCGATGAACAGAGAACACACTTATCTACTTAATTCAAAAAGGATAAAAGTTCTAAGAGAACTTGCTTGAAGATGCATTTAGCTACATGAAGATACTCCAAAAATAAAAGAAGGGGAAAGTGGGGGACAAAGAAATAAAGCTGACTTAATTTTAATTAAGTAGAGCAATGACTTCTGTATGCATGGAATCAGCCTTGTGAATTTGCAACTGACTTCTTTCATCTATACTAATAATAAAGGGAATACCCACATTTGGTGTACACAATTCATTACACAATTTTGTCCTTGAACCACTTCTTAAACTTCCATTATTCTTTTCTAAGCCACTGTAACTGCCCACTACTCTTTTAACCTCAGGAACATTTTTCTTCTCTCTGCTTCTTTTATTTTATTTAAAAAAGTTTAGAGTCCCCCTAGCAAGTTAAAATAACAATCATTGAATTTTTTGTCAAATTTTATTCCTCTCTCAGAAAAAAAAAATTAAAAGGCTGGTTTAATGCTCTGAGAAGCCAAACTTTTCTAAGAAAATAGCAGCTACTAGTTAACAATTTATTTTTATACACTAGTTAACTTGTTTCAGATACCTAGATTATTTTTTTACAATATGACATGATGTGTACTGGATACATTAACAAAAATTTATAGAAAATTTTATATAGATGCAAAATATTGGGTAAAGAAACAGACATGGATCATTTATCATTAATTCATAACTACTCCAATTCCTCACACAGCATGAGGAACAACATGGCTGCAAAAGAAGCTTTAAGACAAGCTTTTGGAGTAGAGGGTTAGAGGATCTATGCATCACCCACCAAGTTTTTGGAACTAATACTCATCTATCCTCGATTGAATCAAAAGAACAAATTCACCCACACAAGATGAGAAATTAAATAATAATTCATAAACTTTTTTTCTCTCCTCATCATGTGGAAACTATCTCTTTAGGGGAAAAAATATTAACAACGGATACTTTTCGGATACATATTTGGGAGTATTTGAGTCATATCCCAACCATATCTCAATAAAATTATATATATATATATAAGATACTTTTCAGATACGTATCCGAGGAGTATCGGTGTCCAACACAGGTACAACACCTATAGTCCTATACTTTTCCATTTTATGGAGTATCCAGGCTTCGAAGTACAAACTTAAAGAGTGCAAAACATAAATTGTATCTTATGATAGATCTTTCTGATTATCACAATCTCAACCTTTTAATAACTTTTCTTAGAATTATTAGCTTAAATGCACTTGAATACCCATGTTGGAAAATACTTTTTCATTGAATTTTGTATTCCAGAAAAACCCAGTGAAGGCAACTAAGAAGTCGATATTTCTCTTACAAGTCACAAGTGGCAAAAAGAAAGATAAGAAAGGAACAACAGGCACAAATAGAATAGTTAAAGACACATGGCTAAAAAATTGAACAGCCAAAGAAGAGGTTTAAGTGTGCAATTGTGCATGACACTGAGAGAAACTGCATTCAAGCACTCAACCATAGTAAGGCTCAAGCTTGGAAGGGGGGTACATTTCATCAATTTGGAGGAATCAAAGCAAAATATTTCACCCACATATCATGGATAAACTAAGCTTAGAAAATCAAATAGTATAAGACAATGAATGAATGGGTACCTTCAAGAGTGGAAATTTTATTGAGACTACGTCTATCAACAGCTTGGTCTCATTGGTATCTGGCGCAAAAGCTAAATACTCTCCCCTATCCAACAACGATTGCAAAACTTGTTGAAAGTTGGGGGATATACCATTGCCCACTTCCACAAACATATCTTTTTGAATGTGCCTGCTCCATTTCCACATAAACTTTTACTCCTCACGAAATACTAAATTTGAAAAATATTCAAAATTTCCCTCCATATATTTTCGAATCAAAATCTCTCTCACAGAAGTTATTTCCATTTACTTTTTCTTTTACTTTCTAAATATAAGAGTATTCAAAACTGAAAATTTCTACTAAAAAAATTAAATTTATAACCTTTTTCGGTTCTCCATACAACAGGGGGAAAAGTAAAACACAAACAGAGAGCAATGAATAGAAACACTCACGGCTGAACTGGATGAATTTGTGTATCCACTTTGGTCCTTACAGCTACTAACAGCAACAACACAATCGTAGGGAGCAAAATCTGCCATGGATTGAGTGATACGCATCAGAAATTCCGGCATTCACCAATCCATCTTCACAAAATCGAAATGGACATGGAAGAGAAACAAACAAGCAAACAAACTAACACACACACATACAAAACTCTAAAGGACTAAACACATAATTAAAAAAAATGTTAATGCCTATATAATCTACAATAGAAGAAACATTACATAACCGAATAAATCTTCAAAAATTACCTTAAAGCTAAAAAAAAAAAGTCAACCTTTAAAAAAAAACAAAAAAGAAACTCATAAAAACAGAAAATTTAAGCAAAGATAATCGCACAAAAGAAAAATACGGAATCGGCCAAATTAAGCAAAGGATCAAAATCAGAAAACAACAGAAATAGAGTGAGAGAGTAAGGAGCAAGTGATTGAGAAACATGCAAAGGAAAGAGAAGGTTGAAATTGAGAAGAACAGAAAAATTGAGGAAAGGAAAAAGGGAGATGACCTCGGCGGCAGTGACGAAGGGGTGGCGAATCTTGAGGAGCCAGTTCTTGCGGAGCATGACCTTCAACTGCCTCCACGCAGCTCCCATGGCTGCGGCGAAACCCTAGAAGCAGACGCGATAGGGTTCTAGTTCTTAGGGAATGCGACGGATAAGGAAAAAAGCGAAGGAAGGAAGGAAGGAGGAAGAGGTGTGCAGTGTAGTACTCTTCACGTTGAAATCGCAATTTGGCTGTAGTGGCAGAGAGAAAAAGGTGCGCAAGTTTATAATAACTAAACGGAAAATACCAAGACCCACCAACGCCTCCAATTATTTCTTTTTCCTATTATTAATATTATTTTTTTCGAGACTCAAAGAATTGTAGAGGTACAATTACCATTAATAACAGTATTCCTTTTGAAATATGACTTCTATGCTTAACTAAACTTTGTTGGTTTTATTAATTTATCATTGTCTATGTGTGAATTATGCCGTGCCAAAGGAAACAAAATAACGGTGTTCTGATCGGATAAGTTCAGGGATATTTAAATAGTATTTATTTATTTACTATATTTGTGAGTTTCGGAATAATAGAGGGAAATTAATTAATAATTAATGAAAGTGTTTTTTAGTAGGGTAAGGCGGTGGGGTAGCGTCTGTTACTTGTCACGACTTCGAGACTTGGCGCGCCGGTGACGTCTTCTCTTCTCGCGAGAAACAAACAAACCAAAGAATAAAAGCAGTGTTATCTTCTTACAGTCTCAGAGAGGCTGCTACAAAAACCAATAAAGATATTTTTATTTTTTATTCGAGATTCTTTTTATTTATTCACAGGTTTTTTTCTTGATAGATTGCACACGTTGACTGGTTCTTTTTTAGTTTACTACAGCATTTACGAATTTAATAGCTGATGTTTTTAATTTCATTTTTTGTCTTAATCTATTTATTTAGTTTTTTAATCTATTTCAACTTTTGGGGCATAAGCTTGTCTGTTTGTGCAAATAAAAGAATATATATTTGCATTACATTTCAGAATAATAACAAGCTTCATTAGTCATTAGTTCCGATTGGTACAACTTCATACCACCGTGGTCAGAAAAAATTAATAATAATAACAGACTTCAAATACACTTCACACCTAATATATTTTTCTATTTGCTCTCAAACGACAACTTTGTTAATTAAATATCTATCATATATTCATATGCTATCATTAGTGCATCTGTAAGCCAAATATGTTATACCGAATCTTAAATATGCTTCGGTCATTAATTAAAACATATATCAAAAAGTGTTTAATTCAGTTCATTAAACATGTCTAAATATTATAATTTTTTTATATTATCTTTTATTCTTATAGATAAAAAAAAATACGTGTTAGGTAGAAAACAAAAGATTTTTGGAGCACTGGGACAGGAAAATAATAACACATTTTTGTTTGTTTAATATTTTGGTAAAATTAATTTTGAGAAAAATAAAGTTCTGAACTGTGTTTGATGGTGATATTTTAAAAACAAATTTGAAACAGTTAATTGTTTTTTATAACAAGATAGTATGACTTTTTAAATATAAAAAATATATTTGCATTTTATAAATTTCAGATCTAAAATCAACTTTATTTATAAAAATGTTTCTCTCAAAATCAGTTATTCTTTCTTCTTCGATAACTTCAATGATTCTAACTAGTATAGAATTAATATTTTCCACATTAAATTTACTAAACACAACAAGTATTGTAGAATTGCAAATCAAGGTTTGAGGCAGCAAACGGCCTTTTCGGTATGTAACCAAAAGTGAGAACCATTAATTGGTTTGTACCATTAAGAACATTCAACAAAATAAGCCCCACAAGTCCTTTTCTATATGACCATATGACCCATCTGGTGAAATGACTGAAATCATCAATATATTTATAAGCATTTGGTGCAGGTTGTAATGGTCCACCAAAAACAAAAACTATTTTTTTTTATTATTCTTGTTACTATGTTAGATTAGATTTCCCTGTTGCTTTTTATGCATCATTTATATTTTTATTAAACTGTACATATGTTATATAATTTAGGATTACTGATTTTTTAGTAAAACATACTGTCAAAAAAAAAAAAGTCTTTTATTGATAATTTATCACGTCTGATCGGTTGTTTTATAATACCGTGATGATTAGAATTTGGAGGGGATTGGATGAGAAGAAACAAACATTCTCCAATTTGTCAATCTTTAGTGCAAGTTGCATTATGAGTATGATGTCCCCTCCTTATCTTCAAACATTTCTTCTTTTTTTTTTAATCTTCAAACGTTGAACTCTAAACGAGTCTTAATTTTTTGTCTAAAAAAAAGAAGATGGGGTTTCATTTCTTCATTTTTGCTAACGATAAATTAATGATAATAAAAAAACAGTGAGAATATGAATTGTATATCCATTAAAAACGCTTGAATTCTAACTCAACATCTTATTTATTATAGCACGGACAAAAAAAGACCAAAATAAATATAATACCATTGACACTAAGTTTTACTACTGACTTTTTTTTATTTCCTTTATATTGTAACAAAGTCTTCTAAGTTAATAGTATATTTGAATATAATAAATTTTGCATTCTTTCCAATGGACGGGATACAAAAATTGACTATTGAATGTTCTTAATTAATCCAAGGCAAACATATTCCTGATTTCGTCAAACGAACCTCATGTTCAATATTATTCAGTGCAAATATAATGTAGGGGAGTCTAAAAAGAACTTTTATAAACTAGTAAAATTAGACTTTGAATCACTTAAGTTTAATTTTAAATAAAATCTTAGATTCAAATCTTGAAATAAGATATTTTACTAACAATGATTAGTTAAATTCTTTAATAGAAATTAATTATCCACAATGTAAGTGAATAATTCCATACTTGACATCTATAAATTGATAACGCAACAAAAAAAAAGAGCTTTAATGAAACTTATATAAACTTTAAATCGATATTTTGAAGATAGAAAAATTGAAAAATTTAAATTTTCGAATTTGAAGATAGAAAATAATTACTATTGATTAGGATCACAGCTAATTGTTGAGACTCACATAATCACACTTCTTATTTTTATCTTTTTATTTGGTAAAACCATGTGAACAAAAATACACATCTATCTTAATTATATAAGAACTTCACTAAGCTTTTTATATCACTATTTACTTTTGGTCTTAGCAAGCTTTCCACATCACATCTTATTTTTATCTTTTTATTTAGTAAAACCATGTGAACAAAAATACACATCTATCTTAATTATATAAGAACTTCACTAAGCTTTTTATATCACTATTTATTTTTGGTCTTAGCAAGCTTTCCACATCACATAAAGATTTCTCTTGGAAAAGAAAGTTGTGTGGGCTTGTGGGGCGGCTATAAGTTCATAGAGTGGGGGTTGAGGCGTGTAGCATACGACCAATTGAGGTTTGGTGAGTCAAATTTGGCTGTCTCCCAATTGCATATGTTTGGTAATGGAAATTGGCACTTGCCGAGACACTGCACAGTGCAAGAAAATGAAGAAATATTGGCATTTTGGCGATAAATACATAAATGAGAGTCATTGAGAACATCTAAGAGATAATAATTATCTCATCTCACTCCGATCATAGATACAATTATACAAATACAGTGTTTGTTGTACCAAAGCTAAAGCGTGAACTAAAATGTGCAATTCTGCTTTATACTATCTTTTTTGACACTTCTACTTCTTCCATCAAATCTCACTTGAATTTGAAGTCCGAATCACCTTGCTTTCTCTCCTTAATGTGCTTTACTTGACGTAGATGTGATTATTATTACTTTTTAAACTTAAAGAATAAGACAAACTTATAAATCTGGCGATCTGTGAAGACAATTTAAAAATGCTCAACGAGATTATTATAATTAAAAATATTTTAATTTGATAGATTATTAATACTTTTTACTTTTGTTTTGGTACTTCAAAAACATTGACGATTAAACAAAACGATGATTAACTTCACACAGTCAAGTTGAAATTATTTGTATTTCTATGTTTCCTAATATTTTCCTCCGTCCTTTGACAATTTTGACCCCCACCCCCAATTTAGCTGAAATATTCCTCACGATATCCATAGCATGTAGGAATGGGTATTGCTTTTTGCTCCTTCAATTTTGTTATTCGCACCTCTCATGTTCATTTAAAAAAAAAATCATTTTAGTGATGTCTTTATACATATATTTGGTTTCGTTGTTCCAGAATTTAAATTTTGAATGTCTATTTATATACTCTGAAATTAAATTTTCCGAAGTCTATTTGTTAGTATATTCTGAAAATAAAATTCTAATAGTCTACTTACATATTCCAGAATAAACCTCCGGAAGTCTACTTATATATTCCAAAGATTAACTTCTAGAACTCTATTTGTTATTATACATTCTAAAATTAAACTTTCGGAAGTCAATTTGTTAAACATTTAGAAATTAAACTTTCAGAAGTCAATTTGTATAATAAAATAGTGCCTGAAAAAAACCATACGCTAATCAATTAAATTAATTACCACGTCCTTGCATAATTCCACCTCTTATTCTGTACAGAATATTCCGCGTAAATTCAAAATTTATCTATAACTCTGACTGCATATACATGAAAGAGATGTCAACTGATACATATCTGACTTGAAATGAAAAGATTCGTGCTAATTCTATATTTATCATCGATGTAAATATTTTCTTTTCTCTGACCTCTATAACCCATGTAATCTTGCAAAAAAAGCCATGGGAGCATTCTATTAGACCTGGTTGAGCACTTCAGACCTATATTCTGTTCTTTGAGCATTTCTTCTTCAATTGGAAATTAAAATTTCCAATCATTCATTCCTCTGGCTGAAACATAGTGTACGTTGAACTGGTCTCCAAACTGGTCTCGGTCTTTGTAACCTGCACATCAAACACCAAGTGCTCTTGCTAAGGTGAATTTACAAGAATGTGGCAAGTAATTCTTATCTTACCATATCAATTGTTTCGTGTAACTGACGATTTTGAATTGAACAATTATTGTCCCCGCCACCTTATTATTGTCTGATAAAGTTATACTGCCATAGGGTTGCTCTTCCTCTATAAATTGTTAAATGATAATTAGAAAAATTTTGGCAACCAAATTCTGGCTCAGTAATTCAAAACTTCATCCATAGATTCTCACGTTTTGTCGACACGAAGAGAAAAAGATCATTTTGTGACAAGGTTTAGAAAAAAAAGTGATAATAAGAACTCATAATATTGTTTAGCTTAAACTTGCATTCATCATATTGATCCAAAAGATAACAAACTAAATTTTCTGACACTACCATTGTTGGCTTAATAGATACACACACCTAAGATTTTTGTGAATTATAGGAAATAATTCAAATAAGATTTTAGTGAGAACAAATTGACACACACACACACACAAACTCATGCAGATCATTTTTGTTTTTTTATATTGGGTTTTCTTTCTAATTCAATGAACTCTTCGTTTTAAATATCAGTTGGACATGATCTATAATATGGATAATTATTTGTTCTACTATTTTGGTGCTGTTTAATAAATTATCCTGTAATTTCAATCTTCCAAAAGAAAGTTAATCATTATACCAACCTCAGCTGTACGAGAAAGGCCAGCAGGAAGCATGGGAACAAGAGATGTCCAGAGAACAGGATCTACCAATGGATCAACAGTATTGTAGGCTGTTAAAAGTGGTGCGGACAAGAATGGAGTCAATGGGTAAGCATTTCTTTGAAGAGACATTGTTCCACTC
Source organism: Glycine soja (assembly GCF_004193775.1). Lineage (NCBI taxonomy): Eukaryota > Viridiplantae > Streptophyta > Magnoliopsida > Fabales > Fabaceae > Glycine > Glycine soja. Next base: position 37,102,564 of record NC_041004.1, read on the forward strand.
ATTCCCATTGCAATGTTGAGCCGATCATTGCCCCCATCATGATTTGATGGTTTCTCAACTGCCTTGCCATGATCCAACTTGTTGATTGTATTTTTGTTTTCATTCTCATCATTATCAGTACTATTTTCCTGTCTCTTTGATGCTTTCTCTTGCAAGCTCTTGTAAGCAGCAGATTGTGACAAGATACTTAAGGCAGAGAGTGAAGAACTTCTATGCTTCTTCTCATTGTGTAGCCTGCCTAACTGTGGCATCTGGTAAGGTTCCATAGGTTGAACTTTCTGCTCCAATTGCTTAAGTTCGCTGCAAACATCTCCAGCAGAACCAAGTTTCTTTTCTTCTGATAATCTTGTCCCAGCATCAGAATGTCTACTCTTATTAGATCCCCACCATTTGATGTGACTTGTTAAATCAATCTTTCTGTCTAAGCAGAAGCCACTTACATATTCACTTTCTGCTGCAGAATCATCCCCTGCACCTTTAATGTTGTAAAACAATGAGATGATAGTGACCTAGCAGATAAGACAGGTGGAAATAGTTGAATACTATTTTTATTTTTCCAATAGCCATAGGTGGTGCACAAAGGAACGTGGTTCATATAACTGTTCAGCAGAAGATTAACTGGAACTTTAAAATTTGATTAGAACATACCATAATGCATGCTATTGAAGTAATCAGATCCAGACATACGGCCATATGTAGGATCCCATCGACTAATTTTGGTAGCAACACATGCAAAATGAAATGAAGAGTTAAAGTTAGCAGTCAAATCTATATTAGAATCAGTGTACTTAATGACAGCTAAACTAGATCATAGAAAACTGTAGCTGTGTAGCAGAGCAGAGAAGAACTAGCTCCACACACACATACCCCACACAGACTCAGAGATGTGGATATATAGATAAGAAGAATTTAATTGCAAAAAAAATATTGGTAGATTCACACCTGGAGAGTCCACGATATTTTGCTAGTCCTCTTGAAAAACCACTGCTCTTCCTGCAGAAAGCATTACGCATAAGCAGCAGCATAGATACATGTTAAAAAACATTTTGAAGTATACACACACCGCCGTAAAGATGCAAGGTACTCTTCTCTCGACACATTCTGCATTTCTTCAAGATCTCTTGCATAATCCGTCACCTGCAGCACACAAATCAAAAGTACAACAAAAAATTACTATATTCATCACAAGAGAGTAACTAACAACACCCTTTTCCTATAAAGGACCAGATTTATTGTCTCCACTGTCAAAACCTAGTTACCAATAAAATATTTCCATCATATGCTAATGCTACTGATACCTTGGGCAAAGAAGGCATAATAGAAAATTAGATTCTATACCCAATCAATAGTTTACATAAACTTACAGGAAAGTTAATGAGAGTCCCAGGACCCCAATATTTGAGAGCAGCAAGATCATATGCTCTGGCCGCCGCTTCCTCGTCATCATACGCCCCTGTCCAGAATCCATCAACAACAAACATCATCATCTTAAGAAAATATGCAGCACCAGCAAGTTCAACGATAATGATGATAGGGAAGAATAAAACCCTGTTTGGATAAACTTCATGAAAACGGAAGAAAATTAAATAGCAAGATGAAATAAAATCAACTAATGCACTTTAACTTCTATAGAAGCTCTTTCATTTAATTTCCTTAAAAGTTGAGGTGCATAAGTTGATTTTAACTTAACAAAATAAGTTTGATTTATTTTCATCTCCTATAAGTGTTTATTTAGAAGTTTATCCAAACACGCCCCAAAAGAAAAGAACAAGTGAAGAAAGCACCGCATTTCGAACTCACCCAAATAAACTGGCGCCATCAACCACGGACCGTTGTTCAACCAACCAACCAATTCACGAACAACAGAAGAAAAAAAAAACGAAACACGTAAGCAAATTCAGCCTTACACATGTTGAAACCCGAAAAGAAGAACAATAGAAAAGAACAAAACCGAACCGAACCGAACCTTGCTTTCCCTTCTTATTCTGATTTTGGTTCCACGTACTCTTATCCCAAAGATGCGCTTCATAACGACCAGTCCACCTATGCCTAACCAATTAACTCACCAAAATTGCGTTAGAAACGATCCAAACACAGATTCATTTCAACCTACCAACCACTTCACGAGTTGATTGTAACTTTCGTAAAAAGCTCAATTCATTTTATTTTCTTATTTTCTTTTATTATAAGTTTATCCAAACGGGCCCTAACTAACTAACTACCTCGTGACGCCGCGATATATGGAGCTGCGTTTGCCGGCGGCGCACGGAGGCATTTTGCTGATGCGCTCTTTCGCCGTGCAACCTCTTTCCTTCTTGGCCTTCTTCAATCCTCTGTAGAGCAAGAGCTGGTCGTTCGCCACCGCCAACGCCGCGGCCTCCGACGTCTCCGCGGACTTTCCCGGATCGGAGGAAGACGAAGCCATGATCGAACCAAACCCTAACCCCAACCCTAATCTGAGAGACAGAGAGAGAAAAGTGTGTGTGATTTGAATTTGGGAAGATGAGTTGTTGTTTTTGATTGGGAGTGGAATGGAGTGAAGTGTGGGAGTGGGAGTGAGTGAGAGGGGGAAAACTACAAAGGAGGAAGGAGGAGTGAGGGGTGGCTGGGGTTAATTACCGGAATGCCCTTCTTTGGTTTTGAAATGACGATTGTGAAATTTGGTACTGTGAGCCGATGTAACGGCTAGGACCCCGTGAGGGTAGTGATGTCATTTCGAGGCGCTTTGATTAGTATGACAATTGTGCATGTTCGGTGCCACTTGTTGTCTGCTCCTGATTCCATTTTCCTTACTCGCCATGCTATTAACCTGCCACCAAGGACTTTACAAAAAAAATTTAATTACTATTTTAATTAATTTGGGGATATAATTTTTTAAATTCTGAATTTTGAAAAATTATTTTTTAAATTCCTAACACAATAATAAATTGATACTTCCGACAGTTTTTTAAATATTTTGTGACGAATTCTTTAATATTTTATGATTATTTTTAAATACAAATTCAGATTTAAGTGACTAAAAAATAAAAATTAATCTAAGATAACTAAAAATCGCCACAAAGTGATAATTTATTATATTAAAAACTAAAAAAATATAATTTTCAAAATTTAGGAATTAAAAATAATATTTTTAAATTTCAGAAACTAAAAAAAAATGCATGCCTCAAATTTAGGGAATAACCAAACAAAAAAAATAATGTTCTTTGTTGTTTTATATAAAAAAAATAGAAAATGAAAATGGAATAATTTTTATGTGAGCACTATAATTATAATAATACAGATGTTGTACTAAAACGTTAATATAGTCTCTTATGAAGCTGCCTTTCCTCTTTACCTAATTTGAAAATGATGAGACAGTAGAAAGCCTTTGCTAGTTAAGAACTAACTTGTTCGAGAATTACAAAAGGAAAGAACAAAATAGAATACGCTCCGAATAAAAGTTTAGAGACGTGAAGATTAGACAAAATTGAAATCCCAATAAGAAGATGGTGTTCAGTTGAATTGAATTTGGTGCGTAGGTTTGAAACAAGCTGAAAGAGTAAAAGTTGTGATAAATGTTAAGTTGCTACTTCCACATTCAAACGTTGTAAAAACGGTATACAGTCTTTTAAAAGAAAAGAACACGCCTAAAGATAAGGAAAGTAGTAGTTTATTATCCACCCACAGCATACAATATAAAAAAATTAAATAGAACCTATGATTTTTTTTAAAATAATAAATATTGATTTTTTTATATTATAAAAAATTTCCTTTTTAAGAAAACTTTTTATTTATATTTTTTATCATATGTTCATGGGCATTCAATAAAAAAAATCTGATAATAATAAAAAAAATGTATAACTAAATAAAAACAATTATTTTAGAGTTTGTAATTCTTTAAGTTTCATCTTTCATGTAATGCTAAAACATAGCAAATTACTAGAGTTTTTGTCTAGTATAAATGAAGTCATTGGAAAAATCAAACCTACAGGACACCAAGGACCGGTTGATCAGAAATTCCAGAGAATGATTCTGTTTGATTATTATGTGGGGGAATAATTTTGACTACTTTTGGCAAACCGGTTTTATTATATGATTGCATGCAAAACTTTAGTTAACGGTTTGATGTAAGGTAACGCTTGGTTTTAGAAAAAATCTCTCACATGGTGACTTTTTTTTATCCTTTTGCGGTGCCAAGTTCCCACATCTGAGCAAGTGTTTCTTACTTTTACAGACAGCTTCCCTTTTAATAATCTTCGCACAAGGGATAAAGCAGTAAAAATGCTATTATCCACAAACTAATTACTATAAGACAACTTTTGCTCTTTTCAATTACAAATTTGTAATTTTATCAATTACAGTAGCATTTGCTAATTATTGGATGAAAATTTGAACCAACAGCAAACCTCGAGCTATCGCTCGGGATGCTACTACAAGACTAGTTATCAGAACCGGCCAATTCGGGAAACTTTTGATTTTTTTTAACTGCGGAGTATGTCCCGTTTATTATTGTATCATTTTAGGTTTAATATAATTTACATTTTTTTTTCCAAAAAAAAAAAGAACTGACCAATTCGGCAACTAATTTCTTCTATTATGCAAAAAATTGAAAATGCTAACCATTCTTAGTATTTTAAAAAATTTCAACGGTCTGTTTTTAATGTCTTATGTGAGTGACATCTTCACAGACATGAAAAAATTAAACTAGTCACTCAAATTTAAGTAATTTTATTTTAGTCTTCTAAATTTAAAGTTATTTTTTTTAATCTCTAAATCTGCAAATCGATCTTTTAATCCCTCTGCACAATATAAGCCAAACAGGAAATCCAAGATTCACAGATTGTGCAACTTTTAAATACTAAAATTTGATTTTTTTTTTCTTTTAAAATACGATTTTTTGGCAATTAAAAATTGATAGAATAAGTGAATAAAAAATTTAAACAATTTTTTAAAATCAGTTAATGTTGACGCTGGAATTAAAAGGTATGTCCAAGAAATATACAGTAGTTTTCGTTAAAATGCATTGTAAAGTTTAAAGTGCGAGCGAGCCATCAACAGCAACTATATTGATAGCATGAACTGATAAGGTTTATACACATTCTTTAGTGTAACCCCACTTGGACTTTACATTTTACAGTACAGTCCGAACGTACTAGTATATACACAGGAAGGAAAGATGAGATGAATTACAAATTGCAGGCATAATATGAAAAATAATCTATATACAGGAGTAGCGTATGATCCAATAAATTAAGTTGAGTTTCAACTTCAATCTTTAAAAAAATCTCACAGGCAGAACTCCCACAGCAGTTGGAACAACGTGTCACAGCTAAGCAAAAGAATGTGATTCCATGACAAGAGATTCACAGGGCTGGCTTGTAGAAATTTGATCCCCGAATTCTCTTTTCAAGGATTCTGTCCAAGTTGATTACCAGGATAAATGTAAGGTCTGAGTCGCTAAATGTTATGACAATGACCACAAACTACAACGGAGTAAAGCAGAAGAGCATAGATGAAAAATGAAAGATGAACTATCATTAAAGTTGATAATAAAACCGAAAACATCAGGGCTTTTATGAAAAATGACACCAACAAAAGCATGCTCAAAAAGCCATGTTAAAACAAACCACATCACTTCCTCAAAATTGTTGTCACGCACCTACATTTATTTGCCAGGAGTGGTAGCAGGAGAAAGAGAATATGTTCAAGATGTCTATTAACGAACATAAGTGTAATTTTGTGGCTTCGGCTGTGAACTTAAGATCAAGTCAACATCATAAGTGTAATCCTAAATCTTTCTTCTGGTTCCCAAGGGATAAATTTTGTAATAAATGGAATATTTACTATAATCAAAGCATAGACTCGATGCCCACTCAAAGCAACCCCATCAAAGAAACATACTGTTGTCAATTCTGGATTTAGGTGCCTTGAAGTTCGTCCCCGTACATGGTGGTAAAAGGGGCACAAAGAGTATCAGTGAAATCTATCTGCTACCCATTTTGAGCATACAAAAAAAGTAGAAGGAATATTTTCCTAGCTGGATAATTCAAATTCCTAGTTTCAAATCCAGCTGGCAATTTCAATCTCCTCCTTTCCGAGCCTTTAAAAAATCATTCAGTTAATAGAACTCAAATGCCATTTGACACTGAGCATAATATACTACATGTGCATTGAAAGAAGAACTAGAGATGGTGGTTGATAGATAGCTTGGGTATCCCCCTCCCCCCCAAAACAAAAAAAAAAAACCTGGTACATGCCTAAGCAAAATCACACAGGTTGATTAAATAATGTAAACCTCTTCAAATATTCAAATAGCAGAGTTTATTAAAAGAATGAAAGCGCATGCATATGAACATAAGGAAACACAATCCTCAATACAACATAAATATTCATACCAAGTCTTTCTCTTATGACAGCAGCATTTTCATTGCCACAGCATTTTTGTGAAAAGGAGGATATATCATGGTACATTTCTTTTGATGGATGAATTCCGGCATCCTCCATCCATTGCAATACCTGCATCAGGATTTCCGTGATTTTCCAGATGTGGTTTATTACAACGTGAAATACTCAAAGAAATTAAACATGGCCAAATATCTAGTACAGTCATGAAAAACAGAAGTTGACAGTTCTGTAAAAGTGCAAGGTTCTAATTCATGTAATAGCTTTGTTCAAATTTACTACTTGTTTGCCAACTTTCAAAGTAACTTGTTGGATTGGAATAAAATGGTTTTAGTGTTTTTAGGGTGTTTGTAGTTATTTTACTCTTTTGTTATCTTTTTTTTTTGTTACACCTTATTATATATTATATATTTAAATAAATAAAAGATCCTCTATGCTTGTAGCAGAAAAAAAAATACACTGTAATACTTTTGAGATTAAGCTAGAGCTTGAAGAAGTAAAGTCTTGGAGGATTTCTCTTGATACAATGTCTTGAAGATGGCCAAGGAGTTCTCTGTTTTTTTCTTGTTTGATGTTTCTTGCTCTTTTTCCATGTATTGCTAAATCCATTTAGCTAGAACTTCATGGTTTCAAATAGGCTACTATATGTCACTATCCAAGATAGAAAATTATGGTTTGATCAAGTGGAAACAATACATTGCAACATATATCCTCATGTAAATGATACTTGACATTCACTATATTACTTTTCACAAACTAATACACTTGCTAGAGGTGTAACAACTCTCCATAAGCACGGAACTAGTATGGCATTGGAGGGCGGATCTAAAAAAAAGTATGGCATTGAAGGCACTTTGGCAACAAGAGATACCATTTATTTGAACATTAGGATTATTTTCAAGTTGGCAGTTTTTTTTCCTGTTGATAGTGTTGTTGGGCTGGGCTTGTAGTTATTGTCCTACACTGGTATTTCACCTAGACATTAAGTATTAACAGAAATTTTAGTATCAATATATATACTTTATATCAGTGAAATATACTTTTAATATTTGTTCCAGCTACAGAGTTATGAACTTCTCTGCATGCAACAAACCTAACAATCTATTGTTGTCAAGTTGGCAACATACAATTTTTATGTATCGCCATTAAATTATTCTTAAAGAAAGAGCAATATCTTACCTCTAAATACTTCCTCCAATTTCCAGATGATAAAAGGTTCTTCAATAATATAGAGTAAGTGTTTAAGTTAACATCGGCACCTGATGCCAACATTTTGAAGAATAACTGCACACAAGAAAAATAAAACAATAAGAAAACAGGGTATTGTAAAAGATATCAATGTGGTGGGAAATCATTAATGTTCTTGGTAACATAATATCTCTGGGAGAAGATTTGACTTACCTTCAACATAGTTTCAATCTTTCCACTTTTTCCTAAAGAATGCAGGAACTGATTCAAACATCCGGATGAAATTACAGGAAGTGAGGGCTCTATGTACTTGATCATATCAACAGCTGTCCTCCAATCTTGTAATCTTATGGCAAAAGACACACTCAGTTAGACAGGAATATAACAGCAAGAAACATTAACTGAAGAAAAAATAACATGCTGTAAAATATAGTTATCCAACCAAAGCAATTTGAGTAATTGGCATCTGTCCTTTTGTTTAATGCCCACTCTTCTCATTAAATCCTTTGAGTTTTAGCGAGTAAAAAATGTATCAAAGTATAAAATTGAACTGATATATAAAAAATGTCATAAAATGTAATAATTCATAATAAGACCGTATTATTCCACTTCAAGTTCCACCAATGATAAAATTAACAAATAAAAAAAATTTAATATTATTGTGAAGAAATATATTTTCTGCTGAACAATAATATCCAAAACATGTGTGAAACAGTGGGTAATATGAAAAGTTATTGAATTATGTTAAAATAAATCCTTTCTACTGTTCTACAGCATATACACCAATCAAAGTGGCAAATAATAAATTCTAATTATGAAAAGAATTAGCCATAACAATTTAGCATCAGTTTGAAAAAGTGCCATGATGTCTTGATCAGGAAGATACTAGCTAATTTCAGCCTCAATTAGCTTAAGTTGGACTTAACAGAGGAGACTATGGTAGTAAGTTGGACATTTTTAGAAGGTTCATGAAAGCCCATGAAAAGCAAAACAGGGAAAGAGTAGTGCATAACTTTTTAAAAAAAAAAATGAAAATCTGAACTTACATGCTACAGGCAGATACCATTTCAAAAAATATGGTATCACTGAAAGGAATTTCTTTTTCTCTCATACTTTCTGCAAGACTAAGAACCCTTCCTGGTTGGCCACCTTTATTAAAAGATCTCATTAGAGCTGCACAGGCAATAGTATCTAGCTTGATGCTGCTTGCTTCCATTTCTTCAAAGAGTGCATAAGCTTTCTCCCAATTCTCTGATATAAAATATTGTTATTTAGGTATACATTTACAAATAACATCCAAATATTTCAGTTGTTAAAAAATTATTTTACCAGCTGCATTGTACGCATCAAGCATGGCGGTGTATGTAACCACATCAGGGTAGCAACCAGATGATTTCATCAAGTTGAATGTAGACTCTGCCTCTACAATTTGGCCCTAAAACATTATCACAGAAAAAAAATGTGAAGGAAAAGTAAAAGAAGTCTCAAATTTCATGGATTCACACCATTGAGATGCATCTTAACCTATGTACTTACCTGTTTGCTATAGGCGCATATGGCGGATGAGTAGACCTCTTTGGACAAAGGAAGTTTTAGATGCATAATTTCTTCCATAAAAGATAGGGCTTCGCCGTATTTTGACATCTTACAACAACCACTTATCAACACAGTGTAAGTAACAGAATCAGTTTTAATTTTTTTCTTCCTCATAGATTTATACAAGCCTATAGCTTTGTCATATTCCCCTACATTCATACAGCTTCCTATAGCTGCATTATATGCAACTGTGTTTAATTTAATTCCTCGCATCTCAGCTGCTGTTAGCACTGTGTCAATCTTCACCTTTCGACTGCATCGTCCACAGGCAGCCAAGAGTGTGCATATTGAGACAACATTTGGCTGAATTCCTTCTTGTTCCATTTCTCGCAAGATTTTAATTGCATCTGCCAGCAAACCATTAGATCCATAGGCATCAATCAGCGCATTGTAACTGACAAGATTTGGCTTCAACTTGTTTCTCTTCATCCTATCAAATATTTGTCTAGCTTTATGGGGCTTTTGTGACCTTCCATAAGCATTAAGGAGAGATGTATACGATACAATATCAGGGCGGAAGCCATTTTGTTTTATCTCATTGAAAAACAAATGCGCCTCATTGTCCATACCACGAGCAGCATATGCACCTATGAGTGCATTATATGAGACTATATTAGGTTTCAGCCCTTCTGCAATCATCATATTAAATGCAGCCTCACAATTTTCAACTTGCCCACACACAGAATACAGGTGAATGATACTAGTGAATGTAACAACATCAGGGGTACATTCCGACTTCTTCTCCCTCATGGAATTAAAAATTTCAATAGCTTTGTCATATTGCCTAAGTTTTACTAGACAATGGATAACAATATTAAGTGTAGTTGTGTCAGGACGAATATGAGTTCCCTTCATTAGTTCAAAATAAGACAAAGCTTTTGAATACTGAGCCCCACTTTTAAATGCAGATAGAATAATATTGTGAGTAACAAGATCAGGCCCAACACCATTCTCTGTCATTTTCTTGCAAACATTAAGTGCTTCTTTCCAATTCCCACTAGATCCACAAGCGTTTATTAAGTTGTTATAAGTTGACCGACTTGGTGGAATCTGCAAAAATATGTCAGTGTGTCACAAACAGCACTTATAGTTAACATACCAACAATTGAAGTGCTTATTTTTTAAATTCTTAATTTACAACAGCATAGGGTCTGAAGAAAATTAAATGAAAAGCTGGCTAGATCACATTGATCACAAAAATCCCATCACCAGGATTAATCACTCAGTTCTAACATGCACTGTGACTTCATGACCAGTTAGTGTAGCATGCAGGTAACTATATGATGCATAGAACATATCAACACTAACCAGAACAAAACCTATATGGTTCCCACTTTCCAGCATCGCCAGAGAGAAAGACACTATATTCTACCATCAGATGGAGCAAATTTAATTTATATGTATCTAAACCAAAAATCTCAAGTATACGATGTAATGCAGTCGTGCACACTGCACAGATCTTTATTAAATCATTAAGAACATGGATTGCAAGAGGCATGAATCATCATAAACTGAATCCTGCAAAAAAATACTTATCTAGTGACCATAAAACAATATAGCAAGTAGTGAACCTGAAACAGTCATACAATATGCTCTCTCTTTCTCCCTCTCCCTTCACCAGACATGCTTAACTACAATGTAACACCTTAACAGAAGGGGGAAAAAAAAGTCGATCACATCAAGTCGAACTCACTAAATATTGATTAGGAAAGAAAAATACAAAGTACACACAGCTGCACGCAGCATGTCATCCATGATATTCATAGCCCAACGCCACTGTCCAGCCCGACCATGCGCATTAATAATAGCATTGTAAGTCTCGACATCAGGTTTACACCTTCAAACCACAACAAGACAAACTCAATGATGTCACAGAACAATTCAACCTCCACAGCACTAAAGCTTTGTTTGGATAAACTTCTTTGTAAACACTAATAAGAGAAGAAAATAAGAAGGTACTAAATTGAATTGAACTTCTCTCGCAACTTTGTAAGCTAAAATTAACTTATGCACTTGACTACTTTTATAGAAACTGGCTCATTTAACCTCTCCAAAAAACTGATATGGCGTGTTTGGATACAAGGCTAAAAGTTCTTTTGACAGCTTTTGAGAGCTTCTTTACAGGAAAAAAAAAACTCTATATTTCCAGTATAGAAGCTCCCAAATGCACTTGTACCTTGTATCCAAAGAGGCCCTTATATAAATTGATTTTAATTTATAAGAGAATCTCAATTCATTTTGTCTTCTTATATTCTTCTTCTGTAAATACTTAGGTATAACTTTATCCAAACAAAGCCTAAATCCATTAATTCACACTATACCTCCATTCCTGCATCTCAAAAAACAATCCACGCGCCTGGTCCGTTCGATTGTGCCTGGCGTGCAACCTAATCATCATATTGTATATATCATTGCGCGCACGGTAGTTCTTCTGGTTCTTCAACCACCGGAACACGCGGTTACAGTGTTCAATGGACCCTCGCTGCGTCAACTCCTACATAATCAAAAAAACGAAAACAACACAATGCAGAACAGATTAAAACCAAAACGCTAAAAACTCGGGCGTCACGAGAATCGGAGATTCGCAACACCTTGATAAGGAAGGGGAAATTCTTGCGCGCGAAGCGGCCAACCCAGCGGTTGAGCAGGCCGTCGACGTCGTCGTCGTCGGAGAGGTTGAGGGAGAGGACAAGTTCGGCGACCTCCGACACCGTCCAGTCCATCTGGAAGCGGTTTCCGGCGACGCGGAGGCGATATCGGGCGGCGATGTCGTCCTTGCGGAGGCCGGATATTTTCGTGGAGACCTCGTGCTGGCCTCTGTCGTAGTCCACGAAGCCTTCCTTCGTTTCCTTGAATGCTAACTTGTCCGACTTCTTCTTGCACGAAATGGAGATTCTCCAGCGACGAGTTGACTCGGTGGCGCCGGCGAGTTGGAGACAGTGATTTGCGGTGCTGGCCATCGAAGAGGACGCGGGAGTGAGCGTGGTTGGAAGAGTGAGTTGAGGATAACCGCGCTTGCGGGAATGAGATTTTTTTATTTATTTTATTTTATTTTTGTGAGAAATCTTTTGGTTTGTCATTGGGCTTATGCTAATCGGAGTGGGAATTTCTTCCTGCACCAACATAACTTTTTCTACACCCCGCAAGTGTAGTAAAAAGACCAAAATATCCTTCAATTAAAAATCAAATACATCATTTCTCCCTACACCAATCACCCACGTCATTCACCCCTCCCTGCTACGCTGCAACACCATACACCATTGACACCTCCTTCCCCTCCCTGCTACGTTGCGAGTCCATCCCTCCCTTTCGTCGTAATCAACCTGCATTATTTTATTCCATCTCTCTTGCCACACATCTTTGTTTTTTACTACGTTAAATCATATGAATTGACAATCCATATGGTACATGAGGGAATACATATGAGCATACGAATTGTCAATTCATAAGAACCATATGAATTGTCAATCTGTATGAACCATACAGATTTTCAATTAGTATGGAATAAACAAAGGCAAAAAAACTTACCAATGACAACTTAGTACTACTCGCAACGATGGAGGAGAGGAAACTCAGAGGATGACAAGGAACTACCGGAGGAGAAACTAGGAAGAAGTCATGGACAACAAGCACACACCATGTACAATACCAACACTAGCTTCGCGAAGGAGAAGCAGGAGACCAACAGACGCGTCAAAAATTTTAAATGAACAATGTCTTATGGATTGTCAGTTCGTAGGCTATACAAATAAAAGAGAAAAGAAAAGAACGAAGAAGAAAAAAAAGTAAAAAGAATAAAGTTGAAAATTTTTAAAATATATTGAGTATAGAAGAAATTTGTTGGATATAAGAAGAATGATCCTCCAAAGTGTGAATTGAGAATAGAGTAATTAATTTTCTTTTGAAAAATATTTAGTCCAATTATCTTAAAATAATAATCTTCCAACCATTGATATTATTCATTCATTTTCTTTTTCATCTCATTGTTTTTCTTATCTCTTTTTTTTTATCATATTTATTATTTTTCTTTTTACTTTTTCTTTTTCTCTCTTATTTCAACCCATTTTTAAGTTACGAATTGCATCACTCTTTTTTCAATTAGCAAATAGATATTACAAACTAAAAACCAAGAGAAAAAGTTGTGAAAGGAACATTTGATAACAAAGAAAAAACAAAGAAAGGCTAAATTTTACTAAATGCTGCAACTTAGTTAACTTTAATGAAAGAGTACGAGAGAATTTAAAATTAAGCTAATTTGATGAAAATTTTCTTTTTTGTGTAACCAAGATACGAGGTATTTGGGGCTTTTTGTTTAGTAACCAAGATAGGATGTAAAGTGACACATCCAGTTATGATTTCATGTTCTAATAAAAGATTAAACATCAAATATTAGTTAAAGGACTCAATTAAGTGTCCAACCACTTGTATTAATACCTTTTGGTGAAATTTTCTCACTGAGAATATTGGCTAGTTATAGTTCTTTTAATGAAAAAAAAAATAAAACTAAACGATATTTTTTTAAAATTTATCAAAATATGTAAGTTTGTACAGAAAAATAAAAGCCTAAAACAATAAATAAAATTGATCTAATGTTTCTGTTGAAAGTTAACGTTAATAACTTCTGAAAATAAATCCTAAAACAAATTATCACAAAATCATTTTTTAAATTTAACCAAACGAGACATTGACTTGGTAAAACTAAAGATTTTAACTACAAATAGAAATAATACAAGTTATTAACTAATATTTAGGTCTAGTTCAAGTCAAGTTTAGGCTTAATTGTATATTTTATCACTTAATTATTATTATTTTATAAATTTTATCACTTTTTTTTTTGCATTTTATCAATGTGTTTTCAATTTTTACATATTTTATCGATCCTCTGAAGGAAGTGTTGACATGTTCGTAGAAAATAATTGTTTTGTCACCAATCTTTGTGAAACAAAGATATTTTATTAGAAATGTGATAGTATAATATGCAAAAAAAAAAAAAACATCAATAGTCAAATGTGTGGAAAAAAACATAATATGCTAAAATACAAAAAATAAAAAATTTGAATAATAAAATTCATGAAATAATGATAATTGAATGGTAAAATGTCAATTTAAGTTTAAAGTCTATTGATTAAATACGTTTATTAAGCTTAAAAAATGCTTAGGTGGTGGTTGTTTGAGATAACTTAAATTCTATAAAATAATCAGTTATTTATTTTTTAAAAATTAATCTGACCATCTACTGGGTCATTTAAAAAAAATAGGTATAGCAATATTAAAATTGATCATAAATGGGATGTTAGACTAAATACTGTTAACAGCAGAACAAATTTTCATTATAGATGTATCTAGGCACCACCAGTAGCATCAAGGTTTAAAAGTACACAAAAAGATGTGGTGCTCTAACTATTGTTAATGTGTTGTGTACTACTATGGTGTTTTTTCTTTGTTTTTTTTTTTTTTTGTTATCATATTGTAAGTGTTATGGGACATTTTCAATTAATGATCTTTTTGACAAAAAAAAATGTACCCGGCATTAGGCTATAATTTGGTAGAAATCATTTCAGTTTAGAATTTGTTCGTTTGTGTTCTGAAAAGTTTTTTAATTAGTGGATGTCAAACTTATGTGAGTTTGAGGCAGAAAAAATAAATAGTTAATTTATTGTTTCTCTCAAAATTTAAAGTTAATAAATTCTAAAAGTAAACTATAAAAAAATTATACTATTAGAAATATTTTTAAACTTTAGCCAAACGAAGCCTTAACTAGGTAAACTATTCGGTTTAGGGGAAAAAAGTGAGAGGAACGAAAAAAAGAATGACTAGAGTGAGATAATTTTTGTAAGTTTGTTTGTTAGGAGTAAATATACCTAGATGTAATACCCATACGTTGCACAAGTTCTTTTATATATAAAAATAAATTATGATTTTTTATTAGTTTATAATTTATTATGAACAATTTATTGTAAATGATTTTTTAAGATATTATGTCTAAAGTTATGTATGTCAATTGTCAATTTTTTATGAGGTTATGATTATAAAATAAAATATATCAAATATTATATTTTATTAAAGTAACTTATCACATATTTTCTTATAAAATATGTATTTACATTATAAAATATAAAACAATTAGTTTAACTCTATAATAATTAAATATAAGTCTAATTTAATAAACATATAATAATAATTTTATATTTAAATAATTCCACACTTATATAGTCAATATGAAAGAAAGGAAGAAAATCATGATTAAACATTACTTTTTCATTTTTTTCAATGGATGTTTTAATATAAAAAATAATAAATTAAATTATATACTCAATCAATAATAGATAATTTGACAAAAATATAGAATTACAAATGTTGAATTGGTTTAAAATTAAAGTTATGCTACTTTTTGTTATACAACATAGTTAAATTTAATTAATTTATATAAAATTGAAGAAACAATATTAAACTTTATTATTCAAAAATATTTTGTATCATTAGACCTATAAGTTACTACTGATAAAAAAAAAAAAAACGTTTAAGTTACTAAAATTAGAGGAAATGCATTATAAAATATTTTTCCATAAACAACACATTTTATTTCCAATAAAAATGGTTGTATTCAAGCATTCAATGTTGGAGGTCTTCACCAAAGGATACTTCGTCATTGATTTTTATTTCTAATTAATCACAACAAAGGCCAAGGTTGGCGACCTCGGATATCGTGTAATTCATATGGAATTGGTTTCTAACGACACAAAGGTGGTAGTATGCAATCTTTTATGTCACCATTTTCACTTACACTTCTTTTATTTTTAAAATTTTCACTCTTTACACTCCAAACATCATAAAAAAATGAAAATGACATGTGATATGTGTATCATTAGAAGGTGATATCCTCTAATACTCAACAGTTGAAAAAATCATGTGAAAACTACATAGACTAAAAGGAAAAAATAAATAAGATGAACTACACTTGTCATATAAAAAAGGTATGTAAGGAAAATATTCTAATACTTTTATTTTTTTCTCTTTCATGATTCTCAAGTTTTTTTTAACTGTTTTCCATGATTAATTAATGTTATTCCATAAAATAGATTAAGCAATTCATTAATCTAACATTATGCACACATTAATAACATATAAGATAATAACTTGATTTTGGTAGAAGATTTGGTTTGAAACCTTATAAAATATTCTTAGCAATTTCCTAGATTTAGCTGCTAACTACTGTTACGTAATTACCCTTAGATTAATTTCATATATTTATAGTATAATTTAAATAACATAATTGGTAAGAGAAAGATAAAAAATATGAAGTATAAAGAATGAAGTAATGGAATATGATAATGTTTATGCTAATAATGTATATGTAATATGAGACTTAATTAAAAATTTAAAAATATTTTTAGGGACCAAAATAATAGTACAAGATTAAGTTAATCATCAAAATATCAAGAAGTGGTCAAGCTTGGGGACTAAATAGATCTATTCTTTAAAGGTTTAAGGTTTTTACTTTTTGTACCTCTCTATTTGCTTCCTGCACCTTTTGCTATTGAGTGACTAGACAAAATTGTCCTTCATGGGTTATGACTAGTAACCCTAGCACTCCACCCCCAATTGTTTGTCCCTTTTTGCCCCAACCCCAACACCCTCACGACGGGAAAAGTCTGACTTGGTGATGATTTACATTCCCTACAAGAACCTTAATGAAGATTCATCTACTCTTATACTCAAACTCGGTGTCCACCACCACGGAAACCACCTTCATTGCAACCAAATCACTTTCCCTCAATGATTCCTCTACTCTCAGTTGCATCATCCTAGCCAGCGCCCAATTCAACTAGGACTTGCAACTCTCTCTCTTTCCTGGTGCTCTATATTTAGGTCCCTCCCCCTTAACAAATTAGTGTGACTAAATCCTTCTAAAATTGGAACTAGATCCTTTTGATTAGGTTCTTTGTGCCTCTTTGTTGTTACCCTTTTGGTGCAGATGAAGGGTTATGGCTTTATAAGCAAATGTTCTATTGTTACCTTTTTATCACTTGGTTGTTATCCAATCACTTCCTTCTTCTTGGCTTTCACTATTTTTCAAAAGTTTTTTCTAGAATAAGCAATCCGGAAGCCTTCAAGCTTTGTTACAAAATGACCATTCTAAAATCGTAATTGGTATTCAGAACAGTCTACCTGTAACAAAAACAATAACATTCTCGAATGTTGTTGTTTCTATTCCAAATAGACCATTCCAAAATTCTAATTGGTGTTCGAAATAGCCTATTTGGAATATAAATAACAGTTTGGAATAGTTATTCTGGAATGTTGTTGTTTCTATTCCAGAATCCTTATTGGTATCTTTCGGATACCAATTAGGATTCCAAAATGGTCATTTCGTACACAATTCAAAATGTTTTGCCATCGTTTCTCTTCTAGAATGCGTAATCCACAAATTAATTTTCACAATATGAGAAGGGTTTGGAGTGTCCTCCACAGATTTTTTGTGACAATTTCTCTTCCAAAATGTTCCAAGCTGATTGAGAAAATGCAAAGTTACCATATGAGAAGGGTAGTTAGGGATATTTTAAAATTGGGAGGGTGCAGGAAGCAAAAAGGGAGTGCAGGAAGTAAAACCTAAGGTTTTATATTTATAGTATTGACCACACTTTAAAGATAAATTTGTTGGACTAATTGAAAACATTATAAAGTAACTATTTAAATAGATTTTCAAGTCATACTAAAAGTTTTGAAAAGGCCATATTGAATTTAAGGAAAAATTATATTTTTTACCAAAAACTGTTAGTTTTGTAAACAAAATAATAAAATTTGTAACTTTTCTAATATTTATTTCTCTTAATCATTTAACTTATCTTATATCTCCTAAAAATATATATATTAAGTAGGTATAATAAATTCACTCTCTTAAAATATACCATTGTTATCACTTTTGATTCATTATATTTTATAATTATTTTATTTTAGTATATTATGTTTGAAATATTACACTATACTCCTTTGAGTTTTTAAAGTATCTCGATCATTTTCATTCTTTCTCTTTTGACTTATATTAGAATAGTTAAGATTCCGTCAATCTTTAAGATTTTGAAATAATTAAAGGTGATTAAAAATTTTCATTATTTTTATTTTATTTTAAAAAAATTAAAAAACTAAAAAAACAAAGACTACCTCCTTCCTCCTGAAAGAAAGAAATCTGTGAGTCTCTCTTCCGTGGTGTCCTCTTTCCCTCTTTCCTGGCGTCACACCGCCATCACCTCCCTGGCCACCATCGTCGCGGGCCACCGCCACCAACACCTGCGCATTACAGATTGTGTCTCTCTCTACTTAACTTAGCAATGGGCAGAAAGTAAAGTACGAAGAGTATTTTTTTAATCTTGGATCCCCAAAGACAATACAATGATCATATTTTGATTCCTACTCACCCAAATTGAAAAGAAATTAATATTATCAAGAAAGTAAAGTACGAAGAGTATTTTTTTAATCTTGGATCCCCAAAGACAATACAATGATCATATTTTGATTCCTACTCACCCAAATTGAAAAGAAATTAATATTATCAAGAAAGTAAAGTAGCAACACGTACGTAAGACCTGGAACGTTTTGTTTAGTCTTGTTTTCTAATAAGAAAACCTTAATAAGCTACAAATTAATCATAAGGATGATCATTGATCATATGATTCATGAATGACGAATTCCACTACCACGAAACCTATCCTCTATGTCTTTCTTTATGTTTTGCTTATTTTCTCTCACACACATGGCTTTGCAAACAAAGCATTATCCCAAGTAATTAAGAACGAGAGAAACGGATAACATTGCATTGATCAAGCATCCGGGAATAGATTCAAGGACCCACCAACAAAAGAATGATAATTAAAATCGAATATAGGTTATACCCTGAAACCATTTTTATTGGCTAGGAGTAGCCTTGACCAAATAATAGTACAAAAGAAATTGCAAAATTTCACTTGCAATGGAAAAGAAAACATCATGCAACATGTAAATCAA
Organism: Glycine soja; assembly: GCF_004193775.1. Classification (NCBI taxonomy): domain Eukaryota; kingdom Viridiplantae; phylum Streptophyta; class Magnoliopsida; order Fabales; family Fabaceae; genus Glycine; species Glycine soja. The sequence continues at coordinate 37,121,731 of NC_041004.1, forward strand.
TTGACATAAATTTATTTCAATTTAACTAAAGATTTTGAATTCAAGTTGAATTAAATATTTGAAATAGTAATTTTATTGTTTATAATAATTTTATTTGATTCAAACATAATTGTCTTTGGGTAAAAAAAATACATATGATAAAAAAAAACACTTGGATAAGAGAAAAAAAAGAAGACAAATCGCTGCAATTTTTTAGCCCTCAAACGTGCTCAAATACTATAGTATATGACACCTTAATTTCTAGCTACCTTCTGAAGCAATGGTTTATAATTTTCCACTATTCGGTGCTTGTTTGGTCGGTTTCAAACTCACATGAGTAGCCAATTTGACTTGGCGGCTGCATAAACAGTGTTAACAGGTCATCAAATTGCACAAGTGCTTTGCACATTACAGAAACTTTCAGCGGAAATAATTGGTTGGAAATTACTTGTTGGTGAAGGTTGTGAATGAAAGCAGCCATTGGATGCACATGGACTCAAATTCTAATTACTCCCAGAATTCCAGGGAAATCAATTTGTTTATGTTTTACTTCATTTGACAGATCACACTTCATTCTAATCCGAATGTTGCTAGTGATTTATTTTTCAACTGTCATATGAATGGTTGACGAGTTATTCAAGTATTTTAAGACCTAATTTACTTGTTATAGTCACTTATTAAAAAAAGGTTTCATTGAAGTTATTTGGAAGAGTTTTTTTGCTCCCTTATAGTTAAAAGGCTCTCTTGTTTATTCATTAGCATAAATATTACCCAACGGTTATGTGTATCCACTTCAGTACTTTTATGAACAAACTCTATTGCTCATTTAAAATATTCACCTGAGATTTCAATTCATCGTCTATACATTTTGTTTTAATGAATTTTGTTGGTCCTACAAAATATGAAGCCAACAAATCTCGGCTCTGCTTGGTAGGAGTTTTTTTTCTTCTTTAAAAAATAAAATAAAATGGCAAAACATAATTATTCTATTAGCTAATTTATCTCTCTTCCTAGGTAAATTGCCAATATGATAAAGGAGGAGGATTCTTACAATTTCTTTGACTCGGTTAGTTAAAACAAATTTAATTTGTTCTTACTTAATCAATCTATTTTGTTTGGTTTTCAGACGTGATGATTCAAAGTAAATTAAAAAAGTAAAACTAAAATATTCCTTTGTTTGATTTTCATTTATATCTGATTGTAAATTAAGTTGTCTCAACTTTACGCTAAAACTCATTCTAAAATAAAAAAGGAATGAAAGATTACTTTAACAAATTCAATTTACAAAATAAAATTTATTTAATCTTAAATTTGTAAACTTTAATATAAAGATTACTTTAATTATATCTGATTGTAAATTGAGTTGTCTCAACTTTACGTTAAAACTCATTCTAAAATACAAAAGGAATGAAAGATTACTTTTACAAATTCAATTTACAAAATAAAATTTATTTAATCTTAAATTTGTAAACTTTAATATAAAGATACATTTAATCTCTTAAGCTAAGTTAGTATAGTGAGAAAACTTTGTACTAGTCTGGTCATGAGGACTTGCGTAAACAACTACATTATTTTTAACTTTTTAATATATTTTTATTATTTTTTATTGTGATCCAATCAATTAATCATGTATTATTTTTTTTATATTTTTGCTATCATTTAGTCAGTGCAAGTGAATTAAACTCATATATGTTGACAATGTTATCTATCACTCTCGAGATAAAACTATGTTATTGTTTTAAAACAGCTGATTTGTTTAAAAAAAAATTAACTGCAAATCTGATGATCCAAATCGAATTATTATCTGTTTTCCATTGAGTTAATTCGGTTTAAATTAAACAAACAAAAAATACAGAAATTTAAATGAAATCAAACCAACAAAAATCAATTAATTCAGAGTTTATTTTCCTTCAAAATCCAAACCAAACCGATCTGTCAACATGCATGCATGTTAACAAGTAATAGTTAACTTGATTTCAAATTTTCATCTTGCATAATCACATGAACAAAATGACATGGCCGGTAGCAGCAAAGGGATGCAACATGCAAGTACCAAGTAGCCTAGATGTCTCGCTTTCCAAGGGAACCGACACTGCATGGGACAGTGACAGAAGCTTGAGTAAATGTTTACAGTAGCAGTATGAATAATTATGAGTTGTGTACTAGTACTTCTATACAAGAAAGTGTTCATGACCTGAACCTCTTATCACGTGTATTTTGTTTCTTGAAACCTTCCATTGCAATTGCATCTAAATTGTGTTGTGGAAGTGGGAAAAAAAAATCCCATGATGCCAATAGCTCTGGGGCCCTCCACCTTCAAACTTCAATACTCTCATTTTTTTTCTTCTATAACATTAAGGTGATCTTTATACTTTGTTTTAATTTTCATATCTCAATTTAATTGCTTTTTATTTCTTTTCATCTTACCGTACCGAACCCATTAACTAAGTCTACCTACTAATTCACCCTTCCCATCCATCCTCGTGTATGCCCACAATAGCGATTAATTACGACAGGCTTATGATTGATTACAACCTTCTCTACAAGTACAGAATTATAGGAGTATTTATTAGTTGATGATAATAACAGCAACTGTCATTTCCCTCTTAGTGTTTTTAACTTAAAATCTTGATAATCAGTCTTCTAATCAAGAATAATGGTTAAAAAAATTAAAAGATAAATGTTAATCAATAGCTTAATACATTAATAATTAAATAACTAAAATAAAAATTATTTTTATTTTGATGCGTAAAATTATATTGTCATAATGTTTTTTACACTTTCGTATAATCTTTACTACAAATATATTTTTTTTTAATTCCTTAATCAATATTTTTAAGAACACCCTGATTAGCAACTCTCAAATTAAAGAGAAAAAATTCTTGTTGTGAAAACATAGAAAAGTGCAAAAAAAATCATGATGATTAACATAATTTTAATTTTATGCATTCCAATAAAAAATATTATTTATTTTCTTAACCATGATTAACATTTGTCTTAACAAAAAAAAATACTTAATTTTATACTTATTAAGATATTAGTTAAGTGTATTTTTTTAATTTCATATAAAAAATTACATTTTCTAAACTATCCTTAATCATACTAAAATATTTTTTTTACTTATATTTAGTATAAATTTTTGTATGCCTTAGACATATTTTTTAATTTTTATAAATATGGTTAACCTTGATTTTAGTCTTTCAAAAAAAATTGTTGTCTTTTATAAATTAAAATTTTAAAATATTATTTATTATCATTCAGTAATGATGTAACAAGAATTTAAATTAATGATAAAAAAACTATTTTTAATTTTAAAAGTTTATAAAAGTTTTTTTGAATCCAAAATTTATAAAAGTTAACACTAAAGTTTTTTTTTAATAATTAAAATCAAATCAGTGATTTTTATAAGGATTAAAAATAAATCAAACTCTAATTAATTTCAATTATTAACCCTAATTGTTTTTGAATTGTGTTTTTTCTTCTTCTTAGGAATGAAATGATAATTCAAAACAATGAAGCAATTTAAAAATATATACAAACCATAATTATTTTCGGATTTTGGCACCGACAAAGCATATCCTCATTCATGGATCTTTTGTCTGAGAGATTTTCATCTAAGGTTTTATTTTCATCCTCCATCAACATCATCAATGTGCAATTTTATTTTATTTTTTAATTTCTTCCCTTACTTTTACCTTTTTTATGCGTTATATTTTTATTATATTTATACATATATAATCACATGCCCATATATAACTGCCTTGCTGGATATTTTTACTACAGTTTAATTTACTGATCAATAATCGGTCCTCGTGTTTCATGAAAATATTATATTATTCTTTCGCCTTGTATTCTACGTAATACTGTTACACTCCTAATGTTCTTGTTTGTTTTTTTGTTGGGTACATAATAGTGTTTTTTGTATTATGTACCGTTCTACGCACTATTTAAATATAAATGTTGTAAAACAACAATCTAACCAATAAAAGCACAAGCTGTTGGTAGAAAATTAATTATTTTTAGCCGAATATTTTTTAAGCTAAACATGTTTATTAACAGTATTTTCCCTTAAAAAACAATTAACAATATTACTATTGTTAGTATTGTATAACATGAACAAAGTACATATAGCTGTGGATTTTTTTACAACCAGTTAACTTATTACAGAATTTAATTAAGTTAAGTCTCATTTAGTTCATTTATCAAATTCGTTATAAATAATCATGGTTTGCAACATATTTTAAAATTGAAACTAGGACATCTGCATATTTTTCTTTAAAATATTGTTTTATAAGGCATAACAAAAAAACTAAAGAGTATTATAAGTATTTATTACTATATGATCTAAGTAATTGAAACACCTGTTAATTGTAATAAGTAATAACTCCTGTACAATTGCAATAGAAAATTGATGAGCATAACTTATTTTATAACTTAACTCCTTCCAATTGACACACACAGAAAAAATAATTCAAAATACCATTATTTATAATTAAAAAAATTATCCTCACATGTGAAATATTAGATTTTGTTCAACAAAATATTTCAGTTAAAAATGTTGTTTGATTATCCAGTAAATAATTTTGTTAATAACTTTTAGCATTTGAAATGATACTTAAAGTAATATTTTTTAAAAAATTAACTTTTTTTTTATATTTTTCTTTTTTATTTTTAATATATTTATTAAATTATCTGATTATTTAAAAAAATTATGATTTTATTAATTTTATACTATTTTAAATTTTTAATTACTTCAATTGTTAGTTTTATTAAACACTTACAATATAATAAGTTTTTTAGTTTTCAATTTGTTTGTTTAGCATGACGCTAACTTTTTTGTTATAAAATTAAGAGAAAGAAAAAATATATTATTTTAAAATTAAAAAATTACGACAAACTTTAGAAACCAATTTGTTAAAAAAATTATAAATAATTAATATAATAGGAGATAAAACATGATAAATCATCACAATTAAGGAAAACAAAACATGGGATGGGTACGCAAAAAGTGAGCGATAAAAAGAAAAGTGAATAAAACAAAAATATATAATAAATAATGCGATGAGATTTTTTTTGGAAAGGATGTAAAAGAAAGAAAATATTAAGAAACAAAATCAAAATTGCAAGTACTTTTCTCTTAAATGGTAATGTAATAATGTTATACACTTGTAATACTGTATGCAATTCCAACGGCTTCCTAATTTGTCGGCAGAAAAAATAGACAGTGCTTGTTTTTTTAACAATTATACAAAATCAAAATACCTTTGGTATTTACTAGTAGTATTTACTGCGGGGACACACCGTACACATTACATAATTTATTACTACTAAAATTCAAATATTTACCTTTTTCTTATAAATGTATTATAAAAAATTTATATGTAAACAATATTAGTATTAATTTGATAGGTTGTGTTTTGATAAACTAATTACATGGAAACAATAATGCCATTTGCAATAAAAATTTAAACACATAGTTATTCTCTTAATGAGATATTATTAATGGTTCCATAAAAAAAAATATATTATTAATTGCAGTCTACCATTTTTTTTTTTGAATGTTTTAGATGGAATCGGAGTAAAATTGAATTGTGACACTTGTACATGGGATTTTAAGAGGAAAATCCTAATAAATATTTAACTCTTGGCTTAGTAATGTATCTTCGGGGATTGACAAGTAGAACAGATTGGACATATAAAACGAGTTAGATGGTTAAGAAAAAACGTAATGGAGGAAAAGTTATAAATTCAATTTTTTCTACTAATAAAACTAATCGTTACCAGAAAAAAAAATAGTACAAACTAAAATATCAAATGAATTTATATTATCTGCAGTTATAAGAAGAAATATAAGGTGAGTTTTTCCAATTTATATATTCAGTTTTTGAGCTTATAAGTTTTTAATTTTTAACTTTTGTTTATATCTTTATTATATTATTAGAACTTTCTAACTCTTTTTATTTTACACTTTTTGAACATTCTCTTTTACTATTTCTTTTCATTCTCATTAAATATGATTTAATACTAATATAAAATCATCAGAATTATAGTATAAATTTATTCATATCATTTCAATTCATTTAATAAAATTATTTAAAATAAAACATTAAAAAGTTATTATAATATTCTTAATAAAAATAAAATTTGACTAGTCAATTTTGATGAGTTTCTCTAAGACGATTATTTGCTGGTAAATCATTAATCTAATTTTCAAGATGATAAGTTATTCAAAATAAATTAAAATATCAAAAATACTATATATATATATATATATATATATAATTACTTAAATGTGTGTTTCACACATTACTAGCATAATAGTGAAAATAATTATCTCTTGATCATTACAAATTACTATTATTTTATCTTTATCATTCCCAATCTACTTTTTTTATTTAATAATTAATTTATTATATATCTTTAATTTAATTAATTCATCAGCTTTTTTTTATAAAAAAAATTAACTTTTGAGCTTTTAATTACTAATTTATTCGTTGATTTGGTTAACCTAGCATTGCGGCGGGACTATCAATAATTCATCACGACTAGCATTCTGTGCCTTTTGTTGTTGGTTCTATAGAAGTTATTGATTTGAGCTTGGTGTTGTTCTGTGAATCTCGAGCAGTTTTATAGCATTAATTCAATGTTCTGTTTCTCAGATTAACATACCACTGCCATGGCATGTACTTCTATTTTCTACCGTATAATCATTTATGATCATACAACTATTTTTTTTCTCAATTGATGCATTCTAATCTCACACAAAAAAGAAAATACTTTGACCCCCTCAAAATATTTATCATTTTAAGTTATTTCATACAAATAAAAGAATTAGATAAAAGAAAATAATAATTCTTATAATAAATCAAATAGAATAATATTAATATTATATTAAAAAACTAAAGTAAAATTTATTAGAAATATTAGTGAAAAAATTAATATTATTTTAAGAATTTTTTTTAAATGCATTTATTTTAATGAAAAAAATACCTTTTTTAACCTAGTGTTTTTGTTTTCCTGGTTATCCTGGGACATCGTCACAAGTTTTGATCTTTTAGACTTCAATAAAACCAATACTTTCATGTGGTATATTTATAAAGAGATGAGAAAACTTTCAAAGTTGCATATAATTATGTTAGTTATTATAAATAGAGTGAACATTCGACCTCGTTCCTTAAGTGTAGGGTAATGTTAAATTGGCTTTTAAAACTAACAAAAATTTAAAGCAGTCTTTATAGTTAATGTAAGATGTCAACTAATTTGGTCTTTTTTATCATTTTCCGTCAAAAAATGGCATTAACATAACTTATACCACATGATAAGTGCCTTATTGTCATATATGTTAAGGGGCAGGCAGGGACCTCCCCCCAAACACTTTTGGCAAGGATCCTACCCCCTCCCTCCTTCAACACTTTTTTTTATATATAAGAAAAAATAAAAAAATAAAAAAAATATTAATAAGAAAATAGTTGTTGATTAGATAATTTTTTTATCAGTAATAATTCTGATTCCTAATTTTATACATAAAGTTAATAGTGAATATTTTTATAAAATTAATTATTTATTAAATATTTTTAATTAAAAAATTATACTTAAATAACTATGTAAAAAAAATCAACTTCCCTTTCAAGTATTTTGGGATCCGTTCCCATATGTAACCTGCACGTCGTAAGGATCAAGAACGGTCTTTTAACATTTTGTGAGTCTTAGACTAAAATAGTTGATAAGATTTTATTATATACAATTTTTCTAAAAGATAAATATATACCTTTTAAAAATAGACATTTAATTTAGTAAAAATAAATAGACATTTAATTTGATTAAAAATAGTTCAGCTTGGTGTGCGCACACAACTAGGGTACAAAATTAATTTCTAATATATTATTTAATTATATTTTACGACAAATAATTTTATGGGGTTAAAAATCATCAAAAAATGTTTGTAGAAAATATTTAAAATACATTAAATAAATGATAAATAACAAAATTTGTCTATGAAAATATGATGTGATGAGAACTTGGTTCTTAGAAGATAGAAAATACAAACTTAATTCTTAGATATGCAATAAATATGACAAATTAGTCCAATTATTAAATTTATGAAACCATTTTATCGTTAGTTGTAATGTTAGATGATCAATTTAAAAATAAATTGTATTTTATGAGGACCAATTTGACATCAATTTACAAAATATAAGGACAAGTCTGCTGTAAGATTAATTTATTATACATTTTATACATTCGATTATTAAATTTAAAATTTTCATCAATCAAAAACTAATTTGTTCACACCTCATATTTTGAGGGAAAAAATTGATTTTTTACCCTTAAATAAAGCACATCATTAGTTGGGTATGCGTATATATTATTAATTAAATATACACTTAAATATATTATTAATTAAAGTTATTTGAAATTAATATATACTCTTAAAACATTTCCTTAATTTTTTTGGAATAATAATAATATGTTTTAGTAAAAAGTAATATCAATTATTAAATACATTTTTTTTAACATTTATCGCTTATACCTATAGTTCTTTGTCATTTTTTTATTACAATTTTGTTATAATTGTTTTATGTTAATTGAGTCATTAATATAACATATTTTATAATTTAAAAATGTATAAAATTTATAAATGAATACCAAAGATAGTTTTTATATAATTTTTCCAACGATAAAATATATATTATAAATGAATTTTAAAATATATCATACAATTATGTACGTTCTATCTTAAATATTAATATTATCTAATTTATCTCACATATAAAATAAAACAATATATATATATATATATATTTATTTATTTATTTATTGTATCTTAATATTTATCTACTTTTTAATTTGATGCTACCATAATTAAGGTCTTAAACTCTTAACTGTTATCCTAAAATAATATTTCTATAATTTTTTTTTTAGATTCACTATGAATCTAATCATAAGGTCATACACGTAAAATTCATCATCTCCTCCAAGAATACATGGTATGAATTTATGATAAAAGAGATAATTTATGTATTATTTAAATAAAAGCTTATGATAGTCCTATCTGATCATTATCATATTACTGTCTGTAATTTTTCTGTTATGAATAAAAGCAGTCCTTTTGAGATACACACGTTGAAATTGTCGTTTATTAAAAAAATGGGATAGTAGTAGTAGTAGAGTATATTGGTAGGAGATGTGCTTGTGCAAGTGAAAAAAGATAAAGAAAGAGGGGGGAGTGTTGAGTCCGTGGTGGCATCAAAATCTGTGTGAAGCAAATGACCCAACAGTCTGAGAACTCCACCACCACCACCAAGAAGAAGAAGAAGCAATGCAACAACCAGCAATGACAAAAGCAAAGTCAGACAGCGACAACAACAACAGCAGTGGCATGGGTATGCTCCTGGTGTTATTCCCCCAAGACAAATCCTCAACCTCAACCTCAAACACCGACATTAAACCCATGTTCAACTTCCCTTCCCCCTCCAAATCTCTCTTCTCCAAAGCACAATCCACTATCTCTATTTGCCTCCTTCTCCTCTTCACAACGCTCCTCCTTTTTACTCTCTCCACCCTCCCAAACGCCCTTCCCACCCCTCCCCCTCCCCCTCCCACTCCTAAACCCACCCCACACCACTTCGCGCTCCAACGCATGGGCACTCTCCACCGAAGAGGCACCAAATCCATGACCGACCTCCTCATCTGCCACGTGGCAGAGGAAACACCACTCGAAGACTTCCGACTCTTCCTCCGCCTCCTCCACCGTTCTTCCCTCACTTCCTCATCCGACGTCGTTTTCCTCTTCCCTTCACCTTCCTCTTCCCTCAAATTCACCCCCGTTATTCAACAAGAGAACACCGCATTCTCTTCTTTGCTACACCTCCACGCGCACCTCAACTCCACGCGCTGGCGCCAACACCCCAAATCCTCCTTCGACCCAAATCGCTTCATCTCCAAACCTCAACTGCAACAAAAACAACAAAGAGAACCCCTGTGGGGTCCCAAAACAAGAACTAACTTAAACAGTTCCCGTGACTCACTGAGTTACGGATCGGTGCTGAGTTTTGACGCCACCGAACTTGACCCGGAGAACTCGCTCTCGGGTTTCCTCGACAAAGTCCCACTCACTCTCCGGCGATGGGCGTGTTACCCGATGCTACTCGGCCGAGTCAGACGCAGCTTCAAACACGTCATGCTCGCCGACGTGAAAAGTCTCTTGATTTTCAAAGACCCGCTCGGCCGAGTCAGGAATCGGAGCCCCGACTCGGTCGTTCTCTTTACCAAAACGGAAAAACACGGGAAGAGAACTCAGCGTGCGGTCGTCTCATCCGTTATAATGGGTGGCGCTCGCGGCGTAAGAAGACTCTCCGGCACGGCGGTGGTGGAGATCGTCCGCGCCGCGACGCAGCACAAGAAGAAGAAGAACTCGGTGACCGAGTCGGCTGTACTGAGTCAACTCGTTGGCGGGAGCGAGTTTGTGTTGAAAAATAAGAACGTTAATTTGATAGCTTCTTCCGAGTCAATACCAGAGGTAACAACTGCAAGTGCTTCTTCTTCTGTTTCAAAGACGTCGTTTTCGGATTCTGCGATGGTTCAACGTGGTGTGAGTAATCACGACCTTAATTATGTCATCATGAGGCAAATTTGTTCGTCTGTGGTGGATTCTTCTGTCTATAGCGATTGTTAGTTAATAGTTAGGATAATAATAAATAAGAAAAATAATAAAACCTTTAGGGAAAAAAATAATAATAATGATAAGGAAATTCATGTTATTATTATTTATTTATTTATTTACGGAAGTTTCGCATTAGTCTGACCAATTTTGTTCCTACTTCTGTATATACTCATAACTCATTCATCTTGGAATTACATTTTTGTATTCTTCATTGGAAAAGTTATGGATCAGTGTGTTCATATGAATGGAGCTGACACAAGATTTGACCATGCAAGACGATGCAGCCAAATACTCGGTATATTTGTTTAATAATATTTGATCAAGGTTTAATGGAATCAGGGCCTGTTATATAATTTTTTTTCTGTCTATAGCCATTTAAATAATTTGATTTTGGACCTTGATTTAGGGCCCTTGTATTTGTTTATTTACCGTTTAGTAGTAGTTGTTTGGACCGAAGATGATGTTGTGCTTTGTCAAGCATTTCAGAAAGTTTAGTGTCATTATTGTTTTGTTTAAAAAATGTTTTTTCATATACTATATTATTGGTACGATAGAAATTTAATTAATCATTTTAGTAGAAAAAAATCTTTCTTTTTTAATTATTTTTTTTCCATCCATAACACTTGAAATCTTACTCAATCATCTTGTCCCTTTTTGTTTTCCCCTTAATTAACTACAAATTAGAAGATTAATTTAATTATGAGTTTGAAGCTTATAGAGATTAGTTTGTTTCCCCCTTTAATAACATGTCTCGGTTTTAGAGCATATAATTACGAAAACTACGTCGAAAGAAATCAAGAGCAGAAACTGCAAAGCAAAAAGAAAATAAATCTAAAAGTTTTTGTGAGGCTAGGATGAACAGAGAGCTGTGAAAGGCATTGATGAGTGCATGTGCTTGTGGGCTTCTTGGCTACAGCAATGAACGCGTTGGCAATTAATATGAAAGCAATATTTTCAAAATTCCAGCTTCTAAAGACTAAAAGCAGAAAGGGCAGGAAAACGTGCTTATTACGTTGTTCTGTCTTTTGCTTTGCTACCCAAACGAGGCTTTTTACTTCGTGCGGCGTAAAAGCAAAACTTGTAGCAGTAGTATTTTAGGTTTAGTTTAATCAAGAACGTGATGGATTTCTTCAATCCTAATTTTGACTCATAATTATTTGGGAAATGGACGATTTAGGAAAAGATCATAAAGTGTGCATTTGGATGTGTGAGCTTTTGTATTCCTTAATCTAATTTATAATCAATTGGGCAAATGGAAGATTTGGGAAAGATGAGAAGTGTGCCTTTGGATGTGAAGGAGTTTGTTACTCCCAATATGGTCCCTTTCTTTTTTGGTTAAGAGGTTGCAAAATTGAAGGGATCGTAGTTGTTGACTTTACACCATTTATGGTAGCTTGTGAACAAGGCTACTGTCTAGTGGCATTTTCCTTTTTAATTAGGGTTAGTGTGCTTTGTTTGATGAGTGTGAGATCACTGAGATGCACTAGATATATATATGTGAGGTTGTGAGGATGGCGCACGCCTGAAAAGGGATGAACTTATCTGCACACACAAAAAAGTGTACTCCCATGTTTGCTATTGCTCAACAAAAGTGCTTTCTGTGTAGTGTGTAGTCTTCAAACTTCCAAATTAATACTATTTGAATTTTGAACAGAATATGATTCTTGGGGACTTTTTTTTTTTCAAAACTATAATCAATAATACCAAAATCAAGTATACTACCAAACACACTTAAATGGCCATTGACCAAAAAAGAAAAAAAAAACAAGAAAACTTAATGGCTGGATTTTTAAGTGTGATGTTTTTTTTTTTTTCTCTCAGATTGTCCAAAATTAGAGAGATTACTTGATATTCCCTTTCCTCTTTCCCAAGAGGAATCAAACGTCCATTACTATTTTTTTTTGTTTCTTGATTTTACATACAAAAATGTTTGCTTGGGTGGACATTTTACCTTCAACTATGTAAGAGACGTTGACAAGCTAACTAGCCAAGCATTGTTTTGTGGCTATTCTTAAAATTTGGTTTTAATCTTGACTCCAACCTAAAAGTTATTATATGAAGTGAAGATTTTTCTTCATTTGTATATATTATTTTAGTCATATCATTACTTCATGGGAAATCTAGAACACACTCCTTCACACTAATTATTATGACAAATTCTAATACTATCTTAAAAATTTGTGTTTGAAGTCCAACTTAACTCAACAAATTTGTTCATCAGGCCATATTTACCTTCCACTTCTGTATATTATTTTGATTATTTCAATAATTAATATGAAATGTCCAATAATTATTGTTACATTGCTTTGTTAGAGAAAAAATTACAACTACAACAACATTCGTAGAACTTTTATATGTTCATTTTATTGCCAGTTTAGTAGGTAGGCTTTATGTGAAGAGAAGGACACGGATTGTGAGAGGAGAGGAAAAATTGGTTGATTTTTCTTTTACTTTGGATGTTTATGAAATGTTCCATCATCTGTACCTTTCCAGTGAGAAAGCCAATTAGTCACAGAAACCAATAATTGGCTTCTTATTGCATTACGGTTTATACAACAAAATGTAAAAAAAATAAAATATAAACATGCACTCAAATTAGAAAATTCACGTGTCAATTGCTGGATTGAGTGTGACAGTTGTTTTTCTTTTTCTTTCGTTTTTTTTTTTCTCTCTATTTTTTCTTCAATTTTTTTTTTCATTTCAGTGTTTAAGTAAGATGATAGATCCATTTGGACCATTTCAAGAAAAGGATTAGTTGGCTGATCCATAAGTAATGCAAAGGAAACCTACATATGAGCCAGCAAGTATCTCTGTAGGATAAAATTACACTCACATGTTTCTGATTCAGTTTTCTAATTTTAACATAAAAATTTGACATTTGTTTATAATTATTCCATCTCCGACCAAATATTTTATTTGGATTAGATGATAGACTTTAAGTGTAATTAAATCCCGATTAAATATTAATTTCATGTTTGATCTAAAGGATTGAAGTTTATAAAAATACGTTAAGGTATCAATCACTGAAAAGTCTAATGTTTTAATTACAATCATGTCAAACGAAAAAAAATCGTCTCTATTTTTTTCATATGAAAATCAGTGCATATTAGAAATATACTCCAAAATTAAACGATATAACATTTTATTATCCTATGTTCAAAAATAATTTTCCGCACTCATACTCCATTTAAGCAATTGAATAATACATAGTAATCCCACTGTGAAGTGTTTTTTTTTTTGAATGGGTACTTTGTGCATCCCACATTTATGTGGGTGTCTTTTTCCTAAGGACAAAGCCAGTTATACGTGGTTACATACCACAAGGAAAATAAGGTCTTAATGTTATTGCCAGAACACGCGCGCATATGTGTAGGACATGTGTAGGACACATTTACGTAGTTTCCTAAATAAACTTTTTATACCATTAAAAAAATTTAACTTGTTAGGAGTTTATGTGATAAATTTTATGGTGATTTTTTTTCCAGTTTGCTACGTCACTTTAAAATAAATTATTATCAATTTCTAATCTTATTTATGAATTATTATAATTATTCTAAGTAACTATGTCGTTTAATTTTAACTGTATTAATTTGTTATGTAAGTTTTTGAACTAGAAAATGATATTATTTCTCGTATTCCACTCAGTGTTCTAGTCAATGAAGTGAGTCACTAATAATAATATAAAATTAATTATTTACGAGAAATTTCAATAGAAAATATTGGCGTAAAATTGTCATCATCGTTTATTATTTGTTAATTTGTCACATGTCTTGTCATACTAGTTGTTAGTTGTTACACTAAAGAAACACACGTGAGTCGTCGACGTATATGTTTTTTCTTGGACATCTACATATGTTATTATCAGTCTAATTAGTTCTTTGTTAGGGATTAATGTTAATGTGGCCAACAGAAAATAGATCAACGACTTGTTTTTGCATTTCTTTGGTGCTTTAGGTAATAGGAATTTGATATATATATTATATATGACGATATGCTTATCAAGATTAGAAACGAATATATATATATATATATATATATGATTTTATCAAGAATTATATGAATATATATAATATTTTTATTAATTTTGTACAATAAGAAAAATTTTAATTACTAACGAGCAAAAGCCATCAATAGTTATGATTTTTATTACTATTTTTCATAAAAAATAACAGTGTTGGAAAAAAAAACTAATGAGCAAAAAGTAATGTATCTTGCACATTTTAGTACTTTTATTTCCTTTAGTTGCCTTGTTTCTTTTTTCTTTCCTTCCTCCACCTACCAAAAATAGAAAAGAAAATAAATATGCATACAATTAATAATCTTTTATAATTATTAATTTTATATCATTGCAATTGTTTGTATATCCAAAAGGGATTAGATTTGAAGAAAAAAAAATTAAATAGCAAATTTGATTTTCTATATTTATTAAGTTTAATTGCACTTTTATCTCTAATTTTTTATTTTTTTGTCAAATTTTACTCTCAACAAATTAACTTATTACACTTTAATCCAAACTTTTAAGAAACTAACAAATTTTATCCTCCATCAATTTATTCTTAACATAATTACACTTTTTATTCTATTTTCTTTTATAAATTTTACACCTAATTTTTTTTTTGGAAAATTTTACTCCTAATTTTTTTTTATATTTTTGAAAAATTTTATTCTAACTTTTGTGCTTAATGAATAAATGACATGAGATAAAATTCACAAGTTTCTTAAAAATTAAGAATAAAATTCACTGATTTAATTTGTTTGGGATAAAATTTACCAAAAATACAAAAATTAAAGTAAAAATATAATTAAACTTGTTTCCAACTCTTGCAAATTTGATCGACCTAATCAAAATGCATGCGTGTTAATTAAAGTTTCAATCTAAATAAGGCGTAACGGTCTGGTAAACTACATCCACATCTGACATCTCCAAAAAAATCCCACGTAGAACACTACCTGCCAAAATCTTTGTATAAATCAAAACATTTATGTGTTATTATGTCTTTGCCAATGTCACTAATAAAATCAATATTGGATTGTTTTCCCAAACAGATACGGGAATTTTAGTTAACAAATCAAATCAGGTGCTTCTGGATTTCAAAATCCCAGATTACTGAACTTTCGAATTTAACGTGAGAAGGAAATCTTCTTTATCTAATGTCATTGAATTGCCAATTTATGAACTCTTTTTTGTTTTTTGGGTTAAGTGGTAGTATGTTTCATTTTTCAGTTGCGTGAGCCTCTAGAATAAGTAAGTTTAGTTTAGTTTAATTAATTAAGCTGTTACCCTTTTTAGTTACAATGTGTCGTCTTAATCTTTCACCGTTACAAGCACGAAAATTTTTAGTGTTATTATTAAGAATAAAAAACAAAACAGGGCATATACACAAGATTGGCTTTAAAACTGTGTCCTTGTGTACCCGCGCGAACATAGGTCCAAAGCAAAAGGCAACAATGAAGTGAGTGCAAGCTTTCCTAAAGTTTGATTTAATTGAACTACAAAGAATTTGGTATTTTGTACGTAACATTATCTCCTTTTAATGGTAACTTTATGACCATAAATTGAAGAGTAAATTGTATTATATTTTCCTATTATGTTCTCATAATATTTTACGAAATAAATATTAAATGATAGCATGCATGAATATACTTAATATCATTAAAATAAAAAATAAAATATTTATTTTTTTCTTCATAATCAATTATCAATAATCAATAACAAAACAAATACTTACTTTAAGGTGCAATAACACTATAATCGATTATGCCTAAATGATAATTGATAGTAATTGATCATTAATGAGGGAAACACAAGCGTTTTGTAATTTTCATGCATATGAGCGAGGAAATAAAAAAAAGTGTAGGTATGAGCTTTTTATTTTTCTTCCCACCTATTTTTGCACAACCAAATAACTCCACTTTTTTCTTCTTACCTATTTCTTCTTTATCTCTTATTTTTCCACCATTTGTCACCTACCTAACAAGCTGTTAATGATAATTTTATGACCATAAATTAAAGTGTAATATTATGTTTTAATATTATATTCTATTAATATTTTATTAATTATATACTATAAAAATAAAAAAAACAATTTTTTTTGGGATTAAAACATAAATAGGGTAAAAATTGGAACCAAAACCTAAGTTTATAAATTACGAGAATTAAAAAAATATTTTTTCAAGAACATAAGGATTAAAACAAAAATTAAAGTATATTATAAAATATAAATTTAAACTTTGAATTAATCAATTACATATTTGTTAAAGTAGCATTTTTTTTTATCAAAACTGTTCTTTATGTGCTGCGTGTGTGTGTATATATATATATATATATATATATATATATATATATATATATATATATATATATATATATATATATATATATATATATATATATATATATATATATAGAGAGAGAGAGAGAGAGAGAGAGAGAGAGAGAGAGAGAGAGAGAGAGATGTCACAATTAGTATCACGATCTTATGAAAGGGTCATTATAGTACCATTGAATGATATGGTTAAATGTGTGAATCAATAATTATAATCTGTAGGCCAATTAGGTTAGATTCATGCACTCATATTCAGCATTCCACGGGTGGCTCATGAAGCTTAATGATAAACTATTTTCCTAGAATAGCAACAAGTGATGAAAATTTCAGCTACCTTCAACAATACATCTCTGATCTCTTGTGAACCTTGCAGCTGTGGTGGCTATAGTCTCTAGGCCACCTCACCTTTCTCATTAAATTTTCTGTGGAAGCATCTCACTATGCTTGTGTTGCCAACCCTAATTTTAAAGCACCGTTTGACCGGATTCAATATATATTGTAGGGGTGATTATGATTTATGAGTTCTGTCCATTTGCCTAACTCCATTTAAACTAATTAAAAATACTGGGTTGAGTTGCATTGATAAACTAGAAATGGATAAGCATCAAACACTTAATATGTAACCCTCCTATTTTTGTAGTTTTTTGTATTTTGTTTTTTTAATATTTTAAAACACTTAACATGATGCAGTAAAAGAAAACACTTAACATGATGATCCAACTTTATTGTTATTGATCCTAAAAAAAACTTTATTGTTATTGGATTGGGCCAGATTTATTTTCTTAATAAGCCTTGTATATAAGCTTAATTTTTTTTTGAAGAAAGTGTAAAAAAATAACAATCTCTTTCCTATTTTTGTCTCTCCTGTAATGCTATAGAATTTTGGTAAGAAGAAAAAATATTTATAACTTTTGAATTGTGGGGCTAAACTATCCTAAAATCTTATTTTAACTTATATCCTTTCTATTAATTAATTATAAAAGTAAAACAGGATATCACTTATATTTTTCTTTTTCTGCACTTACGAATTAAAAAAAAAAGGTTTGAGATTTCTCCTTCCCTTTTTCTTTTCTTGAACCAAATAAAAGATTCTTTTTCCTTTTCTTCCTCACCATTAAAATCTCTTCACACTCTTTTCTTTAAATCAAACACACTGTAAAAGAAGTTACTAATAAGTATTCATTAAAAATGAGACTTTAAGAAAAAACAAGTTGGTAATAGTCAGCTTATATATGGACTTGGTCGGTTCTCTGGATAAGCCACTTATTATTTCATTGTTTTATTAATTAATAATGCACACAAAATTGAAGTGGGCACCTCTTACTTTATGCCCTTTGGGAAAGTTCCAAATGAAATATTCCCCCGAAAGCTCTTTCAATATGCAACACTTTAAAGGAAATGATGTTTTTTTGTCCCCCAATGTCAAATAATCGAATCCTTCATTTTCATTGTTAGGTGAAGCCACTTCAATCAACTTTGTTGTAGTTATTGGGTCATTGCTTAGCCACTAATACTACTAGTTCTACCACCCAACGAAGCAAGCAAACAAACTTATGAGGCAATGATCTTAGAACCAAATCTTGAAGGCTTTGACTGTGGGACGTTTTTAGTTCTTTTGTTGTCACAAAGGCTACGCGTGTGTACTATAATCTTTTATATTAATCAAAATTGTGACATACGAAAAGGTTAAGATAATTAATATAATAATATATCCTCCGTGATTGATTAGTGGATGACTATAGAAAAATAATTTTGGGTTTATTATTTGTTGGTTCCTAAACTTTTTCAGATTTTTATTTTTAATTTCTAATTTAAATTTTGGCCGGTTAAACTTTTTGATTTTTTTATTTATGAATTTTCTTTATTGAGCATAAGTGCGTAACAAAGAAATTAAATAAAGTTTTTTTCTTCTTTATTTGCGAATTCATGATTCATCCATAGCTATATTACAAAGGTACCATTGGGCATTGGCAATTCCTAACTCCTAATATGTACAGAACATCAAAACTTTTCCGAATCCGGTTTTTTAAAAGTTAAGAACCAGATTTTTTTTTTCTGACCCGAAGGGGTCAAAGCTCCAAACCCCTTAAAATAAGACTAAATGACTATTTTGGTATTTTATTTTATTTATTTGGTTTAAAATGGTCTAATATGTTTTAAAAAGTTTATTTAGTCATTTATCTTATTTATAAGGTTTAAAATGATCTTTTATATTTTAAAAAATTTACTTTAATACCTCATCTTATTTAAAAGATTCAAAATTATATTTTAACTATTTAACTACATTCAATTTTTTCTTTCAAATAAGACCAAAATAATCGTTATTTTTGAATATATTTAAATAAATTTTCAAAATAACACTAAGCATACAAACCATTAGACAATTGTTTCCTTCACCTCCATTATGGCTTCCTTAACCTCTCTAAGCTTTCAACTTAAATCTTTACATCCTTGAAAGACTAATCTGAAATGTAATTTTACATTTCAGATAAGGTGCAGGAACTGATTACCATTATTAAATATAGAGGTGCAAGAAGTAATTATCCTTTCCTTTACATAGTTTTTTCTTGTTGATAAAATTTCCCCTAAAATATGTTTTGAATATATCTAATAAATACTTGAATTTTGTGTTTGATCTTTAATAATTTTTTGTTAAATCTCTAATAAAATAATAATTTTATTCTTGATTCTTGATATCTTTTTTAGTCCCTAATTTGTGAATTTTGTATTTATTTTTTGATAATTTTTTTATTTGTTATTAGTCTTTTCATAATGACTAATATCAAATGATGTTGTTTATGTTATTTTCAATTATTAAATTAGCTACAAGTAGTTGAAACAATTCGAATAGTTACTGGCTGGCACACACTATATATATGCTGTGAAATGTAATTTCTTTCTTATCCAGATCAATTTTCAATCTATTCTTTCTCTAGAATTCTCAATATTTACATAGTATTGTACTCATCAGTCATCACCATGGGATCAATAGTACTGAGGCACGCAACTAATGCTAATGCATCACACAATGATGGACACCAGACCTAAAATGGATGAATTCTGAATAAATTAATGACAATTGTTCTATCCGAAAGTTAAATACAAAATATGTAGTTCAAAAATAGAACATGATTTTATCTATGTACGCAAAGAGCATGATGTTAACAGAACCAAAGCAGCACATAGCATATTTCTAGTTATATGCAGACACGCATAGTAGACAACCCAATTAAGCAGAGAAGAAGAAATAGTGGGGTGAGGTTTCAAATTCAAAGGAATATGATTTAGTCAAGGGGATATAGCTCATTTGATTGAGCAAGGTACATGAATTATTGTAAATCACATGATATTATTTTCAATTCCTATAGATAAAAAAAAGGGAACATGATTTCACATTAACTAAAAAAGGAACATGATTTAAGATTAACTAGAAAGGAAAGGATGAAAACAAATAGATTTAGCTAAAACTAGTGGACAGCATACAAAAGCTGAAGATGGAGGGTTCTGTATAGCGCCCCTCTATGATCATGAGAATTTATATAGAAGATGCCTTTTCTTTCTCAAATTAATAGTTGAAGTATTCAAGAGACAAATGTTAATTTCTTTTGCCCCATGCCAAGTATTTTTTTTAACAAATTGAAATTTTAGCAGCAAAGTAATATTTCATTCATGATCAGAATTCAAATTGCGGTCTCCATGGTGTGCATTTCAGCTTTACTAATCGGGCAATCTCAACTGTAGATGGGACAACATTCAAAAAATTAGTTGCCCTTCTCTTGTTTCTCCAATGTGACAACAATCACTTTAGAAGAACCAGTACTCACCACATTGTGGCGCACATTTTGGACACAATTCAGGACAACCATTTATGCTCAAATCTTCTAGGGTGCTCATGAGGCGATGCATGCCACTTGGAAGATTCAACAGTTGAGGACAATTAACAATTTGGAGCATCTTAAGATGAGTTATTGTTGTCAGCCACTCAGGAAGCATCTTAAGATTATCACAATTTAAAATGAACAACGTCTGCAAAGTGTCTCTTGCCTTAGACATTGCTCAAAATGCAGATATTTCATCCTCGATCTTTGGATTTGGCTACCATAGCCCAACGACAGATTTAGCTTCTCGCACCGCATAACAAGCAAAGCCTCTGGTTTAGGGAGAATATGAAGAAGTAAGGACTCCAGGTTCCCACATGATTGAACGTACAAAACTTCAAGAGAAGAGAATTGTGACCCTCGGAACAAAAACTTCAAATTGTCACAACAACAAAAACTCAAAGTATGAAGATTGGTCAAGCTTGCAAATTCATCTTCTGCTAGAATTGATTGTTTTGTGGTTATAAACAATTTTCGAAGGCCGATTAACATCGCTAACCCCTTCGGCAATGTTTCAGGCTCCATGAATCCTCTTAGTGACAAAAGTTGTAAATTTTGGATTTTGCATATAGAATGAGGAAGTCTTTTTATTTTGTGGTTATTTCTAAGATCGAGACCTCACAAATGCTCCAATTTAGCAATTGAATGAGGTAGAGTCTCAAAACAGGAATCACTTAAATCTAAAATCCGTAGGCATTTGAATCTTGTTACCGATGTAATCAAAAGATCTTCATTGTCAGCACCCTCTCCATCGATCGGAAATAATATAGTTCTCACACTTCTGGACTTGGGGAACAAAGCACGGCTCAGTGAAGCATTTCCAACAACTGATAAATGCCTTACTTGCTCGGGTATATTGCAAGTAGGGAGTTTACTACTAGAAGCTCCTCTTTTGCAACATATATCGCAAGATCATGTTTCAAATCATGTACTTTGAAATAACAAATTGGGCCAAAGTCCTCAAGAAATGATCTTGAATGCTACTCATATATATATATATATATATATATATATATATATATATATATATATATATATATATATATATTGTCTGGCAATATTCTCGAGCTTTTGACCTCCACCAGGAGATCGAAGTAATTCAAGTGATCCCCAAAGATTAACAAAATAGGGGCCGGTAAAATGTCTTTTTTCTCTTGTTCTAAGTTCCATATCTTCATGCTCTCTCACAAATTCCCATCTTTCTAAATCAAAATTTGAGAACAGAGAACTTCCTAAAGTTTGCACAGCCAGCGGAACCCCTCGTGCATTTTTTCACAATTTCTTTTCCTATCTCCACTATATTTGGATTTTTTTTTCTTCGTCTTCCTTTAAATGCCCATCTGACAAACAGAGACAATCAATTCTCTACGGAAAGACCTTCTAAATCTTACGAGGGAAAAGTACTCATCATTGAAGCAATTGATTTTCTTCGAGTTGTCGCTATGATTTTGCTTCCCATGGCACCAACTTTTATTAAATCTTTCAACTCTATCCATTTTCTACGATCATCATTCCATATATCATCCAACACTAGTAAATACTTCTTTCCAGAAAGGTTGTATCTAAGACGACTTTGTAACTGCTCAATACCTAAGCTGCTAACATTTTCTTGGTGAGAAGGAGCACTAGTTAGAGCTAAAGCAGTAGCAGAATCAGAGTTGATGATCTTAATATTTATCTGCCTTATGTCAAAGTCATCAGAGACACACACCCACATCTTCAGTTGGAAAAGTTCATCTATCCTCTGATCATTGTACACCAACTTTGCAAGTGTGGTCTTCCCCAAGCCTCCAATACCCACTATGGGAATAACACACACTTTTATCTCCATCACCATCACCATGAGCGTGTGGTTGCATCAAAAGCTTGATAATTTTATCATTATCATTATCCCTTCCTATCACCCATGAAGCATCAAAATAAGAATAAGTCAAATCTCTTCTTTGCACAAGTGTGCGGTTAACATCAATCCTCTCAAGACCAAACTTGTTCCCATCATCTGCTATCTTATCCAATCTACGTCTAACATGTTTGATTTGACGAGCCATCCTAAGACGGAAAACAAGAGAATTGGACGAAGAAAAGAAGTGGCCTACCTTCATTTTGACCACTTGCTTTCGCCATTCGCGCAACCCATGCTTGTGGTCCTTCTTCTCCTCAGCATCAAATAGCACACCTTTCACAATTGACAAAGTGTCTTTGATGCTTTGCACATCCTAGTATAGATCATAGGCTCGAGAAGCTTCTTCATAAACAGAAGAAGCAAGCTTCCCTAGCAGTGATTCAGCAATAACGAAGGGAAAATATTCGTCCATGTTCTGCAGCACAGAGCAGAAAGTAATTAGGATTGAATTTTGTGTCGTGGTCATTGGTCTCCTCCTCCCTATATATTTATTCATAAACACTTTGTTTTCCAATATGAACAGTGAGGTGACCGATGACCATAATGGATAAATCGGCACATGATTGACCACTGACCAACATCATTTGAAAAAGTTTCTGGTATGTCATTGCTCCTCCTCCCTATTCATGTTTACTTGCTTTTCTATATGCCAATCACCATAGTGTATATAAACCGTCACCTTCCAAATACATCTATGTGCATGTCAGGGACAAAATCAAATCAAATTACATATGAATAACATTTTAATCGATGTAAATTGAGAATTGAGATATGTGTATTTGTCATTATCAAAATAACTTGTTATGCTTTTATAATTTTTCAAAGCCTCGCAAAAATAAAATAAAAACTTCAGTGACAACATTTTGCTATGTAAATACTTTTTTTTCTTTATAAAGAAATCTAAAAAAATGATTTATACCTTTTAAAAATATATTCACTTTAAAATTTTCATATTATAATAAGTCTCACGAAAATTTATTGAGACTGGTATCTTTGAAATGTCGAAGCGTATAAAATAGTGAACGGATAAAAAATGTTTTTAATAAAATATCTATGTTAAAACTCATATCTTGCAAAAATTTTATGTGGTATGTGTGTTGGATGTGTGTTCCACATACGGGTGGAAATGAGGCGAGTAGCTTGTCGAGGGCCTTCGGCTCGGTCTATGTAAGGCTCGGTTCGGCTTGGCTTGTTTACTATAAAGGTCAAGCTCAAGCTTTTTAAAAAGCCTTTTTAAATAAAAAAAGTCAAGCTCAAACCATAAAAAAAGCTTGTTAAGCTTGACAAGCCGGCTTGTTTAACTAATAATAATAATAATAATAACTTTATTTTATCAAATCTTATCTTATTCAGATTTTATTATATCTAGATTTTATTCTATCTAGATTTTATTTCGTCTAGATTTTATTTCATCCCATCTTATCTTATCTTGTCCAGATTTTATTTTATTTCGTTTATGGGCTTGGACTTAAAATAGATTTGTAAGTTTTGGGGCTGAGGACCTATATAACAGCACTAAGGTTTTAGTTTAGGGAGTTTTTTTCGGAGAGGAGAATAATTCTAGGATTTTAGAATTCAAGTTTTTATTATTGTTCATGCACACTGTTCACGTAGAATAAAATTCATTTTCTGCAAATCATTTCTAATCCATACATTTTTTAATATTATGCTCTTTTTATTTTCTTTTCATATACTTTGTGCTTTAACGACTTGAATTCAATATGATTTTGTTTATCAATTATTTTTGGATTTGTACATTACTTATACGGAATTTTATAAGTTTCTTTTTTTAGTTAGTATTTCACTAGGTTTTAAAATAATTAATTAATCAAAGACGTCTTTAAGTAGGCTTTTAAATAGGCTCGTGGGCCAAGCCAGACTTTTATATAAGCCGAGCCGAGCCTTAGAAAAAAACTTATGACAGGTAATGAGCCAAGCTCAAACCTTACGTATTCAACTCAGGCCGAACTTAAGCCTAGTAAAGCTTGACTTGGCTTGGCTCATTTCCACCCCTAGTTCCACACTCCAAAACCCAAACATCGACCAAAGAGATCTAACTTCGTTGAGCAAAATGTGTGAATTATTATAAATCCTTAATATTTATTTTCGATCCCAACAAATAAAAAAAATAAATATTAATACTGAAAGTAATCATACTTAATAAATGATCATATAACAAAGTCAACCAATAAATATTGTATAGGAAAGAGCAGAACGGGAGTTGGTAATGAAGTTTGTGAAATTGTGGTTCACAAAGCACTGAATGATGCGATCTAGAGACATTTTAGACTTGATATCTACTCAGTGTTACTCCCAAGTCCAGAGTGT
Source organism: Glycine soja (assembly GCF_004193775.1). Taxonomy (NCBI): domain Eukaryota; kingdom Viridiplantae; phylum Streptophyta; class Magnoliopsida; order Fabales; family Fabaceae; genus Glycine; species Glycine soja. Next base: position 37,146,808 of record NC_041004.1, read on the forward strand.
GTCAGCATGTTATATTGAGAAGTTATAGTAGGCACTAATAAAGAAGACAGTAGGTCAACTAAAACCGATCATAAGGTGATGGCATATTGATCATTCGTGCATGATTGATTACTGAAACTGTAAAAGTTGATAGAACAAAAAGTAATCAATCATGCATGGCAGCATGGGTAACCTCATGCTTTCGACAAACCAATGGGATCTGAACCATCCCTTTTTTTAATCGGCCATGTTAGTTGGTTAGTTCTTGCGTCACAACTCACACCAACATCAAGGTCTTGAGTTCCTGTAACTGTCTCCAACATTGGCGAAGGATACGGTACTGGCTTGGAATAACAGATGTCTTATTTGGTAACAGAGGAACAACACTGCAGCTGAGTGGAAGATTATAGCATGTCTTACCACATGGATACCATGGGATTGGCACCTAGCATGTGTCTTGCTGTTTTCTCTTTACACCAATGATTCATGAACAATACATGACTCCATGTACTCCCGCCAATTGTTATTTTTAATTTTTACATATACTTAATAAAAATGTAGAGACATGCTAACCAACAAGGTCCAATAAAATTGGTAGATATATAGCTAGATTCCTTAAACATGTTGTCAAGGGCTTTCGATTCTTGACATGTGTATGAGAAGGCCTTTTGAGAAGAGGCAAAATCCACTTCTTTACGTTTTGAAAGGAATTAGTTTTCAATTATCGGTTGGAGGATATCTTTGGTGGTGAAAACCTTGAAAAAAAAAGGTAGAAACATGATTGTTTCAAGACATACACTAATAGTGAATAAAAACTTATATCATCTATAATAGGTGAAAACATGCTTGCTGGAAAAGGTAGTAACCATTCACCACCGGTTTTAGTCATGTGGCATTTGTTGCTACTGGCAATGTTGGTGTTCCCATTATGGTGACCGGGAATGTGTTGTTGGTGATTATAAAATGTTTGTTGTTGTACCCTCTAAAAGCTAGAGATTGGACGCTAAGAGGGATGCTTTTGGCTAACAGCAAGTTCATGAGAGGTTTATTCATCTTAGCGTTGGTGAAAGCGGTATTACAATGGATAAATTCATAATAGTTGATGGAGCCATTAAAAGAAACTCAAAGTCAAAGCTGCAATGGACTCTGCTAGCTTTCCAGTATCATTTCAACAAGATTCAAGTACCTTAGATGTCATAAAATGAGTATTTCATGCAAACAACTTGATAAAAATTTTAAGTGCTCACTAATTAAGAATCAAATCTTAATCAATTATGTAACCAACAAATTCTTAATCCTTCGGTCAAAAATAAAAAATCTTAATCCATTAGGTAAGCAATAATTAGTAAATGTAAATGCCCTTTATCATTTAATAAAGCCACAAGAACCAGTTTAGTTTAATGAATTAGTTGTGAATATAAATTATGCTTCATTGATTTATGATATATCATGGACGGGGGATTCTTTAAAAATGCAGCAACTCCAACCCTGCAAGTCAAAACATCAAATCCCACTGGCAAATAATAAGCAGCAAAGCAGGCGCATGTACATAATTCATAGCCATAGATAACAAACAAACGAAGTTTCATTCTTTATATTGAGATTCAGTATAACATGCAATACATATACACCCACCTCCCTAACCAATAGCAACAAGGGATAAAAACAAAAAAAGCCACATTTTTAAAATACAAACTTGACAAAATGAAAGAATTGAACCTGTCCACTGTGTTTATTGCTACAATAATATGTGAACATTACATGAGGAAGAAGAGGCATGCTCAATTTAAAAAGAAGAAAACTAAAACTCACTCTCCAAGGCAGCGTCACATTCAAACTTGGACACTAACCATATATAGCTAAGTCCATTATGGGCCAAAAGCAAAGTGCTATGCATAGGAATCCAAGTAGGGTATATATAGCAAAAAAAGCCACACTACCCAACAGATAAGTGCATCTCAAGATATATTAGGATGCAAAAGCAACATATATGTTGCTTGTTGTGTCTGAGTCTAGAACAAATCCACTTTTCTTTTCAGCATGTCTTGCTTCCATCTTGGCAACTTGGAGAATGCATCTTTGGCCATTCCAAATACAGCTTGGAACTCTTTGTCTGACAGATAGGCCTAGGCAACATCAAGTGGAGATGAGAAAAAAACATGTTATCATCAACCAAAGCATAAAAATTCATAGAATCATATACCGTCCTTTAGGATTTCAAATATAACAAAGGTCCCTCGATATCTAATATAATTATTAAGACTTCCAATTAACAAAAAAGGTTGGGGTACTTTGTTATTTAATAGAATTCATGGGAAACTATAGTGATGGTCTCATTAAAAAATTTAGGTAGGTATACATATTTTTTAAACTTCCATTAGCATATTAATAACATTCAAAGTATGCAAACCAAGACTAACCTCTCTCCGTTTAAGATCAATTCCAGACACAACACTACCAGATTTGGTCTTTAACTGCTCATAACTGAAGAAATTTTGATTATTATTTTCACTGTCATTTCCTCCATCCTCCACATTTTCTTGTTTTGGTTGTTCTGAATCCCCATTGGTACCAGTTTCAAGGGCAACAACTTCTGTCTCCTTGACTTCTGTAACTTCTTCAACAATTTCCTTTTCAGAAGGGGCACTTTCACTTTTAGTATCTGGAATTGAACAAGAATTCAAACTTGTCAAATAATCACATGCAACACATTGGACCTATAGCCAATAAGAGCTATTTTTCTCACCAAAGTTGCTATTCTCCACTACAGGACTAGTGCTAGCCACAGGAGAAGTTTCAGGTGAAGTTTTCTTCTTTTCAGCAGTAAGAACTGAAGAGAGAGCAGCTACTGCGGCGGCTCTTTGTGATCCTTGACCTCTTCCAGATGGCCTAGGAGTATAAACTTTGGTTCCAGATGATGAATTAAATGCAGAGTTTAAGGCTGCTAAGGCTTCAGCCCTTTGTCTTGGTCCTCCTCGACTTAGCCCATTCGACTTATCCTGTGTCAGTCAGAGTAGAAAAAAATTAGAAAGGAGAACCAATTTGTTTGTTTGGTTTATCCAATTATCATCTATGACACAATTAAATATTAAAATTTTATTTAAAAATAAGTGCTTCTTTATCCATTTAGGCTTTAGCAGATGTAGTTGGATGTCTAGGAGTTTGGATGAATGTCACAAAATCTAGGATGTAGAAGGGCACTACTACTGCTAATTTTCTTTAATATGACAGTATGCTTTAGGTGAATCTATTATCTTTAATCTATTTATGAAAAACTGGCAAGAAAAAGACATGTCTATAACTTTAGTATAACTTCCCTATACAATATAAAGTGGGATGCTAAGACTTCTAGTGTATCTGTCCTACTTGTATTCATAGATGAAGTATTATTGTTCTGGCTATGATCCACTTTAATGTTGCACCGAGTGGATTGTATGGTGAATGGGTGATCAAGTATAATTGCTACTTAGATGTTGTTAACTAGGATAATTTCATAAGGTAAAACTGAAAGGATCCTAATAGCACATGAGACAAAATTAAACTTCCACAAATTTATACAATGTCTTTGCAGAGGCATTCACTCCTTGTTGGAAGCTTGATGCTAATTTTTAAGAGAAATAAAGTCATTCTGTTAGAGGTTTCTCATTGACGCTAAACTACAACCCCATAATCAATCATAGAGGAATAATTTAAACACGTAAGTTGAATCTATAGCTCTTGAGTCCCATGACATGACTTAACTTTCCAAAATGAAACCCAAGAAAGCCCTTTCATTATGCTCACCAAGTGAATTTGGACATATTAAATTTAACATACCTATACTTAGCCAAACTCAATTATTCCATTACAGGTCACAACTATGAACAAACAAAAAAAGGAATACAATGTGATATATGGGTTGACTGCCTTGTCATTACCCTATGCCCTCCTTTCTTATCAGGAGAATCTACTAATGATTTGAAGTTCAGTGACTGTAAAATAAAGAAAAAAAGATAGTAAATAATTTATAAACAAGTTGCTGTACCGCACTGGATGTTGCCTCAGGAGATGAATTGAATGCATTATTTAAGGCAGCCAAAGCTTCTGCTCTTTGTCTTGGTCCCCCTCCTTGACTTGACCCATTAGACTTTTCCTGTCAACATATAGCGGAACCTAGTTAAGCAAATAATTGCAATAATAAATTTAGATATTAAACCTAACACCAACAGCATTGCATCTTCGCAAGTTTATACAATTAGTAATTTTGAGAAAGAAAAGAAATATCGAAAAGTAGGAATTTGGGAATATTTTTGCTTGAACTTGAAAAGACTGGGAAATCAGAAAATGGAAGAACCAAAGTATCAGAAGGTTTTATTTATTTATTTTTAAAAGGTGTTTTGCTATTGTATTAATCCTAGATATACTTATTTGATACCGATAGACGGAGATTTTTCACGTATTGGTGCTCGTACATGAATAAGGATCTCCTTTGTTGCATTTAAGCAAGACATTGTTTATGATAGAGGTTTAGTTTCAACTGTGTTTTAATATGAAAAGAAATTGTAAGATTTTACATGTTTCAATTCATGGTTATCAAACTCTTGAGTTAACTTGTTAACTCTTACGAGTTTATGATTCTACTTACATTCTGTGAGTTGACTTGTGTCTACTCATTTTTTAGTGGAGTCTCGAAAGATTTGGTAGACTTTTGAATTTACTATCGAGTCAGCCGATCAGCCAGTCAGCAAGTTAAAAAAATTGGATCAAAACGCAAATCGTTTTAGTTTGTTTTCTGTGCATTTAGGGTTCAACATACCTTTATTTGGTGTGATGTTCCTGATCCGATGAACTCTGACCTCTAACAATATCAAACCCTTATTCTCCAATAACACCAAACCCTCAATGGGAATTCTCTACCGCTATCATCACCTCCACAAGTTATTATCTAGTAGTGATACATTACTAGACTTGGTTATTATTATAAAATTTATGGTTTACTATTTTTCTTTATTATGTTGTTGAAATGTTTAATTGATATGTTATTTATAAGTATTTTGTTATTATTTTTATATGAAGTAGACTCTTATGAGTATATGAGTCAAGTCCATGAGTCAAAAATATGGTGCTCTCACCAGTCTAAGTATACCCTCGAGTTTGATAACCTTGCTGCAACAAGTTTCTCATGAAGAATAGAAGTTCATACCTCTACAGGATGGCCAATTCCAAAGAGTAATGTCACCTTTTTCTGGAATGAGTTTCCTGGAACCTGGATTTCATTAGGAAGATAATGAATAGGTATTCAACAAATAAAGTCAAGAGCCTGTTTGGTTATAGGCAATGTTATCTGTTTCCCTTTTTAATTTTTGCTAATAATTACAAAAATTCCATCTTTTTTCACTTTGTTTCCTGTATTCAAAGAATTGAATAGGAGATGGTGAAAACACTTCAGCGTTTAGTCTTCTTCAAAAACCTCATGATCAACATATAGCAATTTCACAAATCACACATAGATCTGATACACTTTCTATCAGTAAATATACTAATAGCACTTAAAAAACCTCATGATCAACATATAGCATTATACTGTTTTCAATCAACATAAACATACAGAAAACTATAACTTTACCGGCCACAATGATTAAAAAGTGTGAGAATGAACATTTTTTTTAAGAAAAAAGGAAAAAAAAATGGAGTTCCTTAAGGTTTTAACACGTACCATAGCTTTTGTATGATCCCAAGAAAAGTATGTTGTGAAAAAGCAAGGTTCATTCCCTTCTGTTACTTTGTATAGTGGTACATGAGGAGATAGTCCCTCCAGAGATGCAGCCTTATCTATGTATTTCTGAGAGAAAATTTCTATTGTACATCAAGTAAAAGGAAATAAGGGAAATGAAGGCTCTAATTTGTTGAGCATGTTTACCTGGGCAATTTCAAAAGCATTTTGCTTTTCTTTTGGGTCCACACACTGACCAATCCATACAAACACTTCTGCGTGTGTGTCAAGGATCAGGATATCCTCTGTTAACAAATCATCTTGGGAAAAGTTGTAAACCTCCTCTACCTGAAGAGTACAATATAAGAATAGATTTAGAAGACATACACTGCTGACAGGTTTCCTAGCAGCAGTGTGGAAGTTCACATAATGAAGTTGCAGTCACAAACTCACCTGTAACTTTCCTGGTACATCCATGTAGCAAAGCAAGATACAAAATTAATAATTGGTCAGAACATTCAAATATCAGCAAATAAATATGCTATTTTATAACAAAAATTTATACAGAGAAATACTATTACAAGAAATTTTACCTCTATTAAAAGAGAAAGTGAACAAATGGGGGTCTCTGACAATGTCATTAGTGACTTTTTTGTTGTTGTAACTTTGTTTCCCTCCAAGTGCAAACCAGAAAGTTGAGGTTTCTGTTCCTTCTTTAGCAAGCTTTAAAGCAACTCCTGGCTGGACATGGATGTGTAATATGTTAACATATAACGTATAATGTAAACAACAATGAATTAACCATAGTATACTGGTGAAAAAGAAATAGGTGGAGGCATAGCCACATGTTAGCCCGTTGCAAGTGATGCACTTGGGGTACAATCCCAAGAACATAGTCATCCCAAGCCTATTTGAATGACTTTATCCTGATGTAAAAAATTCTATATAAATGTAAGAATAATGCTTAACAACAGAAATATGAAAGCCATTTCCACAAATTTGCTAAGTTTTCTTGTTAGAAGAGTTCTTCCCTGAAGGGTAAATCAATCCCAGTTGCCAGAAACTAGGAACTCAATATTTGAATCATATAAGATTGAGACAACTTGGTTATGGTTTAACTTATGATGGTGCTTGAATAATGCAATGGAACACCCAAAACATCTAGCTAAAACCCTTTAAAGTTCAGCTTTTTTTAATATTCCTTTGATGCAGAAAAGAGGTGAAACACAACTACGGAGAGGATAAAAACTCCTTCAAAACAGGAAGGAACAAAGTACAAAAGAGAGCAAGAAAAAACATATAGCAAGGCTACCCTTAAAAATTCAGCAACTTTTGCAGCAAGCTGCTGCTGCTCAAGGGAACATTGATTCCCATGCCATGTAAAAACAGCTGAGCCAGATTGCAGGACAAAACACTCGGTAGAATTCAGCAATGCTGCCACCTGAACAAGAATAACATAATTACGGTCGGCTAGTAGAGAAAGTAGCCCTACCAAAATAACCACGGTGGAAAAAATTGAATAAGTTAACTTTTAAAGGGAACATACTGCATCTACTTGCACCACTTTATTATTATGAGTGGATGTTCCAGAAATTCGAATAAATGCAACACTCTCTGCTGTGTATGTCTCATCTGGCAAACCTTTATCTGCTATCAATTTTTTGTAACCAGAGCTCAAGCCTCCCTGAGTCAGACATAAGTCAGGTAAGTTAATTAATTTCATACAATCTATATATCTTAATAAAAATAGCATTGGATTTTGCAAATGATACCTTGAGGACCACCATTGGATGGAAAAGAACAATAAACTGTGGTGGCTCTTTACCATCAAATATGCGACCCTGCAAGAAACTACTACAATTATACAGAGTTTCCAAGCAATATCCCCAACATAATATAACATTACGGATACCTGAACAGGTCTACCCTTTAATGAGTTGAACATTGTGTTAGCCAATCGAATAGCCATTCTTTGGTCCTCCTGAAAAAATAAGAAATACCAAGTCAAGTTGTTATATCATGTGTTTTGCAGCTGGACAACAATGATTTGGATTATTTTTATTAGTATGAAAACAATGTGCAAGCTAAGTATTAGTGAGAAATTCGTTATGTATCAAGATGAGTCATGGAAGATATATAATTGTTAGAGAACATAATCAAGATATTGAAATACTGTACTATATAAAGAAACTCAATTTATAGATGCACAGATATGTACTATTTACGAGAGTTTCATACTGAATAAATCTGTTATATACACTGACATGAAACATTAATTCCAAAAGAACAGAATGATAGGATTGTAAAAGTGAAATCCATACTTATATTTGTTTGAAAAAGGGATTTCCTTTACAGCCATTTTTTTTTCTCAGCACATATTCTTTCTAGGAGTCTTTACGAGTAGTAAATTCTATTATTTCTATTGTATTATTGGGTTTATTTGAATGCACTGTGTTTTATTCTTACATAACTTTTTAATTATGCTCTTTGATCCAGACTTGGTATCAAGCCAGTTTTATTCTTTTTATAGATCCCTGGTCTTCAACAATCTTATTTTTCAGCCTAAGTAATTTTATTTACCAAAGAATCAAGTTCCATCTTTTATGATTCAGATAAAAAGATACATATTTTCATCCCAAAAAGTACAGAAGGTCATATCAGTTGCAACCAAATGCAGTAGTTCACAGACACAACACACAACACACGTCATATTGCTAGCTTGATATTGAATGTCATCCACTTTGACAGTCATATAAATTATGCTTATTGAAACCGCATATTTTGACCATCTTTATCCAGGATACATCAATTATTGCCATTTAATAAAGCCAAGATAATTCAGAGTCTGCTCCCCAGTAGAGCTGTTCTACATACCGAATGTTATCACATCCACAGATCCACACACAAGAAAGCACACTAAGAAATAATGTTTTTGGCCAAGCATGGAAATTCTAGGCCAGTCTTAACAATAAGGTAAGAGCTGTAGAGTGAATGTAAAAAAATTATTACAATTATCACAACATATTTTGTGCTCAAATTAGAGGGATTTAAATTACCTCAGTGCTGTCTTTTCCAAACCAACAACACAAGTAGTAGTCCTCCTTCCTCTCACTAGAGTGATAAGTGTACAGTACTATGTAACAATCTCCACTATAAAATTTACCGATATCCTCCTTAGGTAATGGAGTCTTAGCACTTCCATTGATTTGCCATACCTGTAAGTGCCAAATAACATTAATGTTAGCTGGCATAACTTAATTGAGCCAAGAAACTAATTAAAAAAATTATAAAATCACCTCCATCTTTCCACCTCCTTCAAGTAGAGGTGGAATTTCCTCAACAACTGAGGTAGTTTTTGTCACCCCTTTCACACCCATACCTTGTTGCTTAAGCAAAGCTGACAGTACAAAAAAAATAACATTCTTATGAATGATTGATAAAAAATCCAAGCCAAATTACAAGTGAGAAGAAATAACGTCCACCTGCAACTTTTCCTCTTCCTTCATCAGCACCAGTAGTAGCAGATCCTGATGGCCAAGAATCAAAGTTGGACTTAAACGAATGTGTCTCATAACCTTGAATAATTCTGGTAATCCTTGTAGATTTCGGCCTTTTTTGACTTGTGAGAAACTCCTGAACATATTAGTAACATTAATGACTTCACTTCAAACCAACATATGAAGAAATGGTGGAACTTGCAATAGCATTACCTCAGCTGCTTGACATGCTGCTTTTCGTTCTTCAACTTGTGTTACCCGGCCAACCCAGACAAATACCTCAGCTCCACAGTCCAATAGATAGCATTTGTAGTTCTCCAGCAGTGATTTTGAAAGTTCACCTTCCACAGGCTTGGCCTCACCATCAGCAATACTGCAGGCACAAGGTCATATCCTCCAGATCAAGAAACTTAAATGCATAGTGCACATATCATAAAACAGAAACAAAAAAAGAAAAATCTATATACTGCTAAAAGTATCAAGGAGGATTCTTTTTAAAAAAAAAGAGATTTAAGATTATAATATATCTAGCAGAAAATAATCATGGTCCTAGTATATAAAAGTAAACAGCAGGGACATGACATCTTCAACTTCAGACATAATGAGAAGAATTCAAAACCCCCAAGTTTTAATCATTATATCTTTTTATGTCTCATAAAAAAATACATTCACAATCAGCGCAAAATACATAATGCACTTCTTCGGCACCAGCATCTGCTGCCTAAAATGCAATAATAAACCAAATTTTATATACTAAGGTGATAAAAAGAAAAAGCAGGATAAGATATGAAATTCACAAAAGAAAAGAAAAAAAAATCCTGAAGGTAATATTGACCCAACAAAAATTATCTATATCCCTTTTTAAAATGTAAGATAAGTATAATTGATCATATACAGTTTTCTACTCATTTTATTGAATTGCAATCAAATAGATTTATGGAGCTATACCTATAGAGTTGAGCAGGAATGGTCTCTGGAACAATATCATCCTCACTAATTATCTTCTTCCCAATGGGAGCAAAACCACCAAAGAGAACCCAAAATTCACCTGAGTCTGACTCAGTATCCAGCTTTCCATCATCTGCAATGTGGGATACCTTTTTATAGTCACAAACAAATCAAAATACACACTTGGAGAACATATATTCAAAATCACATGGCAAGCTTTTCATCAAGTTACAGGAAAACATGTGCCTTGTGCCCTTACCAACAATTGCAACGTCGCATTTTCCCTCATGATACTTTTCCTTCAACAACTGAATAACTTCCAGAGCCTTGGCTCTTTCCTGGATATTGGAGTTTGCACCATTGAATTGATAAATCTTATTCTGAGTGTCTAGGATGAATACATCATCATGATTCAGTGAAGACCGTGCAAAAGGAACCTGCATAAGGAAAACTTTGTATCACATTTTTAGTCAATGAATGTGCACTGCATTTGAAAAGTACATGAATAGAGAACACTATGCCTGTTTTATTCTGACAACTCTTTTTCCTCTGCATACATACAAACGTGTTTCAAACTCCTCTTCTTCAGGTTTTTTAAATCCCGATGCAACACCTCCCTCTAATGGTATTATACATGGCTTAAAGTATGACAAAAACTTGTCGGATTCATGCCCTTGAATTTCCCTGTGTTGCACTGCACGTCCTCCAAGAGACGCATCGAGTTCAACAGTTTTAATGGCTGCTGTTCCAGCCTCATCCTACAAGGAAAATCACCATATCAATAGAGATTATTGGTTCAAGAATTTCCAAACTTTGAACCATCATACATAAACCAACTTTAGAACCAGAAAGAGAAAACGAAAGGGAAAAAGAGTGAAACCGGAAGAAACATAAACACAAAACTTGAAACAATAACTTTTCTTAAAAACTGAATGGAACAAGAGAGAAGTTGGAAGTAGGGGAGGGTGAAGTGTAAACTTACCTGACTTGTATCCTTTCCAATCCAGAAGTGAATATCATACAAATAAGCACTTCCTTTGCCTTGTGTTGTCTGCAAATAAACTTGAAATCAACACCCAATATTTTTAAACAAAAAGTAGAAATATATCTCTCCACTTAATATTGGAATTTTATTGAAGACTTTCATTTGTAAGAGTAGGGATTCTGCTAAAGACTTAAGGGTTTCCTTATTTATATTATTATATATACCATACAAGCTGTGCTGTTCCCCTAGAATCATAAGTTGAAATTAGTCACCCTTTTGAGATCTATGTGGATAGAAGTTACTTTCTCTATTATTCTGTGCATGTGCTTTGATCTAGAGTTTCAATACCATAATTGACATTATATTGTTTGTTTCAATCTCACAAGTACTAAAATGCAATTTATGGTATTGTTCTCATCCCAAACAGGAAAACATAAACTGTTTCCACAACATTAAGCCTCTAGTTTAGCAATGTATAAACACGAGGTAATATTGGATACAGCTCACACCTGCAAGATGATGTAAGAATCTCCCATGTAGAATTTCCCATAATCAGGTCTGGGCAATGGAACTGGCTGAAAATCCTCAATCCTCCATATTTCAGTCCCTCTACAAAAAGTTAAGTCTAAAACTCCTCAAGTAGATAATATATTCAACTTATAATAATATAACTAGAACAATAATTCTTAAATTTGAATATCAATTACATAGTGCTAGTTTTTTTTTTTTTGCACAGCAAAAATCGATATATAATTTTATATATAATGTAGTACTAGGTGTACTGCATACAAGATAGAGAGTACAAGGCAAAATTGCCTAACCCATCTGAAAATTGCAAGATAACGTTATCTGAAACAAAAATCAATCCCTAAGACAACTCCTCCCTCAAACTAGTGGACCATTGATTAAAATGAATATGGAAATCTTTGTCCATACATTTTAACCAAGCCCATGAATGGAATAAAGCTTCATCCATGACTTTTTCGGAGTTGAAATTCTGGTTATTAAAAACCATTGAATTTCTATGCTTCCAAATAGTCATGGATAGTGCTTGATCATTCTCTCAGAAGTACTGTTTTTTCTTTATTATTAAATGAAAAAGTTATAATTTTCACGATTTATTTTATAAATCATCCTTTTATTAAGGATACACTTTTTGACCAACTCCCTGGAATGCTGGATCCAACACTTTTGTAGCACTAGACATGGCTGAAAATTCCTTCTAAAATACTGTCTTTTCAGCTAACACCTACAAATTCCAAAGTAAACCACTGAATGAGAGGAAACAGAGTTAAGAATGTTTTAGCAAGAGAAAATCATGTATAGTTGTCAAGCATGAAAACAGAAGTAGCAACAATTTCAGTAGCATTTGGTAGACACATTAAAATCGGATAAAAGGTGTTGTATTCTACTTTTGGTGCCTTATAAAAATAGAATAAAACAGGACATGGTGTTAAAAAATGGTATATTTTGGTTCGACCAAAAGGGGTGCAGCCAAGGAAAATAGAACAGAATGTAAAGTTTGATTGGACACACTGAGCAGTGTCATTATGCTGTATATCAGAAGAAAGCAAAACTAACTACTTATAACCAGAAAAATCATCTCCACAACTTAAACACTTACCTATCAGTGGGAATATATCAGTTAACTAGAAAGTACAATTTAGTCCTATCAAATAAAGGTTACAGTCCTATACTTGCACTGAATCTATAATATAACTAATTGGATTTTGAGTTCATAAGCTATCTTACTTCAGGACTACCATCATATAAGGCTTTAGCCTGCCATTCTATTTGGCATCATAATGTTGAGAACCAACTATCCCAAAAGCTCAAGATGTTAGGTGAAGGATCATGAACGGGTTATATCTAGCACACCCTCTTGCATAAGTCATTTGGATTTGAAATGAAGACCAGAATGATTGGAGAAGAGGACTGATGAGAGAAGACAGCAGAGAAGGAGGTGCAGTTTGCTGGAAAAACGACAAGGCAAAGGGAGACTAGTAAACCACAGTTGAAACATGGATTGAAGATTGCCTCCCTCCAAGCTGATACCATGTTGAGAGTAAACATAGAAAAAGAGATAGAGGCAACAAATTGTGTTTTAACTACACAGCATAGGCTGGCTGTATAGAATTGATGAAATCAATACAATAATACAATTTCCTAATTACCATAATTACATGATTTGGTTAGACACTAGCTTATACAATGAATCTGAATACTAATGCTCTCAGTCAATGAGATGTCCTATTTCAATTTTCTAAAATATTGTTCAAGATATTCCTCTAGTACAACCCTGCTTAGTGAAAGTATCCCTCTACATAAGCAATTTATATGATTAAATCCAACTTGTCACATTGTGTACAACTACAATGTATTGCTCAACTACAACCCTGCTTAGTGAAACTGGGAGCAGCATTATCAGATTGAAGTGCTCTATATGTGAATTGCAGCAAAGAGTTCAGCAAATATATTTGCTCATTCACTGCTTGCTCCACCATATACCATGCCTCAAATTAAGTCCAAGTCATTGATAGCCAAATGGATTCAGCATTCCAAAATTTGAGTTTCTGAAATCTGTGAAGTTATCTAAAGAGCAGAAAAGTAATTTACGAGTGCGATGGCTATGCAACGGATAAGAATTGTTCACTTAATAGATTTTACCAAAGATCAAGGAATTTTGAGCACGTACTTGATCTGATTCCGAGCTGAGTAGATGACAATCAAATAGTAAACACTGCAACTAAGCTGAAACACATGAAGAAACTTAGACCATAATGTAAGGGATCGACTTGATTAGTTGCTACAAAGTTGAATACTAAGTAAGATCTAATGCTCATTTAGCCAATTCTCAGTCAAACTAAAAAGCTAACAAAAAAGAAGACATTGATCAAAGCTTGATTAAACAAAACAAAAACAATGCAAGTCATCACAAATGGATAATACAGTCGTGAGATCACCAAAAGAACAATCAGAGATAGATGATCAAAAGAGCTCAAGACTGTGAACCAATATCAAAACAAGAGGGTTGTGCCCAAAAGATCAAAACCACTGTGATCACAAAAACAAAAAAGGAAAAAACAAGAAGAACCCATCAAAGTTACCACAATATGGGACCAATGCAGATCAGCAGCCAAGACACTGAGTCAGAAAAAAAGATTAGAGCATGAGATCAAGGCAGAAAAAGTAAGAGCATTTCAGTTGACATTTGAGTATGAGAAGAAGAAAAAAAGGAGCAGTGATCAGAGAAAATAAACGTACCTGAGATCTCAATGCGTGATGATGGTTTGGTTTGGTTTGTGAGTGTGTGTGTGAGAGAGAGAGGGAGAGAGAGATAAGAAGAAACAAGGTATGGGGAGGACAAGGTTGCAGAGCTGGCAATAAAGAGAGAGAGAGAGAGAAGAAGATACTTGTTGGAAAGAAAAGTGTGAAATATTATTGCTGTGACATCTTCTCTCTCTAGCTTTTTTTTCTTCTTTCTTTCTTTATAGCCTTTTGAGATTTGAAACAATTCAGAGTTGCAGAGAGAAGAGAAGGGGTATGGATGAATTATGACGAAGATGAAAATGAAACCATTATGACATGAAAGGCCAAAGGCCAAGTTGGTGAAACGAATGAAAAAGAAAAACCAAACAATGAATTTTTTGTAGTATGAAAAATATAAAATGAAAAAGAAAGCAAGAAGCTAGGAGAGAAGGTTTTTATAGTTGTTTGTTACATAAGACGCATGAAGCACATAGTCGTTATTTTAAGGTAAAGATTCGCGCAACCGCTAGTTTTGGCCTGCTAGTTGCTTACATGGATTCTTTTTTGGAATTTCCTTTTCTCGTCTATATTTTCTTTACTATGTGTTACTCTTCTCTGACTTCTCTGTCTCTCCATATCTGTTCTCACTGCTCAAGTCATAGCACTGATACATCATTATTTTTCCTTAGTATTTCTTTTATGAACAAATAATTCATGTATTCATACAATAATATTTAATTTTTATATTATTATTATGTAGGATAAATATTGTGTTGGACACCAAAAATATTATTTTACACCTGACAAGAAAAAATCATATAAGTATAATAAATATATGATGTGATGTGAAGAGAAAAATAAAAAATACTTATGAATTACTTCATGTTTAAAATGATAAGATACTCAAATATTATTTTTCTATTATGAATTCATCTATTGATATATGATAAATTTATTAATTTTTATCATAAATATTTTTTGATAGGAAAAAAAATTATACACGTGTCTATTAAAATTTTTTTCTTTAACAGATTCTAATTCTACGTTATTTATTAAAATTTTAAAAATAATAACGACTTACTTCATTATTATTAAAAAAATGAATTCAGCAAAAATAGTACAAAAAAGTGAATAAGTTAAAATTATTTTATTTAATAAATTTTAAAAAATAATAATAAGAAGTATCACTAACATTCCTAGGACACAATAAGCTGATAACCACTTAAAGTGTTACGTATTTGCTATATAATATTATGTATTGACAGTTGGACAGATTACTTGACGTGGTTAGAAAGAGTCCACTCCGGTTTCACCTTTCTCTAGAATTAGAACATTTTTTTTTTCTATTCCTTATATATACTCCATCGGATATCCGATTGTTTTGAAATTAAATAGGGTAAAACATTCATCTACAATTTAATGATTCAAGTATAATTAAAATGGTCATAATTAAATATATATATATATATATATATATATATATATATATATATATATTAAGATGTTATATAATTAAGTAAATCATATTATATGTCATGTAAAATACAAATTAAATAATAAAAAGGTAAAATAATCAATTTCAAATACCACATTGAGAACTTACTGAAATACAACAAAAAGTGAGGCATAGAAATTTATTGTATTGCTTCATAAAGAAAAGGAAATAAATGTCTTAGTGCGTCAAAATTTGTCAAAATGAGTAAAAGTTAAGATATTGAATTGAGGATTCATGTTCACAACATATATAAAAGTTAAAACCGTACAAATCATCTTATGTCTTGCACGAGAGTCTCATGTGTAGACCCTTACAACTTTATATTGAATCTTCATTTTCCTGAAAATATATTATTAATTGAGTTGAACATAGGAAAAATAATTCTAACTAATTCACCTCTAGTTTTATTGGGTTTGGACTGGTTTAGTCAATTCTCCACCAATTCTTTAGCTGGCAAGTTGTGTGAGATGAAAAAGCCGGACTGCTTCACTAAATTTCCAAATGAATTCTGAGAATCTCTAATACACAAAATTTATTATTAAGTTGAATGATAGAACCCTGATGCAGACCCAATTAAATGAGTATAAATGTCTTACACAGATTAAATGAAATTAGATAGAAAGTGTTTTATTAAGAGAATTTAACTCAATTATTGGATAAAATATATGATTTATTATAAATTCTTTAATACTGGCTTTGATTCCTATAAACATGTTGAAACATAAAGGAAAATCTGGGGTGCAATTTCACCAATTTAAAAGGGTCCGGAAGAGTCTAAAAATAACTTTGCATTGTCAAGTTACATCAAAGGTATATAGAAGATAGAAGGTTTACTTTGTTGTGACATAGAATTGCCTATCTAATTTGCATATAAAGACGTTGGACTTCTCAAAGCAGCAAGAGGGACCAGCACTCACCCAATAGAACTCCCATTGTCGCTCCTCAACCTTTCAACAATCATGTCATCATCAAATTAGATGAAATTAATTGCTCATTGAACAACGACAATAAAAAGTTAATGAAAGAAAAAAAGAT
The DNA here is from genome assembly GCF_004193775.1 of Glycine soja. Taxonomy (NCBI): domain Eukaryota; kingdom Viridiplantae; phylum Streptophyta; class Magnoliopsida; order Fabales; family Fabaceae; genus Glycine; species Glycine soja. Next base: position 37,163,688 of record NC_041004.1, read on the forward strand.
AAAAGCAGGGTTCAATAAGTGTGGTAGGTTATTTTAAACCTAATAAAACCTACTGAATTAAATTTTCATGCGTTTAAAGTTTTTACAGATTTGGTAAGTGAGAGTGATTTGTGGAGCTGCTGAAGTGTACTGATAATGTTTTATGAGACAGAGTAACCCTACAGTAGGCTGAGAAAATTCATATATAAAGAGAGAAAAATCAACTTATTTGATGAGTTAGTTAAGTCATGCTTAATTTTCTTTATTTAATAAAACTTTTTTTTAGATATTGAATTTCATTTACGACAAAAGTAATAGAATAAGGAGACACTTTTGATAGAATTTCATTAATTCAACCGTTGGAATGAGAGTTCACAATAAAGAGTCATGTATACAAAATTTTATATAATTTAAAAATTATTTAATATTTCATCAATCAACTTTATTTTAACATGCAGTATGCAATATACTTTTCTAGATATAAGTAAATGTTGGCCACAAAGTTTTGCCTAAAAAGTTATCAGGGAGAATAAATATAAAAATAGTCATGCACTCCAATGTAACATTATTTTATATTTTCAATGTAATACCATTAAACTCATATAAAATCCTTACCATAAAATAATTTGATCTCTTCCTATATAAATACATTTAGTAAAATTTAATTATTTTAAAAATATATCTTTTTATTTATTAATATGTTGCGAAAAAAATAAACTTTTATTAGCTTGGTGCATATAAATTAAACTCTCTCTATATTACTTCTATTAGATCAGTATCTGTTCCCAAAAGGAAAAAAAATTCTTAAGATCAAGAAAATTAGTCAAACAAAAAAGAAATTGAACTTTTGCTTGTCCATGATTCAACACCAATTATATCCATTTTTACATTCTTAGTGTATTGAATGCAATTTCTTTTTTTAGATCAATTGTTTATGAACGAAAGTTAATAACCTACCTTTCAAAGGACATGCTAGTTATTAGTTATTAACTGATAAGCCTGGTACTGTACGATCTGGCTAACCAAAGTGTCATATATAGCTGTAGAAATAACCAGCATTTTACTATGTCTGCAATTTGCACATTACCTTTCAGCATGAAAAACCACTGTTTCGAAAAATTAAGCAATATCTCTAACTAATTTATCCAGTTAAGACAAAATCAATGTAATTCTTTTATAATTTAATTGTCCTTATTAATCTTTTAGACAAGTTAAAAGATAGTTATGTTCTATTTGTTTTTAAAATGTTGGTTAGATCAATAAATTAACCTCTCTAAGAATAAAAGGACTGGAGCATATATTGGCATGTAGGATACAGAGGTGAGTGATTCTTGAAAAGTGGAAAAAAAAAGATGAACAAGAAAAGATGAAGGGTCTACCACGAAGTTGAGAAAGATACCTCCAGACCACAAAAATCAAACGGGGTCAAAGAGGCAAAGAATGTAGCTCTTTATGTTAAAAGGAATACATCAGATAAAGTCATAAAGTAATTTGATGTGTATTGACTAAAGACTGCTTAATTATACAATGAATTATCATTTCAATCCACAAAATTTCTTGACATTGGACAAACATATGAATCTAAAAATCAGTTCATCGGTCATCTAATTGCAACAGTAGTAAAGCTAGTGAACGAGCAAAAAAATTAAGAAAAGGTAGATAATCTTGTACTGTCAAGTGTCAACTACACATTGGCTGGCAAGAAACTTTTTGCTGTCCATCTGTATTCATGTTTAAGCTCACCCTTTTCTTTTAAATTTCAATAAACACATGAAAATAGTGTATGACCTTAGGATTTTTTTGGATGTTGCTTATATATTTGCTTTGCAATATTCCCTCTCCTTCAGTGACATGATTTATCAAATCAAATCAGAATTTTTTTAGTCACAAAATGTAAATGGAACAAAGAGAGACTCTAGTACTATTCCACATAGCACTAATGACATGTTGAAGTTATGCTTTAGTAGAGACCTATCTTAAAAATTATTATGCAAGTATGAATGGCAATCAATTTTACTTAATCACAACTATTTAATTAATTTTTCTTTTGTCTTAACTCTCATGTTCATCTAAAGAAAGAAATTTTAACTAATCTGAAATTTGATAAAAAAAAATAAGTAGTAAAATCTAACAATAAATTATTTAATTTTATCAACAATCGAATTTAGGTAGTATTAACGATTTAATTTTAATTTCAACACATTAATTATTTGTATCATTATCTTATTATTCAATTAATCAGCGTGTAATAGAAAATCTACATTGACAAATTCATATTTCAAACTATAAAATTGAACCACCAAATAAATGAACCAAGAGACTATAATAAGTCACTTATGCTTAAAGGGATGAATTCCCTTCTTGGCACAACTCATAATTTAAGTAAAAGAAGGGAAGGAACAGAAAAAAAACATCGAAAGATATAAACTACTGGTGGCATGGGGCTTTCTCATTATTTTTTGTTGTTTTTCTTAACTTTGCCGTTAAACATTTAACAGTGTTATTTTCTGAATGTAAGGTAAAACTTCTCATTGGTTTGGTTTTGTAGCACGAATATTTTTACACTATATAAATACAAGTGTCGATGATATGCCTTAACACCAACTCTGAAGTGTGATTTGCTTTTTGCAGGTTCAGGTCGTGGTACAAAGAAATTAACTGCAAGATGTACGAATTATTTGACTTTCATGATATTGTTAAAAAAATAAAAGTCAAAACAATACAATGGTACGTTTTGTTAATAGTAAATCGGAACAAATTATCTTTTCAAGCGTGCAAATCAATCAATAAAAATTAACCTCAGATACTCGAAAGGTGAGTGTCATGTATGATCATGTGAACGTGATAAATTTCACTTGGAACAAGAAATCACATGAGGATTTTAGTAAAGTAATCAAAATTAAAAAAAAAAAAAGTTAGTGAAAAAGGAAGAAGTAGTCACATGAGACTGGATTACTACATACTACTCTTGATAGAACACTTTCCCAACAAGAATGAGTTGTTTTTGTTAGTTTTATTTATTTATATATCTATATTGGGCGTGAGACCGATCCTTATTAGAATATTTTTATAATATATTTGATTTGATATGGAACATACCGTGCGTGCGACATATCTCTCTCATCGTGCTTAGATGACAATCATGAATACTAATTATTATTGTCAGAAATTAATATATAGTGCGAAAGGTATCATCTAATGATACATGAGATTAATTTGTTAATTAATATTTCTATAGTTTCGTGGGTCAGCATACATACATATATAGCACAAATCATGGTTCGATGTAAGAGAGGGACAGCAGAGCAATGGTTCATGGGGGACACTAGGACTACATAAATTAATTTAAATATTATAAAAACAAACTTAATAAACATAGATTTCTTGATAAGTAAGAACGGTCACGGGTCGAATTGGTGAGAGTTTAAGAGATACTTAGATATGAATCGATTAATGGTAATTGTTTAAGGTTGGATAAAAAAATTTATATATTATTTTACAAATTGAATTGAACTAATTTGATCATAGTTAGGTTGACTCGGATTAAATCATCAAATCAACCAATAAAATTATGAAAACATAAAAATATAAATTTGTAATGAAATGAAACAAAAACTAATGAATAATCTCAAAAGTAAAAATTAAAGAATTACATAATATAAAAATTATAGAATTACAAATATAAAATAAAAATTCGAAAATGGTATAGGTTGTAGTTAGTTCAGGTTGATGGGGTTCCACATGCCAAAAACCAAATTTTAAAATTATAACCAAATTGATAGTTCGAACCAGCTCATGTTTTTTTTTTTCTTTAGTTTGATTTAGATGGATCAGGTCATCTAGTCGACCTACATTCATATATTTTTTTTTTACCTCTACTGATGAGCATAAAACGTAACATACATAGTTACGATTAATGGTTTTTTTTTTTATTTCTCTTTTAAAAAAATATTTTTAATTTTCAAAACAAAAGTAAAAAAATTACTCTCACACTGAACTATCTCATCACATGTTACATCATCTCAGATGACTCACGCCTTTGAACTGGAACTACAAAATAGAAGAAGAGTCTCTCAATTGTTTAATTTTTACTTTTTTTTTTGAAAGAATATTTTTTAAAAAATCCAATTCTCAATAAATTTTAGATAAATTATTAATTACTTAGTGACATAAAATCATTTTAAAAACTAATTTTTTTATAAAAAAAAAAAGAAAAACATATCAAATAGACCTGAATCCTTATATTGAAAGGGAGAAAGGGTGTTGAGAAAGCCAGCTCAGACACACATGTACACTGTCATTTACAAGACGTTTTGGACGACATGCAGTGTGGGATGATGTGTACAGGTTGGTATGGAGTGCCTTCAAATTTGGAACTTCTGATACCTCTAAATCAGACATTCTTATTGCCTTCGTTTCAAAAACTGGCCGTTCTTCATCCTTGTTTCGGCTCTAAGTTTGTGGAATATGATTATTACAGTTAATAGATTGTTATCACTCCTAGCTAAATGATCTTGTTAATTAGTCCCTTGCAAATTAAAGTATGTATGTGTTTGTAGATATTGATGATCAGTTTCTGGATAAGACTTTTCATGGTAAATTTCAATATTTTTTTGAGAAATCTTTGAATAATACTTTTTTATTTTTCAAAATTATATCCCATTATAAGAGATTTAAAATGTAATATATTATTTTTTATCGACATGTTAAATTTTGATAACCAGAAATTCAAATCTATCATATATTTTTTCTTTTTTCATTCTTTATCATTAAACCAACCTTATATCATTAGTCTTCAACTTATCACTGCAGACCTTTTCTTTACTTGTCTCTGTCACTCATTTGATTGTATTTCAACAAACTATATATCTAGATTTATATATTACAAGCATTTATATATACAAGGGTGCAAGGTGTTGATCTACGTACGCTTGACTAAGAAGAATGAGAAATATTGTTGCCCAAGAGTTAGCAGAATTTGCTTACATATCTAAAGAGAGAATCTGGATTGACAAGGTCCACGTCATATCCTCTCGTTTATTTTCACATATGTACAAACTTTACATGATTCGTTGTAATAATATTTCATTCTCTTCTCTCTTTTCTATGTTTGTATATAAGAAACATCAAGTTACTCAAACAATAACTTTAAATAATTAATTTTTTTTAATCAAATGCTTGAATGAACAACTCAAATTTAATTATTAGATTAAAAAAATGAAAGAAAAAAAAATGAAAAGTAACACTTTTAAAATTATCTTTAGAATAATTTTATATTTTCTTTTACATACATATATAGCCTACTAAGTTCCTAAAAACGTGTTTAAATAGAGTCTAATCAGGATTACTTATAGTCTAAACTCGAAATATAACACCATAGCTTAAAGACATAAGTTATACAATTTTAATGTATAACATACATCTTTAAGAACTCATATAATTTCATAAGAGAAGATTGAGTTGCAAAACATGTAATGTATGTTATTGTCTATGATTTATGTGATCCTCTTTATGATCGAGTTTGATTTTGATGTTTTCATTTAAAAAATTATAGATATACGTGTCCTTAAAAGTTTGACATTGATCTCATGTCATAATTTAGACCTCTACAACTTAATATGTTCTAAAAAATTACACCTCTATGTTAGGTTGTCAAAACAGAGAAAGGTCTCCAACTTCAAGTCTAAATTCATCCACGATTTTGGCTGATTTAGCTCACAACCTCTTCATGAGAAATGTATATAAGTTTTTTATAGACACCAAGATCATCTCAATATCATTGTTGGAACTCGGGTTATGGCCTAAATAAGGAGGAGCTGCCAACCCCAAAATTAATTAAGATTTGCATCAAAGCCTAATTAAATCCAAATATACAAACATATAATAAAGTCATAATAAATGTATTAAAAATGATCGATCAATTTACTACTGACTTCACTAATATACTACTAACTTATTTCCCATTAAGAAAACATGAACTTTTCCTTTCAAAATTTAACAATGAATGAGTATTTTCGTAGTGACAACTAAGTCAGCTTTAAGAGCACTAACTGAGCAGATCATGTGGATTGTGGCATTTTTGCTTTCCTCGTAGTAGCAACAATGGCCTACTGACCGCAACTCTAGCCTCGTGCAGAATGCAAATAAGATTTGCTTTTTTATTTGATTTTTCATTTTCTATATATTTCATAAGAAGATAAGGTAAAACGCAAAATGTTGCGTCCGGCTTAATAGGCTGCCTTTAATGAATTTCCCTCCACTTCCAAGCCCATAATCCCTACTGATGCAATATTTACAAATCCTCTAATTTTATAACTGCATGGAATGGGTCACTATTTTTTTTTTCAAAACTAAATTAATGACGAGAAGTATTTGTGACGATAATTAATCTTTATCCAGAATTTGACTAGCCCATTTTAGTGATATCTCTTCTTTAAATCATATTTTTTTTATATTTATAATGTTAAAACTCAAGATTTTACTTAAAGAGATCAAATTTAATTTAATTCATGACTTATTGATAGAATGAGTCACTAAATTGATAAGTATTATTTTTTAAAAAAAGTTGATAAGTATAGTTTAATGCAATAACAATAATGAACTAAATTTTTATAGGGTGAGAAAAGGAAACATCATTTTATTTTCCTTTAAATGAATTTCTATCAATTCAAATATTTTATTATTGTTATTATTATTATAAAATAATATATTGCTAGATCATTATAAATGGAAAAATATTTTCTTCAATATTGGAGAGGTTTAATAGAAGAGAGGAAGAGACGAGTGTTGCTAGGTGCACCCAGCAGTATTGCTCGTGCACCCAGCATTTTTAATTAATGCCCAAAATGTCTTTGGCTTGTTGTTCCTTTTTAAGATATTTTTTCTGGCTGAGTGGTGATCCGTAAGTAGATATTTCACATATGGATCAACTTAACCCGTATGAATTATATGAATGAAGTTGATCCATAAGTATATGAAGTTCATCTGTATAAAGCATACGGATGAAGTTGATCTGTATGCTTTATATGGATGAACTTCATCCGTATAAATCATACGGATGAACTTTATCCATATTGGTTTTTTGTTTTAATTCCTTAAAATTTTATTTTTTTCAATTATTAATATGTTAAATTACTCATTTGCGCATTTACTATTATAAAATTTAATATATATTAAATTTTGTAATAGTAAATATTTTTTATTTATAAAAAAAATATACAGATTAAATAATTCGTATGAGTTATATCAAAATTAATTATCACAAAATTTATTATTTAAATTTACATGCATATTAAATACACATTAGAAATTTTAGTGTTATGTATAATAACATTATTTATTTTATAATATAATTGACTCATTAGTTCAGTTGGATAAAGCGCTGTGCTAATAACCTGAAAGTCACATGGTTTGATTCTTGTTTGGACCATTAATTTTAAATTAATTCGTCACAAATATTTTTCAACAAAAATTAAAAAAAAAAAATTTGAATTGGGCTTATACGGATCAACTCAAATGATCTGTATGAGGCCCACGGATCATCTCATATAGCTTTTATAAAAGGGCAAAATTGGAAAAATATAAAATTGCTGGGTGTATGAGGAATTTCGCTGGGTTTGCATAGCAGTGCGCGAAAGAGACTCATGGGTCTTGTAGGTGTGAGAGTCCAACACATTATAAACACCTTAAGTTAATGACATCATATAATTGAAAAAACTCCTACTAATAAATCATTTTTTTTACTGTATACTGATTACACTTATTTTCCGCCTAAACAAACTCACCCTTAATGCCAAAGGGAAGTATTTTTCTTGCTATTAGTGTTACCAGCACCAATGCAAGGCTTTGCACTTGCTTCCGTATTCTACTGTCTCTGTACGTTAGATACCTAGTGAGCAGAGATACTTGTTTTAATGTGAACACTGACATAGAGCATATATCAAGAAAGAGAGATTACTTCCTTCAGCTTCTTTTATCCTTATGCATTTCTTTATCAATAAATTAAGCAAACGGGGGGGGGGGGGGGGGGTTATTTTATACTTTATTCATTTTATATTCTTTTTATGCCTTTCTTGGGACATGTTTGCCTCTTGGTTCCTCCTCCAACATATTAATATTCTTTTTATACTTTATTAAGTCATGATACAAGTTGATTGGACTCCTCCTCCATTGCGTGGGTGGATTAAAGGTAACACCTATGGTTCTGCGAAAAGTGCACCAGGTCCAGCAGCTTGTGGGGGCATTTTCAGAGATCAGAATGCTGCAACTCTTGGTTGTTTCTCGGTCAATGTTGGGAATTCCTCATGCTGAATTATACGGAGCTATGTTTGCAAAAGTGATTGCTTTCGAAAAAGGATGACATAACTTTTGGCTTGAATATGACTTAGTGATGGTTATCTCAGCCTTCAAAAATCACTCAATGGTTCTTTGGAAATTACGAAATAGATGAACGAACTGCATAGTACCAATAGGATGAATTTTACATACTCTCGTATTTACCATATTTACCGGGAAGGTAATTGAGCAAATAAGCTTGCCTCTCGCAGTACTAACATACAAGGTTTCTCTTGGTGGGATTGAATACCTACTTTCATTATGGATGATTTTTTCCTTAATAGATATGAAATTCCATCGTTTAAGTTTAGATGATAGTAAGTTGGTTCATGTTCCTCATGCTTTTGTATCAATGGTTTTTTACTAAGACAAAAATACGTGCTATAGCATTACAATAACGCATGTGATCCCAAGTAGGATGACACCCCAAATACTCAAGTGAGGCATGTCCTTAAGAAAAAATAGCACGGGACAAACTTATCACATTTTAGACTTTGCTAAATCATTTGAGTTATGAATCCTTACAAAGCTTAAAAAATAAAGACAAAAGCACCTTCTTTTGGACAAGTATCCTTGATTCCTTTCCTTCAAAGTTTGATTTAGATTATACCTCCCTTCCTGGTTAGGATTACGCAAGGGTTAGGATTACGCAAGAGGATGATGCTGGTTGCTCTAGAACTATTATAAAAACCCACAATAAAGCCGTCATTCCACACAGATCATAACTTCCTAAACCTAAGCCATACACATTGGTAATGGATCCAACTCAACTCATTATCATATTAGTAATGATCCAACTGTTCAGTGTACAGAAGGAGCTCAAAGTCAAGTGTTTAGGAATGGGTGGATTTTGCAATTTGTTTACCATTACAGTAGTTCCAATGTCAATGGAACTAAAGCTTAAGTCATCCTCAGATGACCCCAATGCGTATAATTTAGTTCCTCTATAGTTTGCTGTGCTATTCTGGAGCCTTCATGGAAACTGAGCTTTAAATATCAATCATCCACTGGTGATTGTAACAAGCAGCGTTGGTGACATGTTTTTATGATGGTGCAGATGACAGACATCTATGACCAACCATGGTATCATTTTTTAGTTTTTTATCAGTCAGTTCTCATTTTCAGGCCCCAGTTTGTTATGAATGACGAATCCTCATCCCATCAAGAGTGTGCCAGGTGTGATACCTAAGAAACCAGTTCCCCTGCTACTTCATGAAGTTGATATATTTTTTTCATTTTCACAAATCATGAATCTGGCTGATATCTCATGTGATAAATTAGTGGTGAGAATCTGGGCTTTTAGGACTAAGTTGATTTTGACTTATACGGAGCAAATTTGTTTCCTTGCATCTTTTTTTCTTAAGATAAATATTCATTTTTAACTCTATTGGAAAAATATTAACTTACAAAGTAATTAACCTACATTATTACAAGTTATATATAAAACTGTCTCTCTATATATTGCGATCAGTCCTCTCCAATCTTCTTCCCTTCAAAACTTGTTTGAAACTATCTATAAATGACTTATTAAATGCAATGACTCCATCCCTTGTTCAACAACAAGAAAGCAAAAGAACAAGTTTTGCGTACATAAATTGATATATGAAGAGTGGAACACGACATAAGTCAGGAAGGTTGCCAGCACCCCATCAGTCTTTGGAATGATTGAAATATATACAGAAGGAATGTACAATTAGAATGAGTAGAAAGTTAAAGACAATACCTGTGGCAGTCTTGCATGTCAAAAATGGTTTGCAGTCTTCTCTCATGTAACCTACTCTTCACATTCATATTAATTTTGATCAGCTAAGTTTGTTCTTTTCCCTTCCTATTCTTGAAATTGTAATTAAGTCATGCATTCATGAAGAATTGAAGGAAAGCACTCAACAGAGAACAAATGGTTGGAACGCTATGTTAGTCAAATCCACTTTAGTTCCAGAAGCCCATATTCTCACCATCTCAATTCTTCTATGTGAAATCCAAGCTTCATGAAGAAACTGAAAAACAATGAAGATACTTGAGTTTCACTACCAACCCTGTATTGTACCTTTTCTTGAACATGAATCTTAATTAGCAAAACACGGGCCTCCATTATTGAATGTTTGTACGTGATATTCTATCTTGTATTTTGGTGTAATTAAGTTATAGCATTCTATAACCTTCTTAAGCTTCCGTCTTCATTTGAAATCCAGGAGACCATAAAAAATCAGCAATATTTTTGAGACCTCCCTAATGATGCATATAACTATAAGCATCGATTACATTGTAATGCAGTATTATGAATATTCACATTTCACCCCCATAGTACCAAAAATCTCTCAATGCCTTGGAAATGCATTTAGAATACATCTTTTACCAAACATCCATATGAAAAAAGCATCGAAACAACAAATCAAGTTTACTAATGACATCTAGAGTTATTTCCAAAAGTAAAAAATGGAATCACCACATAAAACCACAAATCCAAATGCTAATAGTATTGCATTACAAGTAGAAGCAACCTGACTAACCTTGATCAGAACCCTCATTCTTTTCCTTCTTCTTCAACAACTTAGGCCTGGGCTTCACGGGCTTCAAAAACCCAGCCTGTAACCTGACCATCTCCCTCAAAACCCCAACCAACCTCGCTTCAATCTCGACCCCATTGGGCTCGAGCACGCGCAGTGCCCTAGCCACAGCCTCCATGGTACTCACGCACCCGGCAGAAGGCTCCTTCCTTAAAACCAACTCGGAATCGTAAATGCTCCCGCCGCTGGAGCTCTCATCGATGCCCAAACAAACCCTAGTTGCGAATTTAGAAAGGAACTCCTCGCTGGCGCTCACCATTTCCCTCGCGTGCTGCCACGTGGCGTCGAAGGCGATGAGGACGAGGCCAGAGGAGGGGCGGAGGGAGGAGATGTGGAGGGCGGAGGCGGAGGAGGGGAAGAGGTAGAGGGCAGGGGGAGAGCGGTCGAGGAGGGGGGAGAGGCCGCGGCGGAGGCGGCGGGCGGTGAGGGAGGAGGCGCGGAGGAGGGACTTGGTGAGGATGGGGGTGGTGGAGAGCTTGTGGCGGGCCTCGTGGGGGTGTTGGATGATGAGGATTTGGGTGGTGGTTTGGATTGGAGGAAGTGGAAGCGCGTGGCAGAGACAGACGCGACTGGGACGGTCGCAGTTGGAGCAGATGGAGCGGCGCTGACGATGAGGCTCCTCCGGTGAAGGGAAGTCTGCTTCTGCTGCTTCCACCTCCATCCAATGCTATGCAGTGCAGTGCACAAAATCACTTCTTACATTGCTTTTTGGTTAAGAGTCATAGAAATAGAGAAAAAGATTTTCATTAAGTGGTATGAAATCACGTGAGATTCATACACGTCGTTGTTTTATGTGATACGGGATTCAATTATTTTAAGTAAGTTTCGAATCCAAACGAACAAGATGATTAAAAAAAAAAAAAACTCAAAATCACTGGTTACATTAAAATAATATATTGCTAGTTAACCCACCTGATCAATTTAATAAATTTAAAACAATCGTTATCATGACTTAATAACAACTTACATGCATCCACTCAATTTATGTTAACGATCATTCTAAAATAACATACAATGTTCAGAAACAATATACCTTGCATATTTCAATAATGTATGCTTTAGAAAGTTTTTGACTAAGACAAAAATACATGCTATAGCATTACAATAATGTATGTGATCCCAAGTAGGATGACAACCCAAATACTATACAAAAGCATGAGGAACATGTACCAACTTCCTATCATCTAAACTTAAACGATGGAAGATCATATCTATTAAGGAAAAAAATCCTCCCTAATGAAAATAGGTATTCAATCCCACCAAGAGAAACCTTGTATGTTAGTACTGTGAGAGGCAAGCTTATTTGCACAATTACCTTTGGTACGTACCAGAGATACAGCAATTCAATATAACAGTGATTATAATAGAAATAGTAGATTGTGAGTATAAAGAGAGCTTTATTATGTGATAATGATTGAAGGTTACAGATAAGGAAATATATTCCTCAGATCTGACACAGGCCTAGCCCTTATAGAAGGTTGATACAACTTTCTATCCAATCTTCGCTAACAGCCAAAATCTCCCGTACCCATATCAGTCTCTCTCCCCTCCTTATATCTTCGAAGCAAATGCGCTGGATTGCTCTCTTTCTATGACACGTCACCCCTTGCTAACAACCTTAGCCACCAAAGACCTTTCTACCCTTCCTCCTAGTATAAACCAGAAAAGGTCTGACTCCATTCTGTGTTGAGTGAATCAATTGCTGATGTGGATATCCTTCATTCCCTTGGACCCTATCAATACTTCCTTCTTCAGAATTGACCTTGTCCTCAAGGTCAAAATTTGGGAATTGACTTCTCATCATTAATTCTTCCTCCCAAGTAGCTTCTTCCATAGTTTTACCCTTCCAATGGATCAAAAATTGTCTCACTTCTTCACCCTGCTGCTTAATTTTCCTGCTAGCAAGTGCAGCCTCAGGTTCACATGCTTCAACTGGGTCTTCTAACAAATCGGGAAGTTCCTTATCCTCTTGATAATTACCCACAGCCTTCTTCAATAGGGAGACATGGAATACAGGGTGCACTCTGGACCCTTCAGGTAATTTTAGTTTGTAGGCTACTCCCCCAACCCTCTCAACTATTGGATAAGGCCCATAGTACTTGGCAGCTAGTTTGGCATTGATTCTGGTAACTACAGACTGCTGCCTGTGAGCTCTTAGCTTAACAAATACCCATTCTCCACACATAAAACTTCTATCAACTCTCTTCTTGTCTGCCTGGCTCTTCATTCTCTCTTGTGCCTTCAGCAATTGAGTTTTTAACTGTCTCAAAGCCTCATCTCTGTCCATCAGATCCTTCTGAACACTTGCTACCCGAGTCTCTCCCTGTGCCCAGCTTGTCAATAGTGGTGGTGGCCTTCCATATACAACCTCAAATGGTGTCTTGTCTGTCGATGAATGGTAAGTGGTATTATACCAATATTCAGCCCAATGTATCCATGTTACCCAGGTCCTTGGCTGATCAGAAATAAAGCACCTCAGATATGTTTCCAAACATCTATTCACTACTTCTGTTTGGCCATCCGTTTCCGGATGGTATGATGTGCTCATCTTCAGCTTTGTTCCCTGTAACTTGAACATTTCCCTCCAGAAGTTACTCACAAAGATGGGGTCCCTATCACTCACAATTGAAAGTGGAATGCCATGTAATCTAACAATTTCTTTACAAAAAATTTCTGCTATACTCCTGGCTGTATAGGGATGTTTTAAGGGAATAAAATGTGCATACTTAGACAGTCTGTCTACTACCACCAATATTGCTTCAAACTGTTTTGACTTGGGTAAGCCTGTAATGAAATCTAATGAAATATCTTCCCATATTTGCTCAGGTATAGGGAGTGGATGGAGCAAACCCCCTGGAGAAGATGCCATATATTTTTGCCTCTGACAAGTGTCACATTGTCTAACAAATTCCTGAATCATGCCCTTCATTCCTATCCAATATAGATTGGCAGCCATTCTTCTATATGTCTTGTAAAAACCCGAATGTCCTCCCTGTGGCGTAGAATGAAATTCTTGTAAAAGAGTAGGAATAAGAAGTGATTTGTTGGAAATCACTAGTCTGCCTTCATAAAGAAGTGTGCCTTGTCTGTAACTATATCCTGGCCATGATAGAGGATCTAATTGGATTTCAGCAATGATTTTCTGTAATTTACCATCTCTCTGCACCTCTGCCTTGATCTGTTCTTCTTGTATCCAGGTTGCTATGGAGCTCATGGCGCTCAATTCACTGTCTTCATACACTCTGGAAAGTGCATCAGCCCCCTTGTTGAGCTTGCCCTGCTTATACACAATGTCAAAATCGTACCCCATTAGTTTAGCAGCCCAATTTTGTTGCTCAGCAGTCATTATTTTCTGTTGCATCAGCTGTTTTAAACTCCTCTGATCAGTGGACACTACAAACTTCCTTCCTAGGAGATACGGTCTCCAATGCTGAATTGCCAATACTACAGCCATTAGTTCCTTCTCGTATGCTGACTTGGCCAGGTTTCTAACTCCAAGAGCTTTGCTGAAGTAAGCCACTGGTCTTTTCTGTTGCATCAATATAGCTCCCAGACCTGTACCTGAAGCATCACATTCAATAACAAAATTTGTAGAAAAATCTGGAAGAGCCAGAACTGGTGCAGTTGTGAGCTTCTGTTTTAGTGTATCAAAAGCTGCCTGTGTCTTCTCATCCCATTTGAAACCATCCTTCTTAGTTAATTCTGTCAAAGGTTTAGCAACCTTACCATAGTCTTTGATAAACTTTCGATAGTACCCCGTGAGACCCAAAAATCCTCTAACCCCTTTGACATTCCTTGGTTGAGGCCATTGAAGTACACTAATAACCTTGCTAGGATCCACAGCAACCCCATTTTCTGAGATTACATGACCTAAATACTCCACTGTTTGCTGAGCAAAACTACATTTTTTCTTGTTTACTACCAAACTATGAGTAGACAATAAACCCAACACTTCCCGTACGTGTCTCAAATGAGAGTCCCAATCTTGACTGTATATGAGGATGTCATCAAAAAACACTAACACACTTTTTCTGAGCAGGGGCCTGAACACATCATTCATAAGGTTTTGAAAAGTTGAAGGGGCATTTGTAAGCCCAAAGGGCATGACAAGAAACTCATAGTGACCTTCATGAGTTCTAAACGCTGTTTTCTCAATGTCAGAATCCTTCACTCTCACTTGGTGATAGCCTGATTTGAGATCTAGCTTCGTAAAAAATTTGGCTCCATGCAACTCATCTAACAATTCCTCAATAACAAGGATAGGGAATTTATCGGGAATTGTTACCTTATTGAGTGCTCTGTAATCAATACACATCCTCCATGTGTTGTCTTTTTTCTTCACCAGGATCACGGGGCTAGAAAATGAACTTGTGCTGTGGCGAATGATACCGGCAGCAAGCATCTCCTGGACTTGTCGCTCAATCTCATTTTTGTGGTGATGAGGATAACGATACGGACGAACATTCACTGCTCCATGTCCATCTATGAGATTGATGGCGTGCTCTTTCTTCCTTCTTGGGGGTAGGCTCGAAGGCGTTTGGAAAACGTGTGCATACTCACCTAACACCTCCTCCAACTCCCGGTGTTGGTTTTCTGACAACACAGATTCACAAGTTGTTTGGAAAACATTGGCATACTCGCCCAACACCACCTCCAACACCCGGTGTGGGCTTTCAGTCCTAATGGATTCACAAACCACCTTAGGCTCGACCCCCTCAATTCTCCACACATCCCCTTCTTTCTTGGGCCTGGGCTTACCCACAATACTTTGTAATGCTATCATTGGATTTTTGCACCCCTCCTTATTGCTAAGAGTAACCCATCTTCCTTCCTCCCAAAAACTCAGTGTATGTTGTTTCCAATTAATAATGGTATCTCCCAATGTTTTCAACCATTCCATGCCTAACACCACATCAATTCCTCCTAATTCAAACAGTTGAAGATTTGGCCTTAATTTGTGACTGCCAATGTACATCTCTAGCTCCTTACACCTCCCCTGTGCTTCTATTTGAACCCCATTCCCTAACTTGACTTTCATTTGTTGGGTCTGTTCAATTGGCCAATCCATGTGGTGAACTAGCTTTTGTGAAATGAAATTATGGGAAGCCCCACTGTCCACTAAAATGAGAACTTCTACACCCTTAATTATCCCTTGAAACTTCATGGTTTGATGGTTCTCATGAGCTATGTGATGTAAATCCAACATACTCATCTCTCCTTGCTCATCTTCCTCCCCTCCTTCTACTTCAACAGCCAAGACCTTAGCCTCTCCATCCTCTTCACATTCATCATCCACTATTAACACCCTAAGATGTTTTTCGGAACATTGGTGGCCTGGATTAAAAGGCTTTTTACATTTGAAACACAAGCCTTTTCTCTTCCTCTCCATCAGCTCATTGTAAGAGAGATGTGTGAATCCCCTATCACGAGGCCCAGTATGTCTATTATCTCCTTGGGCCTGTTTGTCACCTCTTAGCCCACTTCTCATACTGCTACTTACACCCCCTTCCTTATTTTTCACCATCACCCAATCTGATACTCCTTTGTTTCCACCATGAGAATTGGACCGATAAGGCCCATTTTTAGGCCCACGCCCAAATCCAGATCCATTTCCACCCTTGACCTCTTTCTCTACTGCCCGAGTCACTTGTAACAGCTTCGTTCTACTCATTTCTCCCATTGTTGCCAAAGTGCAAACCCTTCCCCTAATCTCCGATTGCAAACCATGGAGGAAGTAACCCTGGAATTGCTTCTCTGGTAATCGCGGAATCTGAGCGATTAAATACTCAAATTCTGTGATATAGTCCTCTACCGATCCCTCCTGTTTCAACTCTGTGAGCTGTTCGTACACGTCTCCGTCGCCATGACCACCGTATCTCTCGAGTAACCCTATTTTCAACGATTCCCAAGTCAGATCTTCATCTTCTCCGATGAGGGAGTTGAAGAAATGTATGGTGGGTCCGTCCATACAAAGTTGGGCCAAGCTCACCTTCACTTCTGGCGTGGTGTTCTGAACTCGGAAGTAAACTTCAGCTCGCGAAATCCAGCCGGCGGGGTCTTCTCCTTCGAACGAAGGTAACTCCACCTTCTTCGCCGATTGATGAAATTCATTCATCTTATCAGCTGGTGACCCCTTTGGAGTTTCCGTCTTCTTTTCTGGTGTCTCTTTGTTCTTGCTTACTGCACTTCCAGTCCCTTCATCATCCAGCGATTTTCCGAAATGTTTCTCCAACATCGCGATCAGATTCGCGTGATTCTCCTTTACTTCTTCCTGGAAACTCACCAAGGAAGATCGCACCACCGAGATCTCACCTTCCAACGCGTTCACACGTGCTTCCATTCTTGTAAACGCTGCTATCGTGATTTTCCTAGCCGGCATTCACTGGTTTCTCCGACGATGTATATCCGGCAGGTCGGACCAATTTGGTACGTACCAGAGATACAACAATTCAATATAACAGTGATTATAATAGAAATAGTAGATTGTGAGTATAAAGAGAGCTTTATTATGTGATAATGATTGAAGGTTACAGATAAGGAAATATATTCCTCAGATCTGACACAGGCCTAGCCCTTATAGAAGGTTGATACAACTTTCTATCCAATCTTCGCTAACAGCCAAAATCTCCCGTACCCATATCAGTCTCTCTCCCCTCCTTATATCTTCGAAGCAAATGCACTGGATTGCTCTCTTTCTATGACACGTCACCCCTTGCTAACAACCTTAGCCACCAAAGACCTTTCTACCCTTCCTCCTAGTATAAACCAGAAAAGGTCTGACTCCATTCTGTGTTGAGTGAATCAATTGCTGATGTGGATATCCTTCATTCCCTTGGACCCTATCAACCTTCCCGGTAAATACGAGAGTATCTAAAATTCATCCTATTAGTGCTATGCAGTTCGCCCATCTATTTCGTAATTTCCAAAGAACCATTGAGTGATTTTTGAAGGCCGAGATAACCATTACTAAGTCACATTCAAGCCAAAAGTTATGTCATCCTCTTTCGAAAGCAATCACTTTTGCAAACATAGCTCGGTATGATTCAGCATGAGGAATTCCCAACATTGACCGAGAAACAACCAAGAGTTGCAGCATTCTGATATCTGAAAATGCCCCTACAAGCTGCTGGACCTGATTAGGGCCGACTCAAGGTCTAAGTAGTCCAAGTAAGGACTTTAGGTCCCAAAAAAAAAGCCCTCAATTTTTTTTAATACTAATATACCTAAAAAAAAATTATTATAAAATTATATTTGAAAATAAATTTTAATTAAAATATTATAAGTAACTGTTAATCCTTTTATTGATACCGTAAATAACAATTAATGAGCAACAACTCTTCAACAATATTATAGCTTTATTTAGAAAAAAAAGATTTAATAATTAATAGTTAAAGAAGCCCAAAAGTTTTTCTTTTATTTATATTCTCTTTATTATCTTCTAATTCTGCTTTAGGTCTCATTCTTAAATTTGCTTTAAGCCTCTCAAATCCTTGAGCCACTCCTGAACCTAGTGCACCTTTCGCAGAACCATAGGTGTTACCTTTAATCCACCGACGCAGTGGAGGAGGAATCCAATCAACTTGTATAATAAGATAAGGTGATCTTGGATACAAATCCACCAAAAAAGCTTTCAAGATTTTGAACTCATTGATGATGTCTGAAGACATTGTTCCTTTACTCAATTCAGGCTAAGTTGACATTAGCAATAACCATGTCGATGGCTCTTGAATGTTGTACCAGTTTATTGTCGAACCCGGCTTTGTTTCTAGAGTGCCAAATAGCTGCAACAATGTTAACTATCGCAGCAACAATGACACCTTAAAAAGTGATATTAAGAAAAGAACATTTAAAAAATTCTTAAGTTTATCAGAACTACTGCCAAGAAATTATTTTACAGAAACTTTTTTACAGATTAAAATCAAAGTTAATC
This sequence comes from Glycine soja, assembly GCF_004193775.1. Taxonomy (NCBI): domain Eukaryota; kingdom Viridiplantae; phylum Streptophyta; class Magnoliopsida; order Fabales; family Fabaceae; genus Glycine; species Glycine soja. The sequence goes on from NC_041004.1 coordinate 37,182,498, forward strand.
ATATTTACATGAGTTAAAACAAGATTTTATCCTACAAAACTTCATTTCAATCTATCATATAATTACTTTTCTCTACATCCACCTGAGATGACTTCCTCAATAAGGTTGTCCATGTTTCAAGTTTCTCCTTTAAGTTACATAGGTTATCCTTCACAAAAGAACTTGTATCCTCAAATTCTGCAGCAACAGCAGCAATACTGTTGAATTGATTGCATAACAGTTCAAGCCTCTGTCCATGAGGTTCAAAATGCTGAACACCATAGCTAGTTTTGGTATAAGCATACTTCCTCCGAATATTTTTCCTCCACCTATCCAAAATATATTTACAGGGGACCTCCTTCACTCTCTCTTGTGACAGTACAGCAAGTGAGTGCCTACAAAGTATACCTCTGAACTCAAACAAGCGACAACTGCATTTTACATCACAATCTACCCTGTTATATATTACTTCAACCACGGATTCCTTAGGTTTATCCTCTATTATCACATCCTCAATGACATTATAGCAACAAACAGAACCATCATCAGAGGCAACAGAAACATTACAATCTGCCTTTCCAACAAACTCGTGTTGAACCTCCAGAAACTTGGCATGAGTGTATGCAGATTGAAACTGCCTCTCAATTGGAGATTTGGTAACACAAGCCTGACTGTTATTAGATGAATGTATGTCAGCTATATACTCCTTCTCAGCCTTATATTGCAAAGCATGATCGTACTGATCAACAAATTGCTTCAGAGTTGTTTGCCGGCTTACATATCCATCAAAAAATGCATGCATGCTTTCACTGTGTGGATTAATAGACATTCCAGCCCAAAACTCACCTCTTACAAAGGAAGGAGCCCAGCAATGTCGCTCGAGGAACAACTCCTTCAACCATTTATTGTCCTTGAGGTCAAAATCCTCCACAATCTTCTTCCATTTCCCCTCAAATTCACTTGTTGTGGGTGCATCATATACAACATTCTTCAAACGATTTCTTAAGGACTTATAATTAGCATGTCCATGGATTAGTTGGGGAAGTTTTTCCATTATATTTGATAAGCACCACCGATGTCGAGTGGAGGGGTATACAGTTTCAACTGCCTTCTGCATTGCCTTGCAGCAATGATCTGTTATGATTCCTTGTGGGGGCACACCAGACATGCAATGCAACAATGATTGAAACAGCCAAGTAAATGACTCTGAGTCTTCACATGATAACAGCCCACAACCAAACAGTACAGATTGCCCATGATGGTTAACTCCAACAAAAGTTACAAGTGGCACTTTGTAGCGATTAGAAAGACATGTAGTATCAACTGTCACCACATCACCAAACGATTCATATGCAGCTCTACTCCTTCCATCTGCCCAAAAAACATTCCTCACACGGAAGAAATCATCCAAGTCAATTGCATAGAAGAAGTTCCCATCCTGTTCTTGCATCCTCACCAAATACTTCTGAAGGGCTTCACCATCTCCATTCTCCCCAATCAAATGTCTTTCTTTCTGAAGGTGGTTTCTGCATTCATTTTTGTATGATATCCTGTTAACACCCATGTCAATAACTTCTTGATCCAATGTCCTTTTACCCCTCATCTCAATATCACTTGAGAGTAGATGATGTGAACCCAATTCATGACTATGACCAAGAGTAGCTGCATTAATTCGGTAGGTTCCATCTTTACGTAAAGTCAAATTGATCCTAGCTGCACAATATTGTTTCCTTAATGCATCACTTCTTGTTATTTCAGAGCATACAAGTATTAAATATTTAACTTTGCCATCATGTCCCTTCTTTGAGGTTCTAGTCATGATGCCGAAGCCCATTTGGTGGGCATATTTGGTGTAGTAAAATCTCGCCTCAGCCTCTGAACTAAATACCATTCCAGGCCGTGGCACAGGACAAGCATCATTTTCATCAAAACTAATGGGTTCAAGCTTAATTTCTTCTGGTGAATGAGAGATCAAGTTTTCCTCACTCCCACTAGAATTAATGTCTAATGGAGCGTGTGAGTGATATAGTTCACCCATTTCCTGTAGGAAAAGCAACAGTGTCAAAACTCAAAAAACCAGGAATTTAGAAATGTAAGCATGCAATTTCAACAATTCAGTATTTTTACTTGAAAGAATTTAAAAATCTATCCGCGATTATGATTTCAGCCACGACCTCAAGGTTTTTAGGGTCACCGCGGCTGCAATTACAGCTAATACGGTCACATTTGTTCACAATTTATCGCAAAATCAAGGATTGTGATGAAATTGAGACCGCAACTGCAATTTAAAACAACCATGTTTACTTGAATTATACTCAGACCTTCAAAACAACTTTTTAGCTCATGAATCCACATGGAGAAGGGTGAAGGCTACAGTATATTAGTATTGAAAATATAAACTAACAATTCTATAAAGCAAGAGCCAATTACATAATCAACTTAGTTAAAAAGAACAATCTACAAAATTTGCAGAGTTTGCCCTACCAAGACATGCAAAATTCTTGAAGTGACAATCATAGCGAAACTGAAAATTCGTTTTCACAGGAAGAGTAAAAAGAGAGAGAAGTTCATAAATACCCAAAGCTCGAAATGCTGTTTGTTCTGTGCCCTAATTAATGTTACTCTTGACTTCTTCTGAAGTGCGATCCCAGTCCTGCTTCTTAAAGCAGTGTTTTTTGTTCGGGAAGGAGGAGAAGGCTTAACGCACCGTTTCTCTAAAGGTTTGGGGCATTTTGGGTTTTCAATTATTTAGTCTTGCTCAAATTTTTTATTTTTATTTTTGTATACACTGTATTTGGTGGGGGAAGATATGAAAAGAAAAAATGGAGGAAGGGCATGAAAAAAGGAAGTAGCAGCAAACCTGAGTTTGGTGTATAGAAATAGGGTGGAAAAAAAAAAGTTGTATCTCACTCAAATTTATTTTCATGCAAAAGCGGTGAGAAATGGTGAAGAAATGCAAAACTACTCTATAATCTAATTTTGAATGATGACATAATTAACTTTGAACAAAATTATGTTACTAATTGGTACTCACATGTATCTTGTACGGTTGGATCAACTCACAAATCATATGTCTCATATTTCGATCCAATTTTTACTGTTTTCTTTATACAAAAACATACACGAAGGGGGAAGTGTGAAAATAGGAGGGGCAGCAAAATTGAGTATGAGGTATACAAAATAAGGTGAAAAAAAGAAAAGTGTTGGATCTCACTCAAATTTATTTCCACGCAGAAATGATAGAGAAATGGTGAAGAAATGGAGAGTGGTCTGTAGTTGAATTATTCATGATGACATAATTTTGTACTACACCGTATTTTACTATCTTCAGAGTTCACCGTTTCCTAAAAACAAACTGACTCACCGACCTCATTGATTGTCCCATTATTTGAGACCATCCTATTTCTATTTATTCTTTCTTTCTTATTTCTTCTAAGTCAAATACCTTTGAATTTACTTTATTTTTCATTTATTTCTTTCCACCTATTTTTATCTTCCTTATTTATTCTATTTCTCACCTATTTCTTTTCCTCGTATCAAACAAAACAATTAGGTATCGCAACCCAATATCTTCCTTATTTATTCTATTTCTCACCTATTTCTTTTCCTCGTATCAAACAAAACAATTAGGTATCGCAACCCAAACTAATCAAGACACTAATATTTCAAAATAATAATCTATTTAAAAATGGATTTCTCTCAACTTCCCTGAACGTATACTCTTTCATAGTACTATTCAATAGTTATATATATATATATATATATATATATATATATATATAATAAATACATAATAATAAGAGATACAACTATTTTGGCTACGCAAGTTAATAGACTATTTTATCTTTCAACAAATTCGATAAACACTTCTTAGTTACAACAGTTATTATAAAAATAAAAAAAACTTTTCAATCACGACAATTATTTACATTCCTCAATATTTTTTATTTATTAAAAATAAAAAAAATGAAAAACAGGCTCAGTGCCTATTCTTCCTCTTGTTGCTATGTAAAGGAGTTTGCGGTCATTAAAAACCAATAATTTATTAAAGCGTCGGCAACAAAAATATGAATGAAATTTGCAGTGCTTGTCTTTGGATGTAAATGTCATAGCCGTCCCTCTTGATTTATTGAAGTAAAATTAGACAAAAAAAATGTTCATAGTTTACTATTTGATCCCATCAACAATAAGCCTGTCAATTTCGTAGAAAAAAAAAAGGCATTGGAAAAATAAGCTAATCCAAACACTAGGCTATAAATTGACAATCTAAAACATATGTTCCACCTGAAGACATGAAACATCTACATGGGGAAAAACAATGCCATACATACTAGTCACAAGTTGCAAAATAATTTCTTTACTGTTGTCTTGGTCCAACATTTCCCATAAAATACAATAGACGCAAATAAATGCTAAAGCAATATCTCAATAACCTTGATGCCTCCAACGAGTATTCGGACTCAACTTTATCTCTCTTAGAATTGCCAAGGATACATAAAAATTAGCTATCTAATCTATCCCTGCTTAAATATGCTCTCAAAAATTAGTGAAGCTCAGTGCTCTATAACTCTTTTTTGTATTAGCCAAAGGCCAACGGAAACCTCTCACTCACTCAAACTGTAAATTAAATTACCACAACCAGTATTTATCCCTTCAACATAGAGCCTCAATGTAAAAAAGTAGTCCTATGTTTCATCTTCACCATCTGAGAGCAGGTAATCTTGAATTTGTTCCCTGAAAACAAGAATATTGCCACATAGATGTCATGAAGAAAGGTCGACACATAAAGTTCCTACCATAAAATTTCAAGCATACTTCAAAGAAAACCATAGTCACAATAAAAAAATTGAACATAACCCAAGCAATTAATTGTGCTTCCACTGAAGAAAAGCAACATTACATTAAAGTATGTCATTTCCATAATTGTAGCGTAACCAAAAGCCTGAACACATGAAAGAACCCCTTACCAGGAAAAAAACCCCAAAGACTGGACTATGTGACCTAAATTAAAGTATGACATTTCCATAATTGTAGTCAAAGAATTTGATTTCTAACAATTTGATTCAGGAATTTCATTTCCTCAAAATTTACTCAGTCATGGACTCAAAGCTACCAAAAGGATCCATTTTATTGGACTATACAAGCAAAGCCAAAGAAACAGATAATCCAAAATTTTGATATTCATATAATTTCCTTTACCATACTTTCATTTAACAACATATACTAGCAAAATTAACTAGAAAACAGATTACATTGATATGATACTAAAGTTGGTGTTTTCAACAAGGCCAGTGGCCAAGGTCCAAGTGGCTTAATGAGTTATTGCTAAATTTGAAATAAATTCAACTGATGTTGATAGCAAATCAGATACTCACCTTAGCAGACTCAAATTACCATTGTTGGCTTGCTTTGCTCGGCCAACCACCGACTGAGGCAAATCCATATAAAATTGTTCCATTGCCATGGAATCACTTGGAAGTATCTGAAACCGACAACTTGAACAGCAGGTATTATAAAAAATATCACTACTTCTGTGGCTATCAATATTACTCCAATCAGTAATCTCACTCTTGTCGAGTGGGCTGTTGCAGAGAGGACAGAAAGATTCTGAGGAAACAGATTCATTGGATTTGAGATTATATCTCTTCTGGCGTCTTCGAGTTGCCAAGGGAACATTACCATCAATGATCTCTGGAATCCTGTTGAATTGGAAGGGAGTAAGTTTACCAGCTGTTCTTACAATTGTGCTCTCTCGTGATGGGTTTTCTTCCTGCAAAACAGGTATTCAACAAGTGACTTTCTGATTAAGTTTAGGTTTCTATTAAAAGGAAAAGTAAATGAAAAACATAAGCTTCTTCTATATCTCAACACGTAAGGGTGAGCTCTTATAATTTTATATTGAATATGCAGACTGGCAAATCACATTCCATAAAAAAAAGCAGGCATTAGGCCACATAATGTGCAAAATTATACCCAAGCAATAAACCTCTTGACCTTGTAGAAGAATAATGTGTTCTATAAGTACATTGCAAATCCAAATTCAGAGCCACAATAAGTATGCAAGATTTGTCCTTTGATTGTATTTACAGACACACAAATGCACATTTTCACTGTATATATGGGATATATAAAGTGAGAGACTTGATGCAAAAGACCGAGTGAGGAGTCATAAAAAGCCAATGGCTCAAATTAAACCGCCCACAGCCACAGGTCAGAACTGACTTTCCTTATATCATTAAATGTCTCCACTATATATCAAATGGTTGAGGCACAAAAAATTATACCTGCAATAAAGCCACAAAAGATGATACCAAGCCATTAATGCTAGAGCACAGATCTGTAGACAACTTTACAGTCTTTAGACTGTCCTACCAAAAAGAGACGAGACACATCTATTCAGCAAGATTTATATAATTCAGCCGGACAAACATAGAAAAGATCATACAAGAAAAATAATGCGGAATTTTACAAAACATAAAACAGAACAAACAAAAAATGCCAATTTTTATTATCTTCAATGTTTATGACATATGTAGAGGACTACAAACCCATCAAGGTGGCATAGCATGTTGATCTCTTGAGCAAAACAATCACGCAGAGGAAGTACAACAGGAACTTCCCATCTAGCATCAACATACTGTATATCTGCAGGTAATGAGTATCCTTGACCCTGTTAAAACAAGGACATGAGAATCGATTACACAAGGTCATTCCTTAAAACAAAACTTCTTACTGTCTAAAAGTCTCTTATCCACTTCACACAAAATGTTTATATGAGGAGTTAATGCAACAAATGAGATGCACATAAAAGTATGTTTATAACTTAAACAACTAACTCTTCTAATAAAATTCTTTAAGTTAAACTAGACAAAGTATATGAGAAAATCCAAAAAGCAAGCAATGTTGTGAAGTGGACAACATTCAACTTGGCAAGCTGATTCACAAGTCATGACAGAAAAATCTTAATTCAATCCTAACAACAGTAATGACCGTGACTCAGTCAAATCCAATAACAAACCTTCACAGTGGCTGAAATGACATGGCAAGCAATCCTCGAAATGCATGACCCCAGAATGATCCTGTTATACCCAAATTCAGAAGCAACCTGTACAACCATAAAGAATTTCAAACAAACTCACTCTCAAACAAACACGTGTTTACAAGCTTCAACCAGAGATAATTCACAATAATATGACAACAACATCCAGAAACAAACCTTTTGTAGCGCCAACATTCGCAGACAGAGCAATACATCCTCCCTTCCCGTTGGATCAATCACTGTGTTCACTACCTTGGTTATCCTCTCCTTCCCATCACCAGAATCCGAGGAATAAACGGTCTCAATAGGAACAATATGCAACTCCTTCCTTGGTGGGGCCAAACTCGACACAACCTCACTAACAACCTCAACCGCTTCCTCCATTTCATTAGAAGGAATCGGCAACACGGCACTCTCATCAATAAACACAACTCCAACACCAAACACCGGCAACGACCGGTCCCTACTCGCATCGAAGTTCCTCTGAGCCCTCTCTTGCATGTCATGAACAAATTGCAAAGCTACCCTAAACAAAATAAAACACACTTTTTATCCTCTGTAAAATGTAATAATCAAATTGAAACTAACCCAACATTTCAAATCAGGAATTAAAATAAATCAAACAAATTTAGCAACAAAAAAGGGGATTGGGTTTGTGTTGACCTGGATGAAGGGCCACCAGAGAAGGCAACGAGGACCTTGTCCGTGGGAGTTATCATGGCATTTGAAGTGACGGCGAAACGAAACTTGCCGAACAAGTTGGTTTTGAAGCAATCGGCGCAGAAACGACCATCGTCGATTCCGCCGTAGCCCGAAACGGCGTCGTTGAGCTTGCACTTGATGCAGACATTGCTAGGGTTTTTTGAATCGGCTTCTTCGGACTTGGGTGGTTGCTTACATGTTGCGTCTTCGTCTTTGTAGCAGCCACCGGACTGGCACCCAGAGCCGTTGCACGCCATCGACGGTGATCGCCCTCACCTCGTTAGGGTTTTGCGGGTTTTAAATTCCGCGATTTTTTTTTTAAATTATGATAATATAATATTCGTAATAATTATTTTATTCTTACATCATTACTCAGGGAAAAAAAGAAATCAAAAAAGAAATCTTGACCAAGTACAATGTAACAAAATTATTTTCACCAATCTAACTCAAATAATACATAATTATTGAACTTTAAGTTAAATATTTGTGTCAAATGACTTATTATATTATTAGTAATGTATAACGTTCTTAATCTCTCAATGAAGCTATGTATATAACAGGGGATAGACTCCCTAAAACTCTGATTCTTTCTACAATTGTTTTTTTTTTCTTTTTACTTGATTCATGATTTTTGCTTTTCTAAGCTTTTTCGTTAGAATTTTTAGAATCCTAATTTTTTTGGAATAAACAGATATTATGCGTCTTTGTGTGATAAGATAAAAAAATTTCGTTACTTTCATTACTCATTAAAGTGTTAGACATATAAAAGGAAATATAGGATGAAGTCACAAATATGTTTCTTTTAAATATAATCACATAAAAAATGACATAAATTGATATATTCAAAATAAAAATAGGTATTTAAATGAGTTTTTGGATGAACTTAACTAGTTTCTTGTTTTTGAGGTTTATCTCAAATTATTTTCAATCACCAAATCTATTGACTTACATGAAATAAGATAATTAACATAAATTTATATCTATTTTCATCCAAACATTAAAAGATGTATGGACCATTCAGTGACAAACCATTCTGTATCTAACATGACAATCCCGTGATAATCTTAATTCTTCTCTTGATAGTTAGCTTGACTACCTACCATTTATTTTATAAAGGCACGCAGTGATTTCTGATTATTGAAAAAAATGAATTAACCAGACCATGTAATTTCCAAACCAGAAAACAAATTTTCTGTCTAAACTCATTAGGCACACAGTTAAAAAACTACTGCAATTTTAACATTAAATTCGTAATTTCAACTACAAGAAAAATACAAATGCAAATAATTTACAATACCATTGAGTCCGAACTCGATCCTTTATGATTATTGTCATAGAATAATTATCATATGAATCAAGGAAACTGATATGTGGTACGTTTACTAGAAACGTAAGACCAAGTACACTACTTGGCCCCATCGGGGTCACATAAAAGATATCTAAGCAATGCTTTTCAATTTGGAACACAAACTCTAAAAGCAAAGAATATACTATATATTACAAAAAAACAAAAAATCTCAGACTTTCTCTCTCATCCTCATCAATAAGATATTCACTCATCCTCTCCCTCCTCTACAACTACTTTCGGGGAAATCCACTTCCTCCAATCAGATTTCAGGAGACTCCATCGCATAAGAGCCCAACAGATAGAAAGATATAGCAAATAATACTAACAGATAGTGCAAACTAGGACATGCCATCCACCTTGTCACCCTCTCGCATTAAACACTATGACACTAACAAAACAAAAACCTCAAAGTTTTTTAATGAATTCCAATAAAAAAACCCATTTTGGCCACGTGGTCTTCATTCTCACCACTAACCGTAAATAGCAACTATTTTTCATTTCAAGCTCTTATTTTTCTACTCAGTTTCATCCACACAAACCAATTAAAATCCAACAACCGCTCATCATTCCATAAAAACAAACATAAGAAGAAGAAAAATAACACACATTTGAAACTCAAACTGAAATGGGTGCATAGCTTTGGGGCAAAAACTACACAAAACTCCTCATTGCCCCCAAGTTTTTTCTTTCAAAGCAATTTTGCACTTTTTTGCTTTCATTGTCTTCAATTTGTAGTAAGAGGAAATTGTTGTTTCCTACTTAGCTTGATTATTATTATCAATGGCTTCTTTAGTATCTTCACAATTTACACTACCAAGTTCTAAACCTGACCAGCTTCATTCTCTTGCTCAGAAGCATCTTTTTCTCCACTCTTTCCTTCCCAAGAAGGCCAATTACAATGGTAGCAGCTCAAAATCCTCTCTGAGAGTGAAATGTGCTGCCATTGGCAATGGTCTATTCACCCAAACCACCCAAGAAGTTCGTAGAATTGTTCCAGAGAATGACCAGAACTTGCCAACAGTTAAAATTGTGTATGTGGTCCTTGAGGCTCAGTACCAATCATCCCTCACTGCTGCAGTGATAGCTCTCAACAGCAAGAGGAAGCATGCTTCCTATGAGGTTGTTGGTTACTTGGTTGAGGAGCTTCGGGACGCGGCGACGTACAAGACCTTCTGCAAGGACTTGGAGGATGCCAACATCTTCATTGGGTCCTTGATTTTTGTGGAGGAGCTTGCCCTCAAGATAAAGGTTGCAGTGGAGAAAGAAAGGGAAAGGCTTGATGCAGTTTTGGTGTTTCCATCAATGCCTGAAGTGATGAGACTCAACAAGTTGGGTTCCTTCAGCATGTCACAGCTTGGGCAGTCAAAGAGCCCCTTTTTCCAGCTCTTCAAGAGAAAGAAGCCTCAGTCTGCTGGCTTTGCTGACAGCATGTTGAAGCTTGTGAGGACATTGCCAAAGGTTTTAAAGTATTTGCCAAGTGATAAGGCTCAGGATGCAAGGCTCTACATACTGAGTCTGCAGTTTTGGCTTGGAGGGTCTCCTGATAACTTGGAGAATTTCCTGAAAATGGTTTCTGGATCTTATATTCCGGCGCTGAAAGAGACGAAGATCGAGTATTCGGAGCCGGTTTTGTACTTGGATGTGGGGATTTGGCACCCTTTGGCTCCTTGTATGTATGATGATGTCAAGGAGTATTTGAATTGGTATGGAACCAGAAGGGATGCAAATGAGAAGCTGAAGAGTCCGAATGCACCGGTCATTGGTTTGGTTTTGCAGAGGAGTCATATTGTGACTGGTGATGATGGACACTATGTGGCTGTGATCATGGAGCTGGAGGCTAGAGGGGCTAAGGTCATTCCCATTTTTGCCGGCGGACTTGACTTTTCAGGGCCAGTGGAGAAGTTCTTCATTGATCCGATTACAAAGAAACCGTTTGTGAATTCTGTGGTTTCCCTCACTGGCTTTGCTCTTGTTGGAGGCCCTGCAAGGCAGGACCATCCAAGGGCGGTCGAGGCTTTGATGAAACTTGATGTTCCTTACATTGTTGCCCTGCCACTGGTGTTCCAGACAACAGAAGAATGGCTCAACAGTACTCTTGGTCTGCATCCAATTCAGGTTGCTCTTCAAGTTGCTCTGCCAGAGCTAGATGGAGGCATGGAGCCAATTGTTTTCGCTGGTCGAGATCCTAAAACAGGTAACCATGATGATCTCTTTTCTTTACGGCCTACTATTAACAACTTTTTGTAATTACTATTATGATGCTGGTGTCTTAAGTTTATCTTTTAAGCATTTATTTTAAGAGACGAATTCAGGAGAATTTTCTTTTCAAAACTAATAAATTAAATTTAGAGTTACTCTTGGAGTAACTTGATCCTTCCTCAATTAACATTGCCATAATAGCATGAATATTGGAATCATTAGAGATATTGAATTTCATCCTTTTGCGTACTTTCTCTGTTGTTTATTGATTAATTGGCATGTTTTCAGGAAAATCTCATGCTCTTCATAAGAGAGTGGAACAGCTCTGCATCAGGGCAATCAGATGGGCTGAATTGAAAAGAAAATCAAAGGTATTTGCCATGTTTTGAACCTCCGAATATACATATCCAGTTTAATCAAACTTTAACCAAGTCTGCTAGATATTTGCAATGTTGTAAGCAATAATCATAAAGTTGTACCGTTAAAGTTCTAATGACAACCATCCTGTTCACATACACATTCATTTTCCCCCCTCTGTTTGGATAAATATTCAATATGGAAACAATCTAATGAAGATTGAAGCTGATACTCAATATGACTTTTCTTTATATTTTCTCTGTATCTATTATGAAGTCAATTTCAATGAATTAGAATATAATTTCTTAAATGTGTTTTTCATTTGACATTTACTCAAAGGAGAAATGACTTGCAAGTAATGTCTGGTGGAGAATTCTATTGTTTCAAAGCATAATTCATAGTCTTTTACAGAAAAGTGCAATATCTAAATTCTATTAAGATTATGAATTTATGCTTATTTTGATCTGGATATGAGTATTTTTGAAGTCTTATCTTTAACCTCATTATTTACCAACCAAATATCTAGAGAAACAGAGAAGTCTCAAACAGTAGAGAATAGGCCGGGAAACAAGGTTTCCTATTAATGAAAGGAAATTTATGCTATGCTGTATATTGTACTCTTGTATTTGACTTGTCACATGTTGCAAGTTTCAACCTTGAATAGCTAGCTCTCTCTCTCTCTGTCTCTCTCTCTTATCTTTTTTCCTTTTTGAATAGAAGAAAATTAATAAAAAAAATTTCTGCCGAACATTTTGTTGTGGAACAATTTTAATGTTATTCATATATGCATTTTTATTTATTTAGTGTCCAAAGATTCTCCTATCTTATTATCTTCCATCTTTGTTGTGCAGTAATCTGTTTGTATGCACTACACTGCACTGAAGTATAACTTTCTTACATTCATCAGCATTTTGTATTTGCATCATTTTCTCATCAATCCTCTTTGCGCTGTTGACTTTGATCATTGAAATTCACATAATAACTATTTTCATCCTTGCAGGAAGAGAAGAAACTAGCAATCACTGTCTTCAGTTTCCCTCCAGACAAAGGAAACGTGGGAACTGCTGCCTATCTCAATGTCTTCGCCTCCATATACTCAGTTATGAAAGAACTAAAAAAAGATGGTTACAATGTTGATGGCCTTCCGGAGACTTCAGAAGCTTTGATTGAAGATGTACTTCATGACAAAGAAGCCCAATTCAGCAGCCCAAATCTGAACATTGCTTACAAAATGAATGTTCGCGAGTACCAAAATTTGACTCCCTATGCCACAGCACTGGAGGAGAATTGGGGAAAACCCCCTGGCAATCTGAATGCAGATGGAGAAAATCTTCTGGTATATGGGAAACAGTATGGTAATGTCTTCATAGGTGTTCAGCCTACATTTGGCTATGAAGGGGATCCAATGAGGCTGCTTTTCTCCAAATCTGCAAGCCCTCATCATGGATTTGCAGCATATTATTCCTTTGTTGAGAAAATCTTCAAAGCTGATGCTGTACTTCATTTTGGGACACATGGTTCCCTTGAATTCATGCCTGGAAAACAGGTGGGGATGAGTGATGTATGTTACCCTGACAGTCTGATTGGGAATATTCCAAATGTATATTACTATGCTGCAAACAACCCTTCTGAGGCCACCATTGCCAAGCGCAGGAGTTATGCAAACACCATTAGCTATCTGACTCCTCCAGCGGAAAATGCTGGGCTATACAAAGGTCTTAAGCAGTTAAGTGAGCTCATCTCCTCATATCAGTCCCTCAAAGACACCGGCCGTGGGGCACAAATTGTGAGTTCAATTATCAGCACAGCTAAACAATGCAATCTTGACAAGGATGTGACTCTGCCAGACGAGGGTGAGGAGATCCCACCTAAAGAGCGCGACCTTGTGGTTGGACAGGTGTATTCCAAGATCATGGAGATCGAGTCTCGTTTGTTACCTTGTGGGCTTCATATTATTGGTGAGCCTCCCTCAGCCTTGGAAGCAGTTGCTACACTGGTCAACATTGCTGCACTTGATCGTCCTGAAGATGGTATTTCTTCTCTTCCATCAATATTAGCTGACACTGTAGGAAGAGATATAGAAGATGTGTATAGAGGAAGTAACAAAGGAATATTGAAGGATGTAGAGCTTCTTAGACAAATAACCGAGGCATCACGTGGAGCAATCACTGCCTTTGTGGAGCGCACTACTAATAATAAGGGTCAAGTTGTTGATGTAGCTGATAAGCTTAGTTCAATCCTTGGATTTGGCATAAATGAGCCATGGATACAGTACTTATCAAACACCAAATTTTACCGAGCTGATAGGGAAAAACTTAGAACCTTGTTTGTGTTCCTGGGAGAATGTTTGAAGTTGATTGTGGCTGATAATGAAGTGGGAAGTTTAAAACAAGCCTTGGAAGGTAAATATGTGGAGCCAGGGCCTGGTGGTGACCCAATAAGAAATCCAAAAGTCTTGCCAACAGGAAAGAATATTCATGCCCTGGACCCTCAATCTATTCCTACAACTGCAGCGATGCAGAGTGCCAAAATAGTGGTAGATAGGTTGATTGAGAGGCAGAAAGCTGAGAATGGGGGAAAATATCCTGAGACAATTGCACTTGTATTGTGGGGAACTGATAATATTAAAACATATGGTGAATCCCTGGCTCAAGTCTTGTGGATGATTGGTGTGGAACCAGTGGCTGATACCTTTGGCAGGGTAAACCGGGTGGAACCTGTAAGTCTTGAAGAGCTTGGAAGGCCTAGGATTGATGTTGTTGTTAATTGCTCAGGAGTGTTTAGAGACCTTTTCATCAATCAGGTATTACTTTTGTTGCTGTTTTTCCATTAATGGAGACCAAGACCAATTAAGTATTCCTTGTGTTCCATCATATTGTCATTACTGTTCAGAATTGCAACTTGCACTCCTCATATTTTAATATTGTTACTAAAAGAGTCATGTCATAGGAAATATTTCTGAGTTCCAACTTTTTTCTTCACATCTCAATGATTAGTATCCTTCATTGAAAGCATAATGGTTGCTACATCTGAAACTCTGATGATGACTGAGTTCAAACTTAAAAGATTTGCATAAGAGCTATCTTATATCTTATTTTATTCCGCTGTTTGTTGCTGCATTGCTTTGGTTGCTCATTAGTTTATTTATTCATTATTCAGATGAATCTTCTGGATAGAGCAGTGAAGATGGTTGCTGAATTAGATGAACCAGCAGAGCAAAACTATGTAAAAAAGCATGCATCAGAACAAGCTCAAGCCCTTGGAGTTGAAGTTCGAGAGGCAGCAACAAGGATCTTCTCCAATGCTTCTGGCTCCTACTCCTCAAACATAAACTTGGCTGTGGAGAATTCTTCATGGAATGATGAGAAGCAGCTCCAAGACATGTATCTTAGCAGAAAGTCTTTTGCTTTTGATTCTGATGCCCCTGGTGCTGGCATGACTGAGAAAAGAAAAGTCTTCGAGATGGCTCTGAGCACAGCAGATGCCACATTCCAAAATCTTGATTCATCAGAAATTTCCCTCACTGACGTCAGTCATTACTTTGACTCAGACCCGACTAATCTGGTACAAAATCTAAGGAAAGATGGGAAGAAGCCTAGTGCATACATTGCTGATACAACCACAGCCAATGCTCAGGTATAAATTGTTCCAGTGAATCTCCTATTTTCAAGCTTGGTTTGATATTTCTCCAAACTAGAGAAGATCCTCAAATCAGATTGACTTCGGCCCTGTTTGGGAAAACTTTTCAATAAGTACTTACAGGAGAAGATAATAACAAAGTAAAATGAATTAAGCTTCTCCATAAGCTAAAATCAACTTATGCACTAGAACTTGTACAGAAGCCTTCTCCTTTCTTCAAAAATCTGATTTTAACATATATATGTTAATTTTAACTTATGAGGGAAGCTTAATTCATTAACCTTGTTTTCTTTTCCAACAAATATTTATTGAAAGTTTTATCAAAAATAGGACCTTTGTATTATAGATCTCAAAGAATTTCTTATGATCTTCTGGATCCATGTTCCTTCAGGTACGTACACTTTCTGAGACGGTTAGACTTGACGCAAGAACCAAGCTGTTGAATCCAAAGTGGTATGAAGGCATGTTGTCTACTGGATATGAGGGTGTACGCGAGATCGAGAAGAGACTCACCAATACAGTGGGGTGGAGTGCAACTTCAGGCCAAGTTGATAACTGGGTGTATGAAGAAGCCAACACAACTTTCATTCAAGATGAGCAAATGCTGAACAAGCTCATGAGCACTAATCCAAACTCCTTCAGGAAACTGGTGCAGACATTCTTGGAAGCCAATGGACGTGGTTATTGGGAAACTTCAGAAGATAATATTGAGAAGCTCAGGCAGTTGTATTCAGAAGTGGAAGACAAAATTGAAGGCATTGATCGCTGAAGTTAATAGCTATTATTGAAAAGAGCACACAACAGTGAAGAGAAGAGCATCCTTTAAATGTGATTTTTGTTTTCCTTTTCTCATTTTTTGAGATCAAGTCTCCTTTGTGCAGTTCTGAACTCCAACCCCGGTGAACAAATAAAGGTTCAAGTTCATAATTGATTTCTTAGATTATTTTCTTGAATGAAAAGAATTTGGTAATGAATATCAACTTATTGAACTTAATAACTTAATATCTAAAACATAAACTTAAATTTCCACATAATATCTACTAAATAAACTTAAACTTCCTGCGGTCTAGGTGCTTCTTGTGAAGCCTTGAGAAAGTCTTTCAGTTTGGGATCAGAAACTCATGTCATATTCTGCAAAAAATTACTGAACTGTGAAAAAAAGCATTGTGAGCTTGTTTCTAGAATTTGGGAGAAAGGATAGAAGCTTCTCTCTTCGTTTTTGAATTCTGGTTTTACGTCTTTAGATGTTTGGGAACACAATTGAAATCTAGAAAAAAGTTTTTTTTTTTTAAATAAGCCTGTTTTCTTGCTCTAAAAAATTTGTAACGTATGATTTTTTTCAACCATTTTTTTCTTTTTCAGTTATTTTCATACTCTTTAATTATATTAAAGTTGATTTTGTTCACATCCAAACAAATTTTTTTATCTTAAAATCACTTATTGGCAAACTTATTCAAACAAATATGATTCTAATTATAATCGATTACTAAAATAATTTATTTTTACAGTTATTTTAAACACACCCTAAATATCAAGGGTTTAATTTAGTTGATTCAACATGCATAAATTTTCTCATATGTGTTGAATTCTTACACTTGACTAAAAAATGAACCCTAAGTAATTAATTGTCAGAGAGTCTTCAGGTGATGTTATTGTGATGTTTTTCTATTATGCTTTAACTCTCTGTCCATAAAGAGCATTGACATGCATATAACGGGTGCTTGCAGTTATAAATTCCACTCTTTTATTTTCTAGCCATTTCATATTTTCCCAGTGAGGATGTGAGGAGTATAATAGGAAACAAAATATTTTCTATTTACGTATAATTAATATAAATACGCATCCGAGCAGAGATTTAGGAAAATCGTGCCTCACCACCGCCGATTTAAACAAAAAGCCATAATTAAAACACCCCTTCCTATTATATTACAACCCATACAGTGTTTAAGAGTCCACTGAAACAACTGACATCCATGGAATTTCTCCAACAATTGAACCAAACAAATCTGCATCTTGATATGTTGAAGTGCTTTCATATGTGAATATAGCATAGATTTGCTCATTATAGTCTTTATCATATGAATGTCAAAATGATTTACAGGGGTTTCTTTTACAAACAATTTATCTAAGGGGGTCTGTTTTCAAATAATTTTTTAACGGGGTCTATTTTTTAAAAGTGTTCCGCCATTTCTGTTGGTGAAACTCTTATTCCCCTTATTCCGTATTCCTGTTGACGAGACTCACCTACAGTAACTCAAAGGGTTCCGTCAATACTACTGGCGAGATACCCTTATTTCCCATGCATCCATGCACCATCCATCTAGCATGCATGATGTAGGTTCCGCCAACATCATTGGCAAGATGCAACCCGTGAGGGTTTCATGAAGAAACCGCCAGTCCAGCTGGCAAGATGCATGCAAGAGGCCCATTATAACAAATTATATCAATTTAAAAAAAAAAACAATCAAAGTTAAAAATATATTATATCAATCATCAATTACAATTGTATTTAATTTTTTTCCGTTAAAATCAATCATCCGTTATTTTAGTCTATCAAGTAATATATAGGTCTCCATTATTTTAATTTCTGGACTTTTTTTCCTTTAAAAAAAAGGTTAGGAATTAAAGTAATTGAGACATATTACATCATAGACTAAAATTAGAGAATATTAAAAAAATAAAATAGGGACAATCTTTATTTTTTTGTTTTTTGGGTACATATTAGAGACAAAATTTTGTTTTAATATGATATAATACTACTATTGTTTAAGAATTCATTTTAATGTTGTACCTTTTGGTGCATCAACAACAATTTTCAACCTTCGAACCCAGCTTAAAGAAGTTTTTTGATTGTTTGTACCTAATGGAAGAGAAGTCACATGTTTTTACACAAAAAAAAAAAGAAAACTCACATGCTGATTGCATTGTTGGAAGACATCATACAATGATACAAATGGATGTAGTTCGACATAAATAAATTTGTGTCTAACCAATTAGTACCATAGAGGTGATCAGTTAGGGATTCACATGGCAAGTACTCAAAAACCAATATCTGATGCTTTCTTTCATGACAAAATCCTTTCAAAGACACAAGATTTTGATGCCGGATTTTTGACAAAAGATTAACCTAAGCACAATAGTAGATGTTGGAGAAAGAATCAGCATGTGAAAACAAAAAGGGATAAAGAGCATTTTATAGACACTATTCAAAATGATTAAATTAAAAATTTCATCCTTACACTAGACACTATTTTTCATTCCAATCTATGCATGAAAAACTATATTTTTGGTCCTATGAATTAGGGGTAACTCCTAGGAGGCTAGGAGATGACCCTTGGTCTCAATTTTCATTATGCACATTTTTGGTATTACTCAGCTTAGTTATACTTATGAAGCATGCAGTTCCTCATATCCATTTGTTCCCCTAAAAGACACTAAGATATCAATGTAACACATGACATGACAAGATAATTATGCATGATGTCAAAGAATATACATACTTGATGTGTGGGAGGCTTCATATTGTTGTTTAGTCTTGTATATCAATACCGAAATACACATCAAGGGAAAGGCCAGTGTGGCTCCTCCAACTATGCCTAATATGATTGCTAGATGGTTATGTACATTGTGCTTCTTCTGATGAACTACAGTGACTTGTGGTGCCTCAATTGGAGGCAAGCAATAAATTCAAGTGCCAAAGCTTACAAATTCAAAAACAAAGCATTGAAAGAAAGAATAAAATCAATTAAAATCAAATGTAATTTCAACTTAACAGTGAATACCAAAATACCAGAGAAAATGATGTGAACTAAATCCATGCACGAGTATACAGATTGAAGATATATTGAATACAAAAGTGCTTAAGAATGTAATATGAACTAATCAAATGAAGATATAATGAGCAGCGTACCTAAACAGTGGAGATATTCCAAACCAATGACAACCTCTGCCGCATAGAATCTGGATACGTGATTGATAAGGTTAACAAAAAAATGTAACAATCTGTATTAAAAATATAAATATGTCCATCATTTTTATTAGATCAAATTAGAATGTTGATGATGATGTATGTAGTTAGTAGTCAATTCCATCAGTTATTGGAAGAATCATTCAAGTGCCAAACCAGAAGGGTAGCATAACCAGTTATCTATTAATCTGCCATGCTAAAGGAGTCAATAATCAATGTTTAAAAGAATAGCGAATTGTTTTGTTGGTCTTTCATATTCTTAGGCCTTTGCAACATACAACTTGGGTTTTGATTAATTAATCATTGAGCTCGACCCTCTATGTACGTCTTTGAAAAACCTTTCGAATCAGAAAAAATTAAAATGGACGAAACAAGCAACAAAGGTTATGGTATGTTACTTACTGGAAAATGAAACACAAATGGACCCACGCGCAACAGTGATGGAAAATGACCTTTCACAATGACTGCATGTGAAGGACTACGATGACCTGGCATGTATAATCATCGACGAGAACCAGGACAGTGGTGGAAAGCCTTCACGACGAGAACCAGCTTCGAGAGACAAAAGGTGCAAAATGAGTCAGGTAGGGTATAGTGCGACTACGGGAGAGGGAAAAAGATTTAATCCAGTTCAAAGGCGGTGTTTATAAAACTCATCTTTGAATAATTCAGTTCAACGACGGTGTCCAGTAAACCCGTCTTTGTAATGCGAATACGACAAAAACGTCGTTGAAATACATCTGGTATTTACTAAAGTGTCACCGCCTCTAAAACGACATCATAGACTACCAACTTTATAGTAGTGATTCTCTATCTTTTTCTTTTTACCGCGATTTTTTCTATTAAGGACAAATAAAACTCTAACTTTGTGAGAGTTTGATGCATATTCATCTAATCATAATTTTTCATTCCTTTTCCATTGATAGTGAATTTAGTCATATTTTTTTTCTCTAGAAAATTGCATATTTTTATTTTTCTACTTTATATTACTATTATTATTATTTTCTACATAGGAAGGAGAAATCTCCATTGGATAAAATGAAGGCCAATTAAGAGGAAGAGGATCGAGGAAGAAAATAAAAAGTGAGAGATCACTGCATCTTTGCAAAGTATAAAAAAAAACCTATTTTAAGTAGGTTAATTGACCTATTTTAACAATCTTATTACAAAATAGACTTTTTAAATGAATTGGCTTTCAAGTTGGACAAACTTCAACTTTTAAAAAGGTTGTTCTAAGTCTTTAGAAAAGCCTCATATCTAATAAGTAAGCCATATTGATGCTTTAGATTTAAGAAATATACTAGACTTAAGTTTCATAAAACCTAATTTAGTAATTTAGAAAATGAATAAGCAAAAATTGAGTTGTCATATATTACATGGACTAGTATATGGGAGACTGTTATGAACAAAACACATGAGGCACCACAATTGCAAGCA
The DNA here is from genome assembly GCF_004193775.1 of Glycine soja. Lineage (NCBI taxonomy): Eukaryota > Viridiplantae > Streptophyta > Magnoliopsida > Fabales > Fabaceae > Glycine > Glycine soja. Next base: position 37,203,165 of record NC_041004.1, read on the forward strand.
GCACCAGCAGAAGTACAATTAGAGCAAGCCACAGACACGAATCAAAGGCAAAGGAGGGTTGTTATGAATCTGCTATGAGACCAGCCAAACCAAGGGGAGACAAGCACTCACCTGAGGAGCATTCATAATAGACTAGGAGCAGGGCTGCTAAGCTGGCACCATAGGATTGGGCACTTAGAATATCCTGTCGGGAATATATCTTTCTGTTAGGATATTTTGCAAAATCTGTTATTGCTAGCCTTCCTTGTAGGACCTGTAGAAGGAACTAGAATAAGCATTTGGTGCCTGTAAATGAACAATTATTGTAATAGATATGCAAGCAGAAATATAATCAGAAATTCCCTCTCTTAATCTTTCTTTTCTGGAGGTCTCTTAATCCTCGAATTCTAGGAACCATAGAACAGAATTTTTGTTCTGAATTTTTTTTAGTACTAATATATCTCAAAAAAATTTATTATAAAATTATATTTAAAAATAAATTTTAATTAAAATATTATGAGTAACGGTTAATCTTTTTATTGGTACAATAGCTAACAATTAATGAGCAACAACTTTTCACTAATATTATACCTTTGTTTAGAAAAAAGAGATTTAATAGTTAATAACTAAAGAAATTCAAAAAAATTTCTTTTATTTATGTTCTTTTTATTATCTTTCTATTCAATTCTAATTTTGTCTTTTATGCTCTCTCTCTCTCTTTTTCATAGGTCTATGTCTTGTCACTTGCTTCTCGAGTTTATTTATTAGTGAAAAGTAAATAAAATATCTCATTTTTAAATTTATTTTAAATCTCTCGATCTTTGAGTTATAACCCATGCATTGTCTCACTTCCAAGTGACTGACCTGCAAAACATCAGCCACAATCTGGAGTGTGCGCTGACCCATGATTGCTGGCGTCAAAGACGTTTCCATTGGAGAGCCATGAGAAGACAAATTGTAGTAGTCACCTAATTTTCGGATAAATGGTGACTTTCATGACAATTTAATATTAAAAGAATGAAAATTTTAATTTAATCCTCTAAATATATAAAAAGTACAATAATTATTTCATGTCATATAATTTAATTTTTAAACTTTATAATTTAATGTCAAAATAATATACCAAAATTTAATGACGAGACATATTATTATAAATTTTTATACATTCAAGGACTTAAGATTATCTTTGGTAAGATATTTTAGTTAATTTTTAGTTTTTTTTAGTAATTGAAAAAATTCATGTAAATGTTAGATAAACAAGTTTTTTTAGTAGTTTCTCAATAGTTTTTAACGTTTTTTAAAATGTTATTTTTTTATATTTTCTTTTTTCATTTTTATCCTTAATATATTTATCAAATTTTTTGTTTATTTTTTAAAATAAATCATAATTTTTTTTTTATTTTACATTTTTCAACTACTTCAACTGCTAGGGTTAAACCCTAATAATTTAATAAGTCAATTTTTAATTTTTAATTAACTTTTCAGCTTTAAGTTAGTTTTCCAACTTTTCAATTAATTTTATTGAACATAGTGTAAATCAAGATTATTTTTTTTCACGGATTAAATTTTCACCGTCTTACACTTTCACTAGTGAAAGTGATCACTTACCCCTTAATTTTCAAAAAACCGACTTGTCCAGCTAACAAAAATAAATAATCATTTCTTCAAAACAAGCTAAATGAAACACACATTGGCCTGTTTGAATACACTCTAGAAGGGCTTCTAGGAGCTTCTCTATTGGCATAAGCTCTATTCTGTTTAGCTACCAGTGTTTTGATGGCAATATTTTTAGCTTTTGGAAAAGCCGAAAGCTCTCGGTAGCGTTTGGCTTAGCTTTTTTTACTTTTTCTTCTTTCAAGAAGAAACTAGGTCAAACACTTTCAACATAATCTCTTAAAAAAATAAGAAGCCTATTTTTAGTAAAGAAAATGTAGAAAAATGAGCTTAAAAAAACTCCATATCATATATAACATTTTATAGCTGGCATTCCATATTATTTTTTCGGTAAAGGTTTTCATTGCATATTATGCTGTCGGACATTTTTTGTCATTACTTACGTCTTTTATGACATTATTCTGAACCCATTCTGGACTTGCCATGTTGATCATGGTCCACAAAATCTACCTAACTGCTTCACCTTCCAGCTGCTACTACACAAGGCATTTCATGTCTATGAATATGAATCTAAGCTCACTTTATGCATCTTTTATACTCACTGACTTTGGCATTGGAGTGTCTATGTAGATGTATGCAGATTTCGCTTCTCACCAAAGGTCGTTGCCTCGCCCCATAATCCTCTCCATAACGCATCCACCATATTTGGAAACACTTCCGAACAACTATCATGTGATTTTTTTATGCTTTAATTCTTATAATTATGTAAATGTCATCTTGAAGAATTGATCATGACTCAATTAGTTATTAAATTCTATTAGTGTATGTCAGATCAAAAATAATTTTAATGGAAGCAAAAAACTTTCATAAACCCACCTTAAAGTAGGCCCAGTAATACAGATGAAATAATATAATAGTTTTTTCTGGAGCAGATTTCAATCTGATGTACAATTGAGTATTGAAATTTCGAACATAATTTGTGAGGTAACAGAAATGGTCCGCTACGAAAGGTAAGCAAAATGAAAGCACAGCAATCTCGAATGGAATTTAAATCAATCAATCTAGAAAAGGACAAGATTGCCTATCTTGAGCTCAAAATATTTATGAAATGGCCATAAATATTTAATATGCCACAGTTGCTCAGAAAAGCATGTAAAAAAAAATATAAATACAAAATCTTACAGAAATGTTTGGCATTCTTTATTACATGGCCCTCATAATTGTCTAAACTGATTTTTAACTTGTAAATCACAGTAAGTCGGTGCATATAGAGCAAATAAAAGTGTTTATAACCGTATAACGATTATATAATATTACAAAATGATTTGATAAGCCACTCATACCAGAAATGAGATTCATATAATTCTGCTCATGTAAGTTATCACTCATTTCAAATCCAGATGAATAGCACTTAGCACGTCCATGAACTGAAAAGGGAACATTTTGTCCAAGCTATTATGAGAGTGCCCAATATTACAGGTGATATTTCATTTAAATTATTTCTGTAACGTGTGGAAGTTTATAAACCTGGAGGATGCACTAGCTATAATTTCATCTGCCCAGAAAGTCCTTTAAATGAACCATAAAGAGCCTGTGATCTTCTAAAAGTAAAGATATTGTCTATTTTAGCCAAGTGTGGTTCTGAGGCTTCCGTTTTGTATTCAGATGAATGACGGTTCCCATGTACTCGTACACTTAAAGTTTTCTTTCGAGGTGCACCAACTTTGACATATTCATTGAAGAAATCTATCAATTCTTGAAGAGTGAGCTGCCTTAATGCTTCAACCTGTTCCAAAGCCATAAATAGAATCACTAATGCAATTTAAATGTAGTACCTAACCCATCATTAGTTCGTGTATTCTGTGTCTCAGCACTAATTTCAATTTTCAAGTCAAACTTATCCAACTTTAAGTCCTAATTTCTCCCATGTAATGAACAGAAAGAAATATATACCTCATAGTCTGTCCTATCAAACCTCAAAGTACCATCATTAATCTCTCGCCAGAAAAATGATGACTCTTCCCTCAAATTTTTGTGTTTCTCTAGCTTCACATCTATCAAAGCATTTACATTACTCTGCATACAAGCAGTTCAGAAGTCGCATGAATAAAGTATTTCGAACACAATTACCAACACAGATTATAATGATTTGTTAAGCATAAACTGTAAAGGCTCAAGATTGGTTTTCAAGTAACAATATAAGTCCAATCCCAGCTATATCCTATAGCCAAGTTGATATATATGAAATTGATGACTGAATCAAATATTTTGATTCTAACTCCCCTAAATTCATCTCATCAATATTCATGGAACATTGATCATAAAAAAATAGCAATATATCCAGCAAGCATAAATTTCTTCCAGTTGAGTTAATGTTTCTGTTCCACTGAAAATTTGATATATATTGTGTTTCAGCTTCAAATTTGCAACAAATTCAGGTTTAGCTTCAGTCTAATAATAAATGGCTCCTAAGAATATCATAATTTAACACATTGACTTGATGACTTCCTCTTATACAGTAATGATTCTTTAACCAGTTTGGGTTTACACCATTGTCCTGCATATGGATTGGCCACATGCAGTGCTCACAAATCCCCTGTACATTGATAATTGATAGTAAATAGTGAAATGTATTTGGTTTTGCTTTTTTTGGGAAAATTATCTTCTTTTTTTTTCTTGCAGCTTTGTGATTATTTACCGACATTAGTAATTCCCAAACATGCTACAAATGATGTGTAAATATCGTGGTCCTTGCTTAATGCTTATAAATGATGATGTACATAATGTCCTATATGTACATACTTGCACATTCCCATCAAGTGAACATGTAGATATCCTTTATTATTCAAATTGAATCTATGTTTGTACTTCTTCTGGTGAGAATTTAACTCAAAACTCACACAACACAAGGAGTAAGTCAGGCATATCTACCAAAAATATGGGGAAGAAGCATTCTTTATTGAATCATTATTAGGAAACAATTCCAGAAAACAAAATAAAATATGAATAGAACTATCAAACCTTGAATTCATCAATTGTCATCTCGTGGAGTTTGGTCTCAAACATTTGGAGAAATGCCTCGACCCTTTGCTCAATGTTACCAGGAGACTGGATAAGCAGGTAAAGGCTTAAGCTTATGTCATAAATTAAAATTTATTTTAGATTAGTTCTAACTTCCAAATAGGAAAATAGTAATACCTTTACTGTGGATTGGATAATAAACTGTAGTCCACGTATGCCACAATCATTCCTACACAAGTTTAAAATTGTAGTTAAAAACAAATTCAAGTGTTTCAAGCTGAATACGTAAATGATGCTACAGATCAGCATATACCTCTGCATGAGCACAGTAATGTACCCCAGCTGCTCAACTGATCGTAGCTGATGAAAGGTTGGTTGCTTTGCAACAAGGGCAAAAAGCTGAAGTTTAACATTCAGCTTAAAGTCATCTCGCCCAACCTACAGATTTAATAGGAGGGGTGTATAAGGAACAGTGGCTTCATAAATATGAAGGAAAAAAATCTAATCAAATGGCAACGCCAAAAGGTGGGAGAAAAATACAAGTCTAAATATATAGACAGAAAAACTTGGAACTATTGTGGCCTACAAAATAATGAAAAATGAAAATTCATCTAACAGAACTTCCATCCAGAGCAAGGTCTTTATAAAATTAAAATTTTAATTGGAACTGCCAAAAATACCTATATATTAAAAAAGAAACATCAAAAAGAAGGAAAATCAAGAATGACAAAATTCCAGGGATATATGATCCTGGATAGTGGCATTGCGTGCAATGGTAACACTTTGATGTCCAGTAATTAACATGAACAACTAATATAAAGGTTATGGTTCTCCTCAAGAGTCCATTTTTCTGACTAGACTAAAGAAACTAATTAAAGCAATATACTGTTTTAGAAACAGCATAGCTGCTTAAAGCCTAGGATTCATCAAAGTTACTCAGTTTGTTGGTTGGCACTGATTTGGAACTCTGTTCACAGCCAAAATAAATTATGTAGAAACAGGCATAATGTAGCAATTAGCTTTTCCAGTCCAAAATGATATTTTGATGGATTGATGCATACCAGTCTGGGGAGCCACACATATCTTAATACAAATTATCAACAAACAAATTTACCTGTATATAGTGCACAAGAGCAGAATTCTCATCTTCAGGATTAAGACATTCTGAAGGGTAGAAGTAATTCATGCCACTTTCAAGTTTAACAACCCGATTTTCCAAATGTTGAGATGAGAATAAAGGCTTGCACAGAGGTTTTGAAAAATTAAAGAGAACATCTTCTATGTGCTTAACAATTGACTGTGCTTCATGGCTTTCAATGTTCCCTGTACAGAAAATTTCACTCCAATTGAAATAAATGTAACTTGCCAACCATAAAGAGAGAGAAAGGCCTAAGAACCTGCTATATAAAACTCTAAAAAGGTCCTGGAGAGCATTGCTGGTACAAATTTAGCAAGATCTTCAACTTGAAGAGCAGGAAGTATGTCTAGCTGTTCTATCCAAGGCCAGGTTTGATCTTGTAAAATCAAAGAGCAATAGTACATAGCCTGCTGATAAGGTTGTTGGTACTTCAAATTCTGGTATTCTTTGGTTACCATTTCCTGATAAGATGGCATATGAAAAGATAAATGAATAAATTAGCCTAAATAAATTAAAAATCAAGACAAATTTTATTTTAATAATGTTGGCATGGATAAATTATAAATCAATACCGAACATGAGTGCATACTCATTTGTTAGCATATTTTCTTAAGAACCAGAAAATCATTCTTTCAGAAAAAACATTATTAATATATATTTCAGTAGAATAGACGAATTTTTAAACTAAAATATCTCTAGTCCCAACTATAAAAGGTTATTTCATTTCATTAGAAAACATATTGAGTGATTTCAAATTATTTAATAATTATTTCTAATTTGGTAACCTTTTTCACTAAAAGTGCCATAAAACTTTCCTAAAGCAAATCATTCTAAGGGGACCAGCAGAAGCTAGAAGCTTGCAGCACAAAACAATCCAATGAAAATAAGAGGCACAAGCATGAAACATGAGAGGCACACCTTAGACAAATGAAATTGGCAATGGATTTAAAGAGTTTAAAGGATGAGAGTAATTGCCAATGTTTGCTGGAAAAAGACAGAGTACAAAAGAGAAGAATCCAACAAAGAATCACCCTTGCCCCATGGTAGACAACATAAAAAATCAATTCAATCTCCAAATAACAATGGGAAAACAAATGCCATGTGAGAAGAGTCTGATACAGTACCTTGATAACTGAAAACCTGTCAGTTTTCACTTCAAATGTCACAATCTTTTCAACTATAGTTTCAAGTAGAATCCTTAACTTGTGATTGTAACCACGGAGAGTCATCTGGAAAGAAAAAAAATGACATTTTAATGATGAGAATGAAGTACCACATTTATTCAAAGGCAGGCAGGGGGAGGAAGAGTTCCTCTGTTACTATTTTCATCCACACAACTAAACTCATCAGTATATTTCTAACATTTGTTTAATGATCTAATACAGAAATTGCAATAAAAAAACTTCGTACCCCATTGCCCAGAGGCTCTTCGCTATGCGAAGGTATGGGGGAGGAATGTTGCAAATTAAAATATATTGAAAGAGTACCTGGAAACCACCATCTGTTTGATTTATGCTGTAATATAAACCAGCAACCTGAGCATAATAAGCTGAAAAAAAGAAAATCAGTAACAACTCCTTCAACTTGTATTTAGCAAATGAGTTTACACAATAATGCACAAATAACTTTCTAATAGTAAAGTCCACGGAAAGCTAGCAACCTACCATATTCATTCAAGTAATCCATCAATAACTCTGTGAAAATATGCGTCAAAACTTCAGCCTCAGGAGAGTTTCCAGAATATGGGCAATTGAAATCAATCTTTACATAAGCCTTGGGTGTAGAAAACAATGTATCTGGCTTATACCATAAGGCTGAATAAGTAGACCTGCTTAACAAAACTGGAAACTTTACCTGTTTCAAAGTATTAATCGTATGATCAAGAGAACCATGGTGAAAACCATAGATATATATAATTGAAAAATATATCATACTTTTTCTTGCACAATTTTAAGTGACAAGTCAGTTGGAATGAATTTGTTAGGAGCTGGAAGATGCATATTTTCATCTGGAGCAGAAAGCACCCACCCCTGCAAAATACAAGCATTTAAGGACTATCAAGTTCCATCCTTTCATCCAGTTCAAATATCAAGCATAACTGTTCATAAAAGCACAGACCTGAATTGCAGAGCCAGTGATTTTTTCAAGGGAATATGCAGTTCCATACCATGGCTCTACCTTATCCATAAGCCCTTCAAATTTTTTAGACTCCCAAAAGATTCTGCTCGAGAATGAGTTAGCTTAAATTTAATTATAACAAACAGCCCCACTGATACAAATTCTCAAACACCTTAATAGTTTTTTCTATGTTGAGTGAAATAACAGCTAAGCTTTTAGGAGAGTTAGTCCTTCACATGCTTCTTATACATAAATTTACAGTTTTAATTTTAGTACACCTACCGAACATTGTTTGGAGAAAGCTGATCTAGTACCATTTGGATAACATTTGGGCTAAATTTAGAAGGCAAGGATGATCCTGTCAACCAATCTTTTACAGGATAAAACTGTAAAATAACAAAGATCAATTAATAATATGGTTTCCATCAAGAAGCTCCCCTTCAAAGTTATTTACTAATTTATGCAAAGAAACATGGAGTACCTTCATATTTGATGCAATATTAACAGCATAATCACTAGGACGAATTTTGTCCTGATAATGAAACTTGGTCTCACAAACCGCTGAAAGCTTGATGAACATAGAAAATTCCATTAGAAGCTGTTTAAACCAGTTGTGGAAACAGAAAAGGCGAGAGCATAGATGAAATTCATTATCATCAACGAAGATTACAATGGTAAGAGTGCATTTGGCCTAGCTTTTTTTTTTTAACTTATTAGTTACTAGTTACCTTTAAGCTAAAGTTTAAAAAAAGGACCTTTAAAATTGAAGTTAAAGTTGTTTGAGTATTTTTCATTCTTTCTCTTAAAAGTTAATTTGAAGTTAAACTAGATCCATACCTCTTCAAAAATCCATTTGCAAACACCAGACTGTTGTAGAAGCTCAATGTATTTGAACAACAACCCAATGATATCTTGTATGTGCTCTAGAAATCAAAGCAAAAAGTACAAAAATGAGTTTACAAAATCAATCAATAAACAAAACAATGCATAACAAACCTTGAATTTAGCATGAATAGTGCATGCTTAGAAGTTAACATGGTAAAACTTTGTGAAAGAGGAGAAATATGTACAACAAATGAGAAAAAAGATAGAGGAGAGAGGGAGAAAGAAGACTAACCATGACCAACATCAGTAAGATCAATTACAACTTTAAAGAAAGAAAAGTCCAAACCCCAATCTGATTCGCCCGCATACAAGGCCGTAGCCCATCCTGCAAATGGAATTTTCTTCTAGGGGGTAAAATGAGACAATTCATAACACCAACAAAGGTCCAATACAAGTTTCCTAGATACGAATCATCAATCATCATCTTCTTAATCCAAGACTTCTGTATCATTTTCACTACTATTTATAGTTTTCATTTTTGGAAATTAAAATCACAAAAGTAGCCCTCCAAAAAAGCTTATGTCTCTGTTCAGAGGGATCTTTGGGAATCAACACATAGTGCCACTATATTGCCAGCTATGGCCATTACTCAGCCTACTATTTGGTCCACTAGGGCCACAACACTACGGCTGCCCTTGTAGCGGGCAGGGGGCGCACTAGCATGCTATTTAAAACCCCAGCATGACCTCATATAAAATAGAAGGATCAGATTTCAAAGGAGGTAGACAATAACCACAAAATTAATAATTAAATATACAACAGATGGAGTGTATACCCACCCAATTTTTTCAAGATGTAATATAAAGACCCTTCTCCTTCATGACCAATTAGATGACCAAGATACCTGCATGGCCCTTCAGTGTAATGATGAATTTCAGGGGTTACTGGCCATACAATTCTCAATTTATGACCTTGCTTTATTGGGACAGTCCTGACAAGAATCTAAAACAGAAAGCCAAAATAAGAAATAGATTAGAATCAACGGTGAAGAAATTAGTTAGATTTTACCATTAAGACAAATAAAAAATGTGTACTTGCAAATGCTCTGATTTGCACGGCTGAACACGAGCACGGAAACAAGTTTTGTTGATGTTTCTAATATCCTGGAACTTTTCTTCTACAAGGTTTTGAATTTTATCAAGGCTTTCTGAAAATATCCATGCACACATAATTGGATTGTAGCCATTCAAAAAGAGAAATAAATAATACAACCTATATATTGTAAACAAGACATTTGTTACCATTTGTGTATATAACTAGATGCATTAGATTAGCAGAATAGTTTTCTTCATAGAATTTGAGAAGCTCGCTCCTTGTATCTAATCCTTTTGCTTTTGGTCTAACTTCCAAAGTGTCCCAGTTCCCTAACAAAACAGCTATTTTAGATGCAGTAATGATTGTGATGAGAAGAAGATTGCAACCATGATAACTAATTCAAATATTCCAGTTTCATTTGGACAAAAATATTTCTTACAGAACAAATTATAATGAAGTTAAGCATAGTTTTAAGCACTAATCACCAAAGCAAGTTATATGCAGAATCATATCAATGACATAATACTCATGCACATACACTTGAAATGCATGCTTATTTAAAAAATAAAAACACACTGATATTTGGAACTTCAATTTTTTATAAATCAACTCCAGAAAAATTTTAAGGAAATATCCCCCAGCTGGCTCAGAAGTCAGCAGTTTTTGTCCAAAAAAAAAGTCAGCAGCTATCAATGTGATAAAAGAAAAGACAGATCCAAGAAAATTTAAAATCATATACTGCTGTCTGCACATCCAAAATATAGCCATGGCAGTCCCCATGTACCATCAAAGAAGTTTGTAGCAAAATACTCCATTGTTTATCCCAGTAGACAAATTTTATTTGAATTTGAATACAGAATAATGCATTTAAACAGATAGAATTACAAAGAAAAACAGATTCTTGAAACTAATGAACTTGGACAAGGAAGAAAGCACATGACGATAAGCATTACAAAGCATCAGTCTGAAAATACTCCCTAATATTTTTGGTTTGACGGAAAAAAATTCCACATGTTTTCATTCTTGGACAAGGCAAAAAGATAACTTGGAAAAACAGAATCTAGCTCTTGACATTCATCATCATATTTATGAACTATGACACAGCCAATTATTTTCATTATTAAAATAATAATTAGGAAAAAATATCAATATTACAATATTTTAAAAGATTTTGGACACAAGCAAGCATAGCTCGCTATCAGTTCTTTCACTAAATAAATCACACAAAAACACAAGCAGTATGGTACAAAAGTTCAAAATTTAGTTGTTTGAGTTTGTAAAAAAATAAAATAAAAAAATCAACCACTGACCTGTACTAAATTTATGATACGGATGATCTTCATCACTGAGATGTTTCTGAAGCTGTATAGATTGTAATGGGGGTGGGGGGGGCAAGAAAGATTATAAATATTTCTTCAAGAGAGGCTTAAAAACACAATTTGCAATCCCAGTAAAGCACCCAATGATCCACATACATATTGGAAGAGAGAAACCACAAGTATATGAGGAGGATAAACAAAAGAGGAAAGGAAGAAAAACAGATGAACTGCAAAGGAAACAAATCAGTCCAACTTCTTTGAATAAAAGAAATAAATTATGAATCTATTCTTTGGTTTAGTAAATGCATGTTGAAGGTTATTAAGATTAGTCGATCTCAATCCTAGGTTGAGATTTAAGAGACAAGACAACCAATCCTACTGCCCTTTCCTCCGCTTTTCTATCAATCTGATTCAGCTGGAGAAGCAACAATAATCCTTCCATATTTCCATGTCCTATGAATCGTCAGTCCAAATATTTTTCATGAGACCCTGGCCTCAAGTATCAGTAACAAACTGACTTTCAATGAATTTCAATGTTTCATCACTCTCAACAACTCAGCACCATTAGTAAAAGCTACACAACACATCTGGAAATGGAAGAAAAGGACACGACTAACTATTTCAACAAGTAGATCCTTAAAGTAATAATATAAGGGGAAAATATTATAACTGATGATAGACTTCCTCACACATCCTGAGCAGTCTAAATAGTGCACCACAATTGACAGAACAAGTGTATCCAGTATTCACACACATGACACATGTACTGGATAACCATGTTTAGCACAAGATTGCAATAAATGAGCTACTTACAGCCTTGAAACTAAATCTACAGTATCATAGACCATGTCAGAATAGTTGTTTGTTTTGTCTTATTTGTATTTCCTAAAAGTTACTTTTTGATGTATTCTGAAAAGGCTATGTGTAGGGCAGGTTTCCCTAAGTCGGAACCTGCCACCTTCTTTTCTTCTCTTGTACTCTATTTCTGATATATAAATATAAGGGCTGGTGCTATGTGGAGTGAGACACTTGAGCACTTTTATTCAAAATTTTATTCTCAAGTGACCAATTTAGCATCTCATAGTTGTGAAGAGCTACATGGATACAGTAAATGCTTTGAATATCATAGTCATCAATCTTGGATAGTAGCATGTAGCCAACCCAAAAAAACGCTATAACAGTACTGCACATAGTAGGATGGCTGCTATTCTGAATTTTTATATATACAATTTTTTTTTGGGAGAATTATATACATAAATGTTTTTATATATACATAAATCTCTACAATTAAGAAAAAGAATTACTCAAATTCATAATGTATTCATAACTTACAATAAAAAATCATAGGTTTTTAAGCAAAACATACAACTAAATAACAACAAAACTCAAGAAAACAAACAAATTTGAAAGGCATTAATATTTCAAATACAATACACTCAATAAAAAGTGAGGTTGGGTGTTGCACAGAGAAAAAAACAGAGGTTGAGGGTTCAGAAATCAGAGTTTAGAGAGATTGATGAAGGGTGGCTGTTGTCAGAAATACCACCAGCGATGGGTGGGTGTTGGTAAAACAGTGTGGGTGTCACAGAAAAGATAAAACATAGAAGCACTGGAAACTACAGCAAACTGGGTTTTCCAAAAAGCCTCACTCTAGCTCCACTATGACCACTATTTTTGCTGCCATTACAACTGCTAAAACAAAACACGGATATTCAAACTTATAGCAGCCTGTGGCCACTCCAAACCACTACCGTGTGCTATTGATAATTATAAATGAATGTTAAAACTATATTGGGCCTTCACTCCATGTTTAATACTACTAGAAAATCTGTTTCATAACAATACTGAAATCTCATTTCAAACAACCAATTTAACCCCCTAAAAATTATTTAAAAGCAATAGCACATACCTGGTTCATTCTCCATGCATCAGATAATAAATTCTTCTGGTTTTCTGTAAGAAAGAGAGCAGAGGAAAAGTATACAGATAAGAAACAAAGGAAATAAAACAAAAGACATCAAACAATGAAGAAGACTGGCTAACCAGAGTCAACAGCTTTAATTTCCCTCATAGTGGCATCGGCAGACATCAATGGTTTATTGAAGAACTGAGCGAATCTGGAAGACGAACCATACCCCAAGCTCAGAATTTTTATTAGGGAATAAAAAAGGAAATCATAAAAGCAGGATCTACCTGTCCAGAGCCTCTTCAAAGCCATCTGTGTTAACATCAAAAAAATAGTTGGTGTGTTCAGAAGATGTAAAAGCATTGGTGCTTCCTCCATGCTGTGCCAGGAAAGCAGACCACAGCAATCAAACCAAACAAAAGTTGTTAGCAAAAAAAAATGTAAGAATATTTAAAAATAAATAAATAATAAATCAATGGAATCATTTCAGCTTTCTAAACTCCATTTGATAATGATATTTGATACAATATAAAAAGAATAGAAATTCTTAACATTCTTAAAAATACCTTGCAGAGTGGAAGGCCAGAGAAAATGCATGAAACTAAAAGCATAACATAACTTAAGCTCAAAACATATGGCAATGATCATAAAGTCATATGGAGCTTTCCCTCCATTTCATTCCCTTTCCCCTTCTCCCAGACAAGCCCATGGGAAAACTTGAGAGCCCAAGAGACCATATTCCTACCCCTTCACGGCAAGAATCAAAATCCAGGTCTTGAGTCCTAAACCCTCTAAATTTAAAAACATGCCAAATTCATAATAATGTGATTGAATAAAAACAGTGAAGACATGACAAAATCTATTTACAAAGATAAAATATCTATACAGTTCATTTTGTCCTAGAAATGTTTTAAATTTGTGGTTCTGCCTGTGTGGTTTATAGAATTTTATTTATGAAAAAGAGTTATCAAATTAAAAAATTGAAAAATGAATAACTACTGACTGCCTTATAAATAACATGTACTCAGGAAACACACCTCTGTTTCTTAAAGCTATACTCACCTCTCAAGATAATCGAGTACAAATATTTCAAATATCAAGTTAACTTATCCAATAAATTTTAATCATCAATTTTTAGCCTTGAAATATCCCACGAGGGTTAGATCATTTTATCCAATAAATTCTAAGAGGTTTAGATTATTTTCTTATCAAATAACCATTTAGATCATTTTCTTATCAAATAATCATTAACATAGCAGTAGCATGAATTCAACTTTCAAGCAAGGTATCAATAAGTTTTTGAAGTAGGAACTGGACATAGAATTTCAGTAAAATAAAAGGAATACTGAAGTATTTTACTGAATTTAAATTTATATGTTTTTTTATTTTTACATGAAGTTTCTTATTGTATACTATGAAGAGTGCTAGGAACATACTCTCTAACACTCTTTCTAACAAATTTTATTGGTTAAAATTTATTGAAACTACAAAATCAGGAGAGATAATCATTAAATAAGATGTGAGACCCATGAAACTTTTTCATTTCCAATAATAAGAAAGAGTGTTCTTACTTCCTAGCATTTCTCTTATACTATTTTAGTGCTAGAATTCCTTTCAGTCCATTCTGGATATCAGCAAATTTTCTCTCTAATTACAATTTTGTTCTTAATCAGTTAATATATGCATTTTTTGTCCTCTCAGTCTCACCATCTTCCCCTTTAAGATTTTCTGATTTCAGCAATCATAATAGAAGAATTGAATTTTGATTATTTGCACCTAGTAAGGGGGTGTTGCATATTTGCCGTTAACAATTAGGATTTGATTTGAATATTTTTTGTTTTATTTTTCAGTTTTCCTACTTTCCTGAAATTAGAGATGGTAAATCATGTTATAAATACTCAATCATGCTGAGGCTCCTCAAGCAATTCAGGAGACGTTCCTCCATTTTCAAGAAATGCTTTTGACAAAATTTCAACAGCAAGTACCATTTTATCAACAAGTACCAATAAGATTAGGATATATGTCAACAAGGATTAAATATTTCCTTTAACTATTTCATAGAATGATGGATAAATAAAATTGAAGATCTGAAATACATAGGACAAAAAGGTTAAAAAAATCTGTTGACAATTTCCATTAGGGGTAGTAAGAAAATTCCATTGCTTTTTTCACAGCTTAAAAGGGAGCAGACATCCGAACATTATACCTCAGTAATATACTTGGAGTAGCTATCTTCAACTGGGTATTTTTCACTCGCATAAAACAGCATGTGCTCTGTCAACCAAAAATACAAAATAACCAGAATAAATTTTTTTAAATGGATTTCATTTCAACACAAAAAAGGAAAATATAAATAAGTAAAGTTTCAACATCCCACCCATTAGCCATCAAAATATAGTTCTTGAAATATATAATAAAGTCCAGATGCTAGAATCTATTATCTTTTTTTCTTTGTTCCTAACAGCACTACATAAAGGTCTATATCTCAAAGTATCAACCTAAAGTCCCAAACATCACGAGTAGCAAGTGCCCCAACAACTAGCTCCTCTTTTTGGTGTCTACAATCTATCTCCTTAATATGAAGCCCGGACTCTCACACGAACACCGGACACCTCGACTTGGCTAATGTCTAAAATATAGGACACAGGAGCACGACATTCACGCACAAACAGAGAGATTCTAATTAAATGAAATATTAGTAATATATAACAAAATATCTAAAATTGATGATATATTCATCTTTCTAAACCAACCTTCTATATTTTTTCAAGTGTATTAGTTGTGTAAAGGTGACGGCATAAGTATTCAAGCCAACAAAAAATAATTTTTGAATCAAACACCTAATAAGAAGTGTCGAACAAGTGTTTGGGTGTGTTGGTGTCGGAAATATGTCCAAAGACCCGGTGACACTTACAAGAGAGGTGTCAATGCTTCATATATATGCATTTCATAACAAGTTTTACACTCTCACAGATGAGCCAACTCAAATCCTCTGTCCTTTTTCCCTTTCCTGTAATACAATGTCGGTTAAGTCACAAGGTTTTAAATAAATTGCGGTCGCAGTTTCGTCACAATGTGGCCCATGTGGTCACAGTTGCGGTCCCAGAAACTCCAAAAAAACCTTGAAGTTGCAGCCGAAATCGCAGTAACTTACAATTTTAAAACCTTTATGATTACAATTTTGAAACCTTTACGATTACAATTTACAAGTGCACATCAATCTTCAAACAACGAATCCTCTTCAGACTCATAACACAACGACCAGAATCCCACACAAATCGAAACCGATACGCGACAGAGCAGAGTCAAAGTCAGAAAAGGTGAAAAAATACCGAGGAAATGGGCGAGGCCTTCGAGGCCAGCAGGGTCGCTGAAGTAACCGACGCCAACGTCCATTGAAGCAGCACACTGCAAGTGCAACAAACAAAATCAAAACCACGAAAACAGAACAGCAAGTGAGCGAATTGAAATGAAAAAAAAAAAAGATAATCGGAATCGAAATCTGAGATCGAAGAGGAAGAATATTCGACCTTATCGGTATCGGGATCGCTA
Source organism: Glycine soja (assembly GCF_004193775.1). Lineage (NCBI taxonomy): Eukaryota > Viridiplantae > Streptophyta > Magnoliopsida > Fabales > Fabaceae > Glycine > Glycine soja. The sequence continues at coordinate 37,219,732 of NC_041004.1, forward strand.
ATGAGGAGCACTTGGAGCGAATTGCGGAGCACGACTCTTCTGTAATCCCTCTTGTCGATGCGCGCCTTCACGATCTCCACGTCTTCCTTCCCCACTGCCATCTTCTCTCCTTCGCTCTCGGCCACGCAAAAAACCCTAATGCGTTCTTCTTCTGGCTCGCTGGCGTTGGAAGGTGATGAATGATGATTGCTTTGTTCTGTTCCCTGCGCTCGAAATTCGAATTGGGAAGTGTACTGCCGGATATTGGTATTTTCCGGTAACGGATAAAACTAAGAGGAGACGAAGACCACGATCCTTTTTTTTTTTTCAAGTCACTTTTAAGCTGTTTCGTTCTATCCAGAGTGTTAGGTAGAGGTATGGTCAAATCTGGAGGGAGGCAGAGCCTGCTCCTTGCTGTGTAGGTAAACAGGTTAGGATTTAGGAATAATCTAATTCGTTAATTAACTACCTAGAAAGTAATAAGTAAATCTATTTTATGTAATATCATGCAAATTTAATTTTTTAAATAATCATTATAAAATTTAATAATTTTACTATAAATATTTATCATTTGAAAATTATAATATCTGTTGAAATTAATTGGAAAAAAATTATAAATCTCATGACATATTTAATAATTCTTTTTTAAAATTTCATAATCTTCAATAAATTTTAATTGATCAAAAAGAATATATTTTAAGAAGTATTGTGCTAAAAAATGTATTGTTAACATTTTTCATAAAAAGAAGCACATTGAAGAAGGTTGAATAGCGTGTAAAGTTTAAAAACTTTTTGCAAAACAAAGATTTAAAAAGAGATTTTAAATGTTTGCTCCAAGGAAGATGTGAAGGATAGAACATAAGAGATTTATATTGGTTGGTTAAACCTAAGATATGTTTAATTTTTCTTCAATCTTAAAAGGATTTTACTAATCAACTTAGTTACAACAAATATTTTTTATGTCACATTTGAATACAACCAACAACAATCTCAATCAGAGAAATTCAAATATTATTTAACATTAAGTCGTTTTTTACTTTCACAAATAAGTATTTGAAATATTACAATGAATCAACTCTCAATGTGAGAATATGAAAGTTTAGCACATTATACAATAGCTTTCCAAAGCAAAGAATAAACTTATTTGTTGTTTGAACAAAGTGTTTCATCTATTGACTTTTATCAAAGTTTAGAATGTTTTGTTTAATATGATCGTTCGCACTTGGTACCCTAATATTTTCTTTGAGTCTTTATATAGGCTTTGAAGATTATATGTCTATAGTGAAAGAGAAGAACCATTGAATTTTTCTTGTTATTGGTCATCATTAAATGCATGGGAGCTTGATACATCATAACTTTTGATATGTCTACTTTTGCACATGATAGAGATAGTTTAAGTGTCGTTTCTGTCCTAAATAGGTATTGGCAGTCTCTCAAAACCTGTGTTATGATTTTTTTCCTCAATTTCACTTCATTCTTCTCTGATTACTAAACCTCAATGTATAGCTTGCTTTTGATAAGAAGTTGTACTTATACTTAAAAAACCTTCTTTTTTCCATTAATCGCCTAAAATTCAAATGTTAGATCATAAAACACATGGAATATCATACTGAGGTTTATATGAGAAAGAATATACTAGTCATTAACCTTAGCATTCAAGTTCTATAGAATAAAGAGCTCAAGCACATTTTCACTTGTTGGACCAAAAAAACTTGAGTGAATATATAAGATATGAGTGTAAGTTTTCTTATAAAAGTGTTGAACAAAAAACAACACAATGGACGTTGGATATTTAATTTATGAAAAACTTTGGACTCATTTTTTTCATATGACACTTTGTGTGCTTAGTGTTTTATGAATGTTTTAGATAGTCTTGTTTAGCATGTTAGACACTAGCTTTTTAAAACGATTTTTAAGTGTTTAAGGTAAGAACAAATTATTATACCTATAAAAATTAGTAAGAACAAATACACCTATAAAAATTTTGAACACATATTTTCTTGCATAACTCAACAAATTTATTCAATTTCTCAAAGTTTAATATATGCTATTATCATCAAAACTATGAGATTTTTAGAGACTAGAGATTTTCCATGTTTTTTTAATATTGTCTTATGTCGCACTTAAAAGAGAGACCACACTTTATCTTATTTGGTAGAGAGGAAACTAAGAAAAAAGCAGATGAAAATAAGTAAAAAATAAAGTAAAAATGAAAGTGTTTGCTTGAAAAGAAACAAAAAGAGTTGATAAAAAAATAGAGAAATAAGTGAAAATAGGTAAAAAAAAAATGATACATATAGGTCCCACAACTTTTAAGAATGTTTCTACCCTAACCTAACAAACCAACTAATTTTCATATCTCTTCCTCTCAATTTCTCTACCAAATAAAGGCTTAAGGTGAGACCACCTCCTTAAGCATGGCATGAATTAGATTTTTAAAAATCCAACTTATTTTTAATTAAATGGATTGAATTTGAAATTTATATTCATATTTTTTTAGAAAAATGATTTACGCTTTTTTGAAACAGTTTCAAAAAGTAGTTTATAGTTGAAAATTAGTTTTAAAACCAATTCAGTTTTAAATTTAATTTAAAAACATAAATGAATTTTAAAACCAGATTTTGATTTTGAAACCCATTTGAAACATAAACTGGTTTTGAAAAACGGTTTTAAAATTGGTTTATACAATTGTTTAGTTGTTTAGTTTTTTAAAGTACAAATTGTAGTTTGGTTCGGTTGGGTTTAGTAATTTTTATTTTTTTAATTTATTAATACAATGTAGAATTTAATAACTAGATTTACACAATTGTTATGCTAAGTTATTTAAAAAAAAAATCCTATTTTTCAAATTCTATTTAAAATAGTTTAATGAAAACAATAGTTTCTTACAACTAGTTAATAATATTTACATGCTCTTTCTGTAACATTAAAGTGAATTGTGGACCAATTGATAATTAGCACTATTTTTTTAACAATGATACACCATTTTCTATAACATGTGAACGTAAAATGTACACCTCAACAATAAAGCAAAGAAAAAATTATAAATTAATTTAATACTCATTAAAACACAGACACATAAGAAATTTAAACTAAGTTAATTGATAGAGATGACAAAACTTTTTAAAAGAGTTTTGGAGAAAAATATTTATTTGTTCTAATAAACTAATATTAGTTATCAAATATCAAATATTAAATAACCGTAAAATAGTTGTGTAAAAAGGTCATGTAGTGTATATATACTTGAAAGCTGGTTTTCGGTTTGTGCCAAGACGGTAGGAGAACAAATATGGGCATAAATTCGTCCATTAATCACTACAAAAGAAAAACATCATTTAGGCTCCAATCCCCTCAATGGGGACTACAGAGAGACTTGTATCATCATCCTTAGGATTGCGCTGCATCAAAAGATCTACTATCTTTTCTTTATCGCATTTCCTTCCTATCACATCTGAATCCCTCACAAGGGAGTATGTCATGTTTGACCTGATTTCTCTGCTGTCTTTTCTTTAATTTCTGTGTTATTTCTTGAAAATCACATCGTTTTAAAATTAAGTCATAAAATTAAATATTAACACAACTAAATAGATAGTATGAAGAAAGTTAAAAAAAATGACAGTAAAGAAACCAATTTGGTGTCATGTCTCTCTTATGCACAACACGTCTATCAACATCGATTGGTTGAAGACCAAACTTATGCCTATCTGCTGCAACCTTGTCTAGCCTCTTGCTGATATCTTTGATTTGTTGAGCCATCTTGTAACGAAAAACGAGTGGATTAGAAGTTGATAAGAAGTGACTTACCTTGTCTTTGGTGGTACCATGAGCTTTGACAACTTGCTTTCGTTGTCTCTTGCACTCAAATTCATCCAGCATATCTTCTGCATAGGAGAAGACACGTTTGAGCCGCCTCAGACATTTCCGCAGCTCCTGGTTCTGCTCCTGCATCTAACAGCACAACCTTGACAATTGAGAGAGACCGTATAAGATCTTGTAGATGGTGGTATAACCCTAGCACCCGAGAAGCTTCTACGAAAGCCGGAGAAGCAAGCTTTGTTATGAGCAACTTTGCGATGTTGAAGAGAAATGATTCACTTGTGCCTGCTTGTTGTGTGTATTGTTGCTGCTAGACTGTTTTGTCACTCCTAACATATTAGTTGTTAGTTTGTTAGCGGATGGATTCAAAGCCATTACCTATTTCTTTTCTTTCATTCTTTACCATCAAGTCAATCTTATATATGTATGGAGTCATTTCTTCCATGAACTTAGGCTCTGAGGTTTCTATAGGGCTTCCACATCAATAATTCCATTGGTTTGATGACAAAATCTTATATTAAGATCATACTACATGTATCTATAGCATTTATAGTGATTTTGTTGGCCAAGATTTGCATCTACTACAGAAAGAATACTAGTACATAATATTAATTTTGAAAATTTTATTATGAATCTAGCGTGCCTTATTTTATGTGCCAAACAAAGCCTTTCTTAAAATACTTTTTTTTTTAATTTCAATTTTTTTTTCATTTAAAATAATTTGTAGGTTATATTTTGTAAAATTAGTTGAAAACTACATACAAAAATTAGTTGGTAATTGAAAAGCTTGTATCGAGTCACTTTTAACCTAACTTATTGAATAATAAGTATTTGTTAACATTATTTATTTAAGTAGCTAAAAATAAAAAAATGACAAAAATGGATATATGTATGTGATATTTTTATATAAATTAATTTTTGTCAATAAAATATAATTATAATTTAGATCAAGATTAAGTAATTTGTGGCGGCTATGTCACGATTTATTTAATGCTTTAAAAAATAATTTTTGATGACTTTTAACAAAAAAAAACCTAGTAAAATTTAATAATAGTAGTAGTAATAATAATAATAATATTGTAAAGAAATCCATAATTATTTCATATATTGTAAATATGTATTGTGTTGATCCTACCAAACAACAATGAGGATATATTACTCAATTACATTGAATCTTTAATTTAGAATATGTGTAATTTTGGTCTTTATATTTTGTCAAGTCAAATTAAGATTATATTTATTAAAATTAGTTGAAAAGGTAGCTATAGTTGAAAAAATGATTTATTAAATTAGAAATGTTTGATAAAATTAACTATAAAATAACAATAAAATCTGTTTGATAAAATTAACTATAAAATAATAATAAAATAATACATCATGATTTACTTTAAAAAAAATATATCGAGAATAAAAATGAAAAAAAAAGAAAATCTATCAAATAGAATTCTTCAGTTAATAAACCTACAAGCTAGTTAAAATATCTTATTAAATATAACTTGATTAAACATGAATATATCATTAGTTTTTTTTTACTAAAAATATTTAAATTCTCATTTCTTTTACTTAAATTTTAATAAATAGAATTGATTAAAGAATTTTAAACCTTCAACTCAAAAGTGGTTAAATAGATATGAAATTTAACTTAAAATATATTTTTTAAAATTCCTACTTGAAATTATAATTCACATCCAATAAAATTCTTCATATTTGATCAAAGAATAACTAAATTTATCACTAAGGGAAAATAATTAATACGTGCTAAATGTGTCGAATGGCGGTTGCTGGAATCAGGAAGTTCTATAAAAAGAGGCACACACGAATCAATAGAAGTGGCTTTTAACTACTTTTGCAATATGTGAATCTCTTGTTTCCGTTGATGCACAGTCCCAAGGCTATACCAATATTCAGAACTCTACCTCAACTAAACTCGATCAAGCTTACGTACAGAAGTTAAGACTAAAGATCCAACACATTACAAATTAATGATTTGGGTTTTGAGGTGAGGTTTGAAACAGATTCAAAGCATGTTTTGAAGATCTGAGTCTTAAAGTATCGGATGAGATGACATGGTATTTAGTTCAGCAAGTTTTAGCACATATGCTACTGGAGGAAAGGTTTTCATTCTCTTTTTTTTGTCGAAGGAAGGAAAGTGGAAAATTGAGATATTTATAGTTAAGGGTGAAAGGTTTTGGAGGGTTTGTATATAATATAGTGAAAGGGTGAATTTATACTTTTTATATCAACCTCCATCTCAGATTGGATTTTATCGAATTTGGATAAAGTTATGGAAAATTCCTCACAATTTTTAGAATTTTAATTTATTTATATACTTTTTAAACATTCATTTTTTATTTATAATTTAATTGAATTTTTATATTTTATCTCTCAAATAAAATATTATAATTCAGTCCTTATGATCTATTATCATTCACAAAATATCATTTAATATTAAAGTTTACATATTTTTATAAATATACTAGCATTTAATTTGATTTCTTTTATAATTTTACTTCTTATTTTTTCTTATCTTGTTAAAAAATAAATATTTTAATTTTATTATCATAAATCCATTAAATATTGATATCACATTTAACTAAAAATTTATTCAATATGATTTTATAAAAGTAACATATAACAAAAAAGACTACCAATAGGATAATATTTTTTTAATCACATGCTATATTTTAATTTGATAAAAAAAGAGACATAAAATAAATTAATAATTTGAATCTATTTACAGAAATAAAATAATATAAAAAATAAGAATTAACTAACTTTTTAGTCTTTAAATTTTTTCAAATGGGTTTTAGTCAATAAATAATTTTTTGATTGGTTATGGTTCTCAAATATTCAGTTTATGTCATTACACCAAATAATAATACGCTCATATAATTTTTTAATTTTTTGAGTCCTTTTTAATTGTTTCAGATTGTCATACAACTAGACAACCTAGACCACCTTAAACAAGATTTTTGAACCTCTAATAAAGTGTATTGTCTTTATTTATAAGTTATAATAAAATTTAGGGTCTTGTTAATTATTAATTTTTTTTACTAATATATATATATATATATGAAAAATTATTTTAAACTATCTTCGCAAGGATAATAGATGTACAGTAAATCCAAATTACACTCATTTTCATTTTTTTCCCATGTCTTCGTAGATAGATATTTCAATTTCTCATTCGGACTATTTTTTTTCCGGCTGTTTTTTTTTTCTATTTATCTACTTGTTTTTTTTTCATTTTTATCTTAATTTCTTTTTTTTCCAATTTTAAATTTTCTTAATTTCTTAAATAGTGTAAAATGGAGATTTATTTTAAAATCCGCATATTAAAAATTGACATCGAAGATAAGCATAAATTACTAAACTAAAACCAAGCATAAATTACTAATATATATACAATTTTATGAGAATAAAGGAAAAACTCGAGATTATGTATATAAAGTGATATGTCCAGAAAAAACAATAGAAGAAATAAAATTATCCCAGGAGACAGTAGGTACAGAAGTTGACTAGGAGACAATAGTCTTGTTCTTCAGATCTCTGGTTTTTGGTTTCCTGGCCATGGCGGAATCATTTCTCTTCAGCATTGCAGAGTCACTCCTATCAAAGCTTGCTTCTCAGGCTTATGAGGAAGCTTCTCGTGTGCTGGGTTTGTACGACCATCTCAAAAACCTTAAAGACACCCTATCATTAGTCCAGGCTGTCCTGTTGGATGCTGATCAAAAGCAGGAGAAGAACCATGAGCTGCGGGAATGGCTGAGGCAGCTCAAACGTGTCTTCTTTGATGCTGAAGATGTTCTAGATGAATTTGAATGCCAAACACTGCAAAACCAAGTTATCAAAGCTCATGGTACCACCAAAGACAAGGTAAGTCACTTCTTATCAACTTCTAATCCACTTGTTTTTCGTTACAAGATGGCTCAACAAATCAAAGATATCAGCATGAGACTAGACAAGGTTGCAGCTGATAGGGATAAGTTTGGCCTTAAAGCAATTGATGTTGACACACGTGTTGTGCACCGGAGAGAGATGAGAGAGACACACTCCCATGTGAACGATTCAGATGTGATAGGAAGGGAACAAGACAAAGGAGAGATCATAGAGCTCTTGAAGCAGCAGAATCCCAATGATGATCATAAAAGTCTCTCTGTTATCCCCATAGTGGGGATGGGAGGCTTGGGAAAGACCACACTTGCGAAGTTTGTGTTCAATGACAAGGGGATAGATGAGTGTTTCCCATTGAAGATGTGGGTGTGTGTTTCTGATGACTTTGACCTTAAGCAACTCATTATCAAAATCATCAATTCTGCTAATGATTCTGTTTTTCTTGCTGATGCTCCTGATCGCCAAAAGAATTTAAAGGAAATGGATCTGGAGCAACTGCAACAACAATTGAGAAACAAACTTGCTGATCAAAAGTTCCTACTCGTCTTGGACGACGTATGGAATGAAGACCGTGTTAAATGGGTTGAGTTGAGGAATTTAATTCATGTAGGTGCTGCTGCAGGTAGTAAGATTCTGGTTACTACACGTAATCATTCCACTGCTTCCATGATGGGCACGGCTTCCTCTCATATGTTAGAAGGTCTTTCTCCGGAGGATTCATTGTCTTTGTTTGTCAGATGTGCGTTTAATAAAGGAGAAGAGGAAAACTATCCTCAGTTGATAAATATTGGCAGAGAAATTGTGAAAAAATGCAGAGGGGTTCCATTGGCGGTGAGAACACTAGGGAGTTTACTATTCTCCAAATTTGAGGCAAATCAGTGGGAAGATGTGAGAGACAATGAAATTTGGAATTTGCCACAGAAAAAAGATGACATTTTACCAGCCCTCAAATTGAGTTACGATCTCATGCCGTCCTATTTGAGGCAATGCTTTGCCCTATTTTCTCTTTACCCTAAGGATTACGACTTTTCTAGTTATGATGTGATTCAACTTTGGGGGGCACTCGGATTCCTTGCATCACCAAAAAAGAATAGGGCTCAAGAAGATATTGCGATTCAGTATTTGTGGGAACTATTCTCAAGATCTCTTCTTCAAGATTTTGTAAGCCATGGCTCCTATTATTCATTTCGCATACATGATTTGGTGCATGATCTTGCTCTGTTCATTGCAAAAGATGATTGTCTACTTGTAAATTCCCACATTCAAAGTATACCTGAGAACATTCAGCATCTATCTTTTGTTGAAAAAGATTTTCATGGCAAATCACTCACCACAAAAGCAGTAGGTGTGAGAACCATATTTTATCCTGGTGCTGGAGCGGAGGCAAACTTTGAAGCTAATAAATACTTGAGGATTTTGCAGTTAACGCATTCTACCTTTGAAACTTTGCCTCCTTTCATTGGGAAGTTAAAACATTTAAGATTTCTTAATCTTCGCGATAATAAGAAAATTAAGAGACTCCCTGATTCCATTTGTAAGCTCCAAAATTTGCAGTTTTTGTTCCTGAATGGGTGCACTGAGCTTGAAACACTGCCCGAAGGTTTAAGAAAATTGATAAGCCTCTATGATTTCGAGATAACCACAAAGCAAGCTGTTTTACCTGAGAACGAGATAGCAAACTTGAGTTATCTTCAATATTTGACTATTGGATATTGTGATAATGTGGAGTCTTTATTCTCAGGGATAGAGTTTCCTGCTCTTAAAGCACTGTCTGTTAGGTGCTGTAAGAGACTAAAGTCTTTGCCACTTGACAGTAAACATTTTCCTGCATTAGAGACTTTGCATGTTAGATACTGTGACAAGTTGGAATTGTTCAAGGGCCATGAAGACCAAAACTTCAACTTAAAGTTAAAAGAAGTATCATTTTGGGAAATGCCACAGCTAAAAATTCTACCTCATTGGGTTCAAGGATGTGCTAACACATTACTATCCTTGCATCTAGCACAATGCTTCAATCTTGAGGTGCTTCCTGATTGGCTGCCAATGCTAACTAATCTGAGAGTACTGGATATTGAACTTTGTCCAAAGCTTCGGTCTCTTCCAGATGGCATGCATTGCCTCACTGCCCTTGAACATTTGCGAATCAAATATTGTCTTGAATTAAGCATAAAATACGAGCCGCAAGTTGGAGAGTGTTGGGACCAAATATCACACATCAAGCAGATTACGATTGATGAACAAAAAATCTGGAAGAAGAGGTAGTGGAAAAGAGGAAGAAGAATTCGAGGAAGTTGAAAGCTTTAATAAATGTCGAAGGCCTTTTCTTTTTTATGGTTTCTGTAATGCAGATTGTTGTTCTTGAGCATTTTCTTAATCTGTTTTGATTTATGTCCTCCACATTATTGTACTAGTCCACTATAGATTGCACTACGGATGTTTCTTTGATGTAGACCAGTATGATGATATCTCTTTTATCTTCCTCTTTTTTTCTTTTTTTTCTTTTATGGATACTTCAAAAATATTTTGGTTTGACGGAGGGGAAGTTCAAATGTTGTTGCAAATTATATATTGATAATTCAGCTTCCACTTATATTGATTGACATCCTGATGATGATCAAATTATACTTTTATCAAATGTTGTTGCAAATTATATATAGAGATAGAATCTTTAGGTAATAGATGCACTTAAATGGAGCACATTAGCATCAACAATTTTGACTGGTGTGATTTTTCCAAAAATTTGGATAGCATTCCATCCGATCCAGTGATTATTTATGTATGTTTTGTCTAGCAATTGTAAAAGCAAACAAAGATTGAAGGTAATGGCGAAAAGCATGCACTGAAGTAGTGAAGTAGGTATTTATATATGCTTCTGTCAATGTTCTATATTGCCCCTGACCCTCATCCATTCAGACTTTTATTTCTCCACATATGAAGGCATATTTTGTTGTAAATGTATCTAACCTGTTTCCCCCATTAAAAAGGAGTATCTTCTATTTTCGTCTTTTCTTTCTTTTTTATTCATTTTGATCTTTGTATGATTTTATCCAGTGATACAGATTAATGCATAACCCCACTCCACCAGCTACAGAAAAGTGAATATCATAGTGAACACGTCTCGGAAGTGAAAAATATCAAGGCATTAAGATGTGCTAGCATTGTTTTCCGTCATTCATCACTTGAAAAGATTAAATTTTGAACATTCTTCTGCCTTTAGTGTTTATCATTTGTATTTGTAGAGTCAATAAATATCAACTTAAGCAGCTATTTCTTTCATGAACTTATGTATCTAGGATGAATATAATGCTATTGGTTTGAGATTAAAAAAAAATCTTATACAATGACAATGAGCCGAGACCCACTCACCCACCGATATAAATTATCCTGGTTCCGATCAGGATCATACTCCATAGGTTTTGGTCCTAAAATGTTGTCTCCAAATTAAAGATGAGAGGAAAATTTATAAAAGAAATCAAGACATAATAACAAGGTAATGTGGATACCACACAGAAGAGCACGCAGTAAGCAAGAGTGTTAAGCAAGAGTATCAGCAATATCAATAGGTATAAAAATCTTGTTGGAGAACAATTCAATAAAATGAATCGAGCTGGTGGAAATTCAAGAGGATTTCTTTAGGGATTTTTTAGGTTTTAAATCTTTAAGGTATGATCACATCAATAATTTTAATCAAATGTCAGCTGTTGAATGCAGATTGAAAAAGTAGTTGATGAGGAAGACACAATGTTATTGTTGGCTTCACTATTAAGATCTTACAACCTTTAGTTCAAAGGTTGCTTGTAGGGAGGATAATGTTGAGGTTGGATGAGTGATTTATAATTTAATTTGGAAAACAAATGAATATGTTTTGGCATTGGTTTGCAATATATTTTGGAATTAAATTGTTAAGAGTATTTAATATATATTAAAAAACATTTTCCTTATTTAGACGGGTATTATTTTTTTTGTCAACTTTTAAAGAAATTCCATGTCTAAGACTTGTAATGTTATTCTATATAAGGAATGTTTCCAAAAACCTCGAACGCGTCTTAGCTAGTCGGAGACACAACTCACCTAAAATTTTTTATATATAAAAGAATGCTTCGAGTATAAAAATGTATTTCATGGACCTCAATTAGGACTCAGGTCAACCTCTGCATGATAGGCTCAATCTAGTTAACCACAACATATTTTATTGACCAAAAAGGGTCCACTTGGATAACATTTAAACTAACCTTGCATAGTTGTATTGTGTAATTATGGATAATTACTTAATACACCTTTTTTTTGCTTGACATACCCCAAAAATACCTAATATTTCCTCCTTACCCTTCCTCTCCCAAGTTGCACCTATCCTATACCTCCATGACCACTACAGCTAACCTCCACCCAACCACTAAACACCATCGTTGCATCCATACACCACTAACGCACCAAACCCACCATTGTGCCGCCACCCAACCACCCAAGATTGACGTGCAACCCATGAACCTCCACCTATGCATAGCACCACTACCATATAGTTACCAATTGGGCAATTCATAATACATTTTGTATTACAAATTACTCAATTTGTAATACATTTATATGTATCAGGATAAGTTGGTTGTGGTGGTGGTGTTGAGTGGAGGTGGGTTTCAGTGGTCATGGAGGTTTAGGAGAGAGGTGGCTAGGGTTTGCTTGGAAGAGGAAGGGTAGAAATAGGATATTATAAATTTTAGGAGTGCATCAAACAAAAAATGAGATGCGTTAAGTAGTTGTCCAAATTATGACGCCTTATCTTTTTAAATGCAAAATTATGACTCCTAAGTTACCAACAATGCACTTTAACAAAAGGATATACTTACTTCTTTCTCTCCGTGGCCTGGTAGTGATGGGACAAATCCAAAACAAGCACATAACAAGTCTAGTTTGAGTTGTAAATTATTGATCTAATCTTATCCTATGTAGGAATAGGATGAGTAGGATTAGATTGTTTGAGCTAGCATGTTAACATGATTTTCTTAACGTATTCATATTATTAGATTCCAAAAATCTTATGTTTAAATAATTTATTTAATTAATTTTTATTTAAATATTAATATTAATAAAAATAAATAAATACTTATTTTTAAAGTATAATAAAATTTTGATAAAAAAGTATAGTAAGATAGCTCTGACTGAGATGCGTTTTGAATTAGGCACTTATTTAGAAGACTCGATCATCTTATGAGAAAGATTCTTGAGATTGTCAAACCATTAACTGGACGATCGACATGCATCTAACTAATGTGGTAGCTGTTAGAAGCGGGTAGGGTTCATCTCATTAGAGAGCTTCAAACTTGTAAGAGGTATCTTTAACCTCATTTAGGTCGAGACAAATATCCTTTTATCCCAATCATGACTCGTCTTAGTGTCTAATAAGCCTTACATGAACAAATAAGAAAAAAAATAATCATGACTTAGGTTAAGATAATAATGTTTTTTATATAAAAAATAATGAAAATATAATTTGTAGTTTAGCTCGATTTATTTCGATTTTCATAATTGAAAACCAAACTGTTTGAATTATATATATTTCATTGTTGTGGTGGCAATAGATCTTGTAATCAAAGGTATGTAAATTGTAATAGATAATTTGGTGGGGGAAGCTGAGAAAAATCCAAATGGGTATTATTTTAAAGTGTTCTTTATTTTGTGAGTTTATAACGAACATTTTTAAATTTTAATTTGAGTATTCATTTTTGTAATTTTGGATATTATTTTAAAGTGTTCTTTATTTTGTGAGTTTATAACGAACATTTTTAAATTTATTTAATTTTTTTGAAATTGTAATTTTTTTTAGTATATTTGCATGATGATTATTTTAAAATGATATTTGTTTATGTATTTTGAAGATAATATTTTTAATTATGTTATATTATTTAAATTTTGAGTTGGTTAACCTCATTATGAAAATAATTGTTTGGTTCTGATCAAACAATAAAATTTGTCTATTATTATTATTATTGTTTGTTATTACTTATTCTTTGACTTTAATCTTCATAAATAGTTGGTTAACCTAAATACTTGTCGTTATAATTTAAAAAATTAAATAATAAACATTAAATATATTTAGGTTGAAAACAAATCATTGATAATAAAAATTGATAATATTTAATATTTATAAAAGTAAAAACTAATCATTTATCAATAAATTAAAATAAATGATAAACATTTCTATATGAAAATTGAAATAAAATTAAGGTATGTTAAGTTTTTTCTTCCTTATTTGGAGATTTGGTTAATAATTAAATATATATTAGCATGTTGAAGGCTAAGATCAGTGAAATAGACTATAATTATGTCAATTAAATCATAATAACTTCAATCAAGGTGCATAAATTTAATTTAAAAATATATATTATTAACTTAATTATAATTATTATAATAAATATAAAAAAATGTGAGGAATTTAATTCTTTATTAAATAAAACAAGTTCGTTAAATGAAATAAGGATAAACATATTTTGAGAAATAATATACATACGATTTGAACAAAATAACCAAATACTAAATAATTGATATTTTATAAATATTTTTTGGTAAAGAATTATTGATTATAAAATGGAAGAAATATCTAAATATATGCTTCACTAAAAAGAATCAAATATTCATAATTTTAAAAGTATACTTACTTTGTGAAAAGTGGTTGAAGCTAACCAAACAAATATATATCTAATGAAAAAGTTTAGGGTAAAGAAAAAGAAAATTATTTTAAAAAATATATATCTAATGTAAGCCGCCTATTATACATTTTGCATACATGATCTTGCTCTCTTCATTGCAAAAGATGATTGTCTACTTGTAAATTCCTTCATTCAAAGCATACCTGAGAACATTCAGCATCTATCTTTTGTTGAAAAAGATTTTCATGGAAAATCACTCACCACAAAAGCAGTAGGTGTGAGAACCGTACTTTATCCTGGTGCTGGAGCGGAAGCAAACTTTGAAGCTTATAAATACTTGAGGATTTTGCATTTAACGCATTCTACCTTTGAAACTTTGCCTCCTTTCATTGGGAAGTTAAAACATTTAAGATGTCTTAATCTTCGCAATAATAAGAAAATTAAGAGACTCCCTGATTCCATTTGTAAGCTCAAAATTTGCAGTTTTTGTTCCCTATTTTAATTTTAAATATTTCATCGTAACTCATGCTCATACTGGTGAAACTTACAAAACTAAATAGGCTGCAATATGGTAAAAATTGTGGAGTATGTGTCCTTTGTCACCTAAACATCTCAACTTTGATTTCAAACATTTCATCGTTAAGTTGTAAGAAGCTGAGCATCCGAAGAACGGTCAATTCTGAAGGATTATTGGAAGAATAATTCATGGTTGATGAATTATGATGTACTTTTTTAAAGTACATGACCCACGTTGATATGCTACCTAGCTATTTTTAATTATTTCATACTCTCTTTTTTTGTCAAACGAAGGAAAGTGGAAAATCTGAGATATTTGTAGTTAAGGGTGGAAGGTTTTCCAGGGTTGTATAGATTATAGTTAAAGGGTGAATTTATACTTTTTATATCTATCTCCATTTCAATTAGATTTTATAGGATTTGGATAAGTTATGAAAAACTCGTCACATTTTCTAGAATTTTAATTCATTTATATATTTTTTAAATATACTTTTTAAATTGAATTTTAGTCTATAAATAATTTTTTGATTGGTGATGATCCTCAAATATTCATTCTATGTCATCATATCATATAATAATACGATCATGTAACTTTTAATTTTGAATCCTTTTAGAAGATTTAAAATCCACTTTAAAATAATATTCTTGAACTACTAATAAAGTGTATATATGTAGAGGATAGACTCTTTATTTATGGATTATAATAAGATTTAGAGTATCGTTAAAATTAAGAAATATATT
The DNA here is from genome assembly GCF_004193775.1 of Glycine soja. Taxonomy (NCBI): domain Eukaryota; kingdom Viridiplantae; phylum Streptophyta; class Magnoliopsida; order Fabales; family Fabaceae; genus Glycine; species Glycine soja. The sequence goes on from NC_041004.1 coordinate 37,235,322, forward strand.
AAAAGGATTTTTTTTATCAGAAATCATATAAGTATATATTTAAAATTATAATAAATTGCATTTTTACATATTTCAATAAAAAAAATTATCATCCTGTTTTCTTAATCAGATATGATCATAGTTGCATAAAATTTATATACATGAGTATATGAAAAATTATTTTAAACGATCTTCGTAAGAATAATAGATGTACAATACATTTAAATTACAATCATTTTCATTTTTTTCCCATGTCTTCCTAGATAGATATTTCAATTTCTCATACGGACTATTTATTTTTTCCGGCTGCTTTTTTTTATTTATCTACTTGTTTTTTTTTTCATTTTTATCTTAATTTCTTTTTTTTTTACCAATTTTAAATTTTCTTAATTTCTTAAATAGTGCAAAATGGAGATTTGTTTTAAAATTCGCATATTAAAAGTTGGCATCGAAGCTAAGCATAAATTACTAAACTAAAACCAAACAAAAATTTATAATATATATACAATTTTATGAGAATAAAGGAAAAACTCGAGATCATGTATATAAAGTGATATATGTCCAGAAAAAACAATAGAAGAAATAAAATTATCCCAGTGGGCAGTAGGTACAGAAGTTGACTTGGAGACAATAGTCTTGTTCTTCAGATCTCTGGTTTTTGGTTTCCTGGCCATGGCGGAATCATTTCTCTTCAGCATTGCAGAGTCACTCCTATCAAAGCTTGCTTCTCAGGCTTATGAGGAAGCTTCTCGTGTGCTGGGTTTGTACGACCATCTCAAAAACCTTAAAGACACCCTATCATTAGTCCAGGCTGTCCTGTTGGATGCTGATCAAAAGCAGGAGAAGAACCATGAGCTGCGGGTATGGCTGAGGCAGCTCAAACGTGTCTTCTTTGATGCCGAAAATGTTCTCGATGAATTTGAATGCCAAACACTGCAGAACCAAGTTGTCAAAGCTCATGGTACCACCAAAGACAAGGTAAGTCACTTCTTATCAACTTCTAATCCACTTGTTTTTCGTTACAAGATGGCTCAACAAATCAAAGATATCAGCATGAGACTAGACAAGGTTGCAGTTGATAGGCATAAGTTTGGCCTTCAACCAATTGATGTTGACACACGTGTTGTGCACGTGAGAGAGTGGGAATATTCGACACACTCCCATGTGGACGATTCAGATGTGATAGGAAGGGAACAAGACAAAGCAGAGATCATAGAGCTCTTGATGCAGCAGAATCCCAATGATGATCATAAAAGTCTCTCTGTTATCCCCATAGTGGGGATGGGAGGCTTGGGAAAGACCACACTTGCAAAGTTTGTGTTCAATGACAAGAAGATAGATGAGTGTTTCCCATTGAAGATGTGGGTGTCTGATTCTGATGACTTTGACCTTAAGCAACTCATTATCAAAATCATCAATTCTGCCAATGCTAATGATTCTGTTTTTCTTGCTGATGCTCCTGATGGCCAAAAGAATTTAAGCAAAATGGGTCTGGAGACTCTGCAAAATCAATTGAGACACAAACTTGCTGATCAGAAGTTCCTACTCGTCTTGGACGGCGTATGGAAAGAAGACCGTGTTAAATGGGTTGAGTTGAGGAATTTAATTCATGTAGGTGCTGCTGCAGGAAGTAAGATTCTAGTTACTACACGTAGTCATTCCATTGCTTCCATGATGGGCACAGTTTCCTCTCATATTTTAGAAGGTCTTTCTCTGGAGGATTCATTGTCTTTGTTTGTCAGATGGGCGTTTAATGAAGGAGAAGAGAAAAAATATCCTCGGTTGATAAAGATTGGCAGAGAAATCGTGAAAAAATGCAGAGGGGTTCCATTGGCGCTGAGAACACTAGGGAGTTTACTATTTCCCAAATATGACACAATTCAGTGGGAAGATGTGAGAGACAATGAAATTTGGTATTTGCCACAGAAAAAAGATGACATTTTACCAGCCCTCAAAGTGAGTTACGATCTCATGCCATCCTATTTGAGGCAGTGCTTTGCTCTATTTTCTCTTTACCCTAAGGATTACAAATTTTATAGTTATGATGTGATTCAACTTTGGGGGGCACTCGGGTTCCTTGCATCACCAAAAAATAATAGGGCTCAAGATGATATTGCGATTCAGTATTTGTGGGAACTATTCTCAAGATCTCTTCTTCAAGATTTTGTAAGCCATGGCACCTATTATTCATTTTGCTTACATGATTTGGTGCATGATCTTGCTCTGTTCGTTGCAAAAGATGATTGTCTACTTGTAAATTCCCACATTCAAAGTATACCTGAGAGCATTCAGCATCTATCTTTTGTTGAAAAAGATTTTCATGGCAAATCACTCACCACAAAAGCAGTAGGTGTGAGAACCATATTTTATCCTGATGCTGGAGCGGAAGCAAACTTTAAAGCTTATAAATACTTGAGGATTTTGCATTTAACGAATTCTACCTTTGAAACTTTGCCTCCTTTCATTGGGAAGTTAAAACATTTAAGATGTCTTAATCTTCGCAATAATAAGAAAATTAAGAGACTCCCTGATTCCATTTGTAAGCTCCAAAATTTGCAGTTTTTGTTCCTGGATGGGTGCACTGAGCTTGAAACACTGCCCAAAAGTTTAAGAAAATTGATAAGCCTCTATAATTTCGAGATAACCACAAAGCAAGCTGTTTTACCTGAGAACGAGATAGCAAACTTGAGTTATCTTCAATATTTGACTATTGGATATTGTGATAATGTGGAGTCTTTATTCTCAGGGATAGAGTTTCCTGTTCTTAAAGCACTGTCTGTTTGGTGCTGTAAGAGACTAAAGTCTTTGCCACTTGACAGTAAACATTTTCCTGCATTAGAGACTTTGCATGTTAGATACTGTGACAAGTTGGAATTGTTCAAGGGCCATGAAGACCAAAACTTCTACTCAAAGTTAAAAGAAGTAGGATTTTGGGAAATGCCACAGCTAGAGATTCTACCTCATTGGGTTCAAGGATGTGCTAACACATTACTATCCTTGCATCTATCATACTGCTTCAATCTTGAGGTGCTTCCTGATTGGCTGCCAATGCTAACTAATCTGAGAGTACTGGATATTGAACTTTGTCCAAAGCTTCGGTCTCTTCCTGATGGCATGCATTGCCTCACTGCCCTTGAACATTTGCGAATCAAAGATTGTCGTGAATTATGCATAAAATACAAGCCGCAAGTTGGAGAGTGTTGGGACCAAATATCACACATCAAGCAGATTACGATTGATGAACAAGAAATCTGGATGAAGAGGTAGTGGAAAAGAGGAAGAAGAATTCGAGGAAGTTGAAAGCTTTAATAAATGTCGAAGGCCTTTTCTTTTTTATGGTTTCTGTAATGCAGATTGTTGTTCTTGAGCATTTTCTTAATCTGTTTTGATTTATGTCATCCACATGATTGTGCCAGTCCACTATAGATTGTATTAGGAATGAAAGAAATGAACGATAGTTTTCGAATTCATTCAATTCATTCATTCATCAAAGTATTACAAAATTGATGTATTTATACAAAGATAGAACTTCTGATACCATATTAGGAATGAAAGAAATGAACGATAGTTTTCGAATTCATTCATTCATCAAAGTATTACAAAATTGATGTATTTATACAAAGATAGAAAATAACTAACTTGAGTAATCAACACTAACTTACTCAAATAACTTCTAGTAACTATAACTTGAGTAACCAACTAATTTACTCAAATAACTTCTAATAACTAACTAAATTAATTTTATGTCTAATAGATTGCACTACGGATGTTTCTTTGATGTAGACCAGTATGATGATATCTCTTTTATCCTCCTCTTTTTTTCTTTTTTTTTCTTTTATGGATACTTCAAAAATATTTTGGTTTGACGGAGGGGAAGTTCACCTTAGAGCCTCCCTGTCACTGATAGCTGTTCAAAATCTCTGTTTATTTTGCCTGATTTTAATTTTGATAATTCAGCTTTCACTTATATTGATTGACATCCTGATGATGAATCATATTATAATTTTATCAAATGTTGTTGCAAATTATATATAGAGATAGAATCTTTAGGTAATAGATGCGCTTAAATGGAGCACATTAGCATCAACAATTTTGACTGGTGTGATTTTTCCAAAAATTTGGATAGCATTCCATGCGATCCAGTGATTATATATGTATGTTTTGTCTAGCAATTGTAAAAGCAAACAAAGATTGAAGGTAATGGCGAAAAGCATGCACTGAAGTAGTGAAGTAGGTATTTATATATGCTTCTGTCAATGTTCTATATTGCCCCTGACCCTCATCCATTCAGACTTTTATTTCTCCACATAAGAAGGCATATTTTGTTGTAAATGTATCTAAGCGGTTTCCCCCGTTAAAAAGGAGTATCTTCTATTTTCGTCTTTTCTTTCTTTTTTATTCATTTTGATCTCTGTATGATTTTATCCAGTGTTACAGATTAATGCATAACCCCACTCCACCAGCTACAGAAAAGTGAATATCATAGTGAACACGTCTCGGAAGTGAAAAATATCAAGGCATTAAGATGTGCTAGCATTGTTTTCCGTCATTCATCACCTGAAAAGATTAAATTTTGAACATTCTTCTGCCTTTAGTGTTTATTATTTGTATTTGTAGAGTCAATATCAACATAAGCAGCTATTTTTTTCATGAACTTATGTATCTAGGATGAATATAATGCCATTGGTTTGAGATTTAAAAAAATCTTATACAATGACAATGAGCCGAGACCCACTCACCCGCCTATATAAATTATCCTGGTTCCGATCAGGATCATACTCCATAGCTTTTGGTCCTAAAATGTTGTCTCCAAATTAAAGATGAGAGGAAAATTTATAAAAGAAATCAACACATGCATAATAACAAGTTAATGTGGATACCACACAGAAGAGCACGCAGTAAGTAAGAGTGTTAAGCAAGAGTATCAGCAATATCAATAGGTATAAAAATCTTGATGGAGAACAATTCAATAAAATGAATCGAGCTGGTGGAAATTCAAGAGGATTTCTTTAGGAATTTGTTAGGTTTAAAATCTTTAAGGTATGATCACATCAATAATTTTAATCAAATGTCAACTGTTGAATGCAGATTAAAAAGTATTTATCGATAATTTTAATCAAATGTCAACTGCTGAATGCAGATTGAAAAAGTATTTGATGAGGAAAGGTTGCTTGTAGGGAAGATAATGTTGAGGTTGGATGAGTGATTTATAATTTAATTTGGAAAACAAATGAATATATTTTGGAATTAAATTGTTAAGAGTATTTAATATATATTAAAAAACATTTTCCTTATTTAAACGGGTATTATTTTTTTTGTCAACCTAAAGAAACTCCATGACTAAGACTTTTAATGTTATGCTATATAAGAAATGCTTCCAATAACCTTGAGACGTGTCTTAGCTTGTCGGAGACACAACTCACCTAAATTTAATAAAAGAATGCTTTGAGTATAAAAATGTATTTCATGGGCCTCAATTGGGACTGAGGTAACCTCTGCATGATAGACTCAGGATAATTAAGTTGGTTGTGGTGGTGTGGTGGTGGTGTTGAGTGGAGGTGGGTTTCAGTGGTCACGGAGGTTTAGGAGAGAGGTGGCTAGGGTTTGCTTGGAAGTGGAAGGGTAAAAATAGGATATTAGAAATTTTAGGAGTGCATCAAACAAAAAATGAAATGCGTTAAGTAATTGTCCAAATTATGACGCCTTTCTCTTTTTAATGCAAAATTATGACTCCAAAGTTAGCAACAATGCATTTTAACAAAAGGATATACTTACTTCTTTCTCTCCGTGGCCTGGTAGTGATGGGACAAATCCAAAACAAGCACATAACAAGTCTAGTTTTGAGTTGTAAATTATTGATCTAATCTTATCCTATGTAGGAATAGGATGAGTAGGATTTAGATTGTTTGAGCTAGCATGTTAACTTGATTTTCTTAACGTATTCATATTATTAGATTCCAAAAATGTTATGTTTAAATAATTTATTTAGTTAATTTGTATTTAAATATTAATATTAATAAAAATAAATAAATACTTATTTTTAAAGTATAATAAGATTTTGATAAAAAAAAAAAAGTATAGTAAGATAGCTCTGGTTGAGATGCGTTTTGAATTAGGCACTTGCATAGAAGACTCGGTCATCTTATGAGAAAGATTCTGGAGATGTTAGAAGCAGAGATAGGGATCATCTCATTAGAGAGCTTCAAACTTATAAGAGGCATCTTTAACCTCACTTAGGTCGAGAGTGATATCCTTTTATCCCAATCATGACTCGTCTTAGCGTCTAATAAGCCTTACATGAACAAATAAGAAAAAAAAATCATGACTTAGATTAAGATAATAATGTTTTTTTATATAAAAAAATAATAAAAGTATAATGTGTAGTTTAGTTCAGTTTATTTCGATTTTCATAATTGAAAACCAAACTGTTTGAATTATATATATTTCATTGTTGTGGTGGCAATAGATATTGTAATCAAAGGTATGTAAATTGTAATAGATAATTTGGTGGGGGAAGCTGAGAAAAATCCAAATGGGAAGGCTTAGATGAGGGAGACAGAGAAAGTGATGTTGATGAGGTAGGGAAGTGAGACAAGAAATGATACAAGGTTCATGATGCATGTCTACTAAAGGGAGAGCCTGCTCCAACCACTAGAGACTCCACAGTGAAATCCCAAATCACTTTCTCTCACACCCATCATCCAAGCACATGCAATTGGTAGAAGGTGGGGGGAGTGGAGTCACCTCTTTGGAAAGTGAAAAGGGATTGGGTTGGAATTGGATTGCATCCATTCTTTACTTGTACTTAGATCATACCATTTCAATGGAGGTGGCTAACAAGTAGGGTCCCTCCTTTTTTTTTTTTTTTTTTGTATGCCTCCTTATATATTCTTACAAGTTTTTAATCTTTGGATTGATTATGCAACTAATCATTCATTCATCTCTTTGTCACACTAATTTTTTTTTTCTTTTCAATACTATATTTTGCGATAATCATATTAAACATGGATTTTTCTATAAACTTGATGTAGGTGATGAAATAAGTTACACCATCGAATAAGATTTATCCTTATTTGAAATTTGTATTAACTTCCATTATTGCAACATCACACACGTTTTACTCATAATCATAACATTAATTTGCTTTCCACATTAATTATAATTTTGTTTTAAGACTTTTCTTCTTAAAGCTGATCCTTTTTTTTTTAGAAAAGGGAAAAGGTAATCCTTTTTAACGATTTAATAACTTTCAACTACTCAACTCTACGTACACACTGAAGTGTTAATTACTCATTCAATTCAATAAAATAAGACAAAGAAGTAAGTAGTACGACTCAATGATAGTACTATATTTAATTAAGCATTTCGCTTATAAATACAATATTTCAATCTAAATTGAAACCATATTTTAAGCTTTATATGGCAGTGCATGATTGTATAGCAGATGCAATAAATTACCACCTGCTCCAAAAATCAAATGCTGATTGTTTCATGAAGAGGCATGTGGGGAATAAGGTGTATTATTATATACTACTAACAGGGTATTACATTGCCCTGACACTTGCTATTTCTTTTTTGGCAATACATAAATACAATTTTTTTATATACCAAAATTATTTTAAGAGTTCAATTATGATGTATTATTAGTATAAATAATTTTATAATGTTAACTAATCATAATTATTATATTTGGGATAATTTTTATCCTACATAAAAATTCAGCAGAAAAAGAAATCCTACATAACTATAACTAAATGCGTTTTCTTTTTTTTATTTTAAAAAACTATAACTAAATGTAACACTATAATGTGAATCTTAATTAAATTATTGTTTTATATTTTTCATGCAAAATATGTTTTTTGACCAAAAAAAGTTTTTATGTCTTTAAAAAAATGTTAATAAAGTATACTTACTATAACAAAAATGCAAAAAAAAAAAAATCAATGCTTAAATTTCTAAGTAATTTAAAGCATTTAATAAAAAAATACATCATAAATTGTAAAGTTACATTATTATTTTTTAGAGAGATTAATGTATGCTATAATTTAATCTACGTTAAATTAATTTGCAAATTCCTGAACTATTTCACAATTTTTAACTACGTCTTTGAATATATTTTTTTTCTCCTATTGGGTCTCTGAACTTGTATGAGTTTTTTTAATTAGGTTGTTGTCAAACTTAATTAAAAAAATAAATATAAGTTTAGGAATCCTAGTAACTTAATTAAAAATGACAAAAAAAAATTGCCTATCTCTAAACTCAATATAGGCTTGGGTGTGCAGTGTGCTGCAGAGGTAAGAATATTAACTTGTAACTGAGAATTTTTTAATTAGATTTCTAAAATTCTTTTTCAATTGGTCTCTAAGCTTGTATTTTTTAATTAGGTCCTCATAATTATTGATATGGCCTAATTGAAAAACAAACACAAATTTAAGAATTCAATTTTAAAAAAATAGAGACCTAATTAATTGATTTAGAATTTGACTAAAATATAAACAAAACCTAGACAAAAAAAAAATATTTTTATCATAAATTATACTTAAATAATATCCTAATAATTTTATTTTAACTTCAACCCAGTAACCAGTTATTCCTAATTACTTTGCCAAATTGCTTGTTGATTTCACAGTTGTATCAAATGAAATGGTGCACTTTTTATTATTATTATTATCATCGAATTTCCCTCTCTTTTCCTCTTTCCTTCCTCTCCCTCCATCATCCTTAGCTCACTGTCATGCCTCCAACCTCTCTGTCAAAATGGCATGCTCTAAGAAAGTTTTCGCCTCAAGTTCCCTCCTTAATAGCTACTGCAACACGGACTTCATCTCGGAGGCGTGCGAGCTGTTCGACAGAATGTCACAAAATGATATGAGTTGTTCGATGATGATGTGGGTTACGGTGAGTTTGGTAGAAAATAATTGGGAAGAAAATAGAAAAAAATTTAAATTTTTATGTAGCTTTCACAGTTTTATCTCTTTATTTTAATTTAAATATTTTTTATTTTTATTTTCTCTCCGATCAAACGACCCCTAACATTTAGAGGGATTTCAGTTATCTAAATAGAAAAAAGTACTTTACCGTCAAAGAAAAAAAAATGAAAAGTAATGAAATTAAAAAAAAATAAAATTGTGCTACGACATCCATGATGTTGTCCTTGCCTTTTCTTAACGAAAGTTAATGTAGGGGGAAACTTTGTCAAGGAAGAATGTGAATTTAGCAACATTGTTCTAAAGTTTCTTTCTATATCATAACGATGATAATGTATAGTGGTGGCCACCCTTCTGTCACACAGACATGATTTGGACCTACTTGTCTGAAAGATGCCTCTAATGCTTGCCCATTTTGGGCCCCACTCACCATATGAAATAATTCGATATTTGGCATACTTTTTTTATTTTGTGTTGAATGATACAGAAAATTAGCATATCGTGGTATCGTGGCTTCGTAGTTATTTCAACTGAAGATGAGATGGGTTTTTTCATAAGTAAAAATAAGTTCTACATGAGTTAATTTTTAGAAGTTCATCAATATAACTTCTCTAAAAGATGAGATAACATTTATAAATTAGGTAATGGAAAACTCATTTTAACTAATGAAGAATTTCATTTCATTTTTTTTTTCTTATTTTCTTCTTCTAGAAATACTTCTAGAGAAGCTTACACCCAAACATGCTCATATTAATAGATGTAAAGTACTTATTTTTAAGGTGTCCTGGCTTCAATTCTCCAATAAGAATATTGGTTTAGATAAACAAAAGTATCTATTTTTTTTCATAAAAAATACCTGTTTCTGAAGGATAAATAAACATATAAAATCAATAAAATTTAACTGTTATTATGCTCTAATAAAACAATATCATCCATGTCTGTGCAAGAACTTTTAATATAATTGGATCGTTTGCTTTTTCTCCCCATTTTTCCCATGCCTTTGTTGAAATTCAAATATCGGCCTTTAACATCTCTGGTGAATGCGATCGTTCGTCGTTATCTTGCTTTGCCAGAGAAAACAGTAACACTTTCCCCTTTCTCCGCTTTCTCTGCATACATATGGTCCACAACTATGTTCATTGATTTTGACTATGTTGAAAGCTTTTGTCTACTAGATCACTATATTATAATGCAATGAAAAATAATTACATATACATCCTAATTTTGGACGTAGGTGTGAGAATAAGATAAAGATAGGAAATAAATGTGAAAAATATGATATATACTATGGTACGATAAACAAAGAAATTAAAAAATAAGATGAAAAAGTAAAAATATTATTCCATCCATTCCATCATAAATGTTATATTTGAAAAAAAAAATTATCTTAAAATAAGTATTATATTTAAATTTTTAATGTAATATTAATTATTTTTTTCACTAATACTCTTAATAAATATCATTCCAGGTTTTCAATATTAATACTAAGATTACTTTTATAAAATTATATACTTTTTTCATTTATTTATTGTAGTTTTTTTCCTGTATAAAATAACATAAGATATGATATTCATTTTAAAACGAAGGGAGTATATAAATATATGAACATGATTGTTGTGATAAAATAACCCTTCGTAAAGTATACAGCGGTAACTTGAGTAGTAATTATTAATGGTGGTAATGATAACATGGAGGGAACAATTAAAGGACAAAATATGCTTTATAAAGTAGTAATGCCTTTTGACACTAGTGATTTTTTTAAAACATGAATAGTAATTAATGTTGTACCTAGTTAATGTGATGTATTATCTGCAATTTAAAAATCACACACAGAGAATTAAGGTATAACATAGAATTATGCCACTTGTTGGAATGCATATGGTTTGTCTCACAATGCTTTGCACAGCCATGTCACTGTGATATTGTTCTTCGTTATTACTATACATTTGCAGAGCCTTTTATTCACTCCATTCAAGAGATTTAGCTTTCCCAATGGCAATATTGCAGAGTCCAATAAGCTATTAGAGTTTATGTTCAGTGTTGTCTTCAAGAATAAAGATAAGCCTCTGCTCAATCGGAGGGTGGAAATCAAGCACCATAAGGAAGACTAACTGGACAGTTTGATTGCTCAATCATGCATATACCCTATCTATCAACAAATAAAGTTTAGGTGAAGTGTAGGTAGCAAATACATCTAATTACCTTATAATTGACATTCTATATTATATATAAACTTCGAAGTTTGAATGTTTTGGATAATTGGATTAATAAAATACTGTAAGAAGTTTCACATACAATTGAGGTAAGTTCAAAATACATCCAAGTACCTTATAATTGACATTGTAACTTGGTGGTGATGAAATCAACATGGCTACTATAACTGAGATATAAACCGAATATTACTAATTATCTTTCTGATTTAACATACACCAAATTCCTTTTACCATGCATACTTGTTAATTAGTACTCTATTTGTTGTTAATTATAAAATCTTCTTTAAAATTTGTTTTTCTTTTCTTTTTTATAATTTTTAGATGTATTAATTTTTTATCTTACATATTCTTTCTTAATTATTCTCTCTCAAAATGTTAATGAAAAACAATTAAGTTGATAGTGAGATAAAATAAAATAAAATATTAAAATAATAATATAAATAATTAATATATTTAATATGATAAAATAAATTAATTATTTTTCGTGTCTCGTAATTAAAAACAAAAGAATATTTTCCTTTCATGATTATTGGACTATTGGAGACGCTGGATTAATGAATGCTAGAAATGTAGGCAAGTGCCTAGCTAATTAGAAAAATTTGATCATGCAGGTGATAGTAAGATCCATGAATGAGACAACAGATAAGAGGGGAGCTGGGTAAAAAAGAGAGACAGCTCCTAAAAATTCAGAATCTCCGTGGAAATTTGTTTAGGTACATTTATTTAACAAAATAAATTGAAATATATTCTGAAAAAGGCAAGTCTCATTCCTATGTAAAATAAGCCTATACGTGGTGAGAATCCTAGGATTAGGTATTGTGATATTTGCAGCACAACTTTATTGCCTTCTCAAATCCATGATTATTTTTGGAAGAGGCAATAGGGCATAGCAAATTGATTTCCCTTCAGGGCCCTTTTCCCCTCCCTTTGTATGACCAACGAAACATTTGCTAGGTTCTGACATCCATCTACCATCCCTTCTTTGCATTTGCTGATTTGCTTTAAATGTGTGACAGCAAATTAAATGCTACATATTGAGTGTTCCACAAATCTGAAAACAGAGAATTTTCTTTTTTATCATTCTTCTTCTGTATCTCCTTACTATCAATACTTTTTATTCATAACATTTTAGTTAAGTTGGGTTCAAGAAATTTACAATACTCATCACAAATATAAAATATTATGATTTAAGGTGTGTACTTATAAATTATTTATTAACAAAATATTTTCTTAACAAAAAAAATTCAAACTCACATTTCCAAAAGATAATCTTATCTTTATCAGCCAAACAACTTTTATTAGTTATTTTATATTTTTTTTCTAACCAAGAGATATTTAAATTTTTTTATTTAACCCTTAATTAATTTTTTTCACAAAATCAATTTATTTTGGAATAAAAGTGTTATTTCCAGTTGATATAATACCATTTTCAAGTTCATAATCGAACCTCAGATCTTAGTTAAATAATTCAAGTATCAACTTATTTGTGTTAAGGAATGATACTACTAAATATTTAATATCAATAAAAAAAATCCATTTTTCTATTTAGATTTCATTTGGGGTAAAAAATAAATTATTTTATTTTCATTTTTCACCAAGGTGTGCAAGACTAGAAGAACTTTTGAAAACAAAGATTTGATTTTTGAGGATGAGAATCGATGGCGCCCGATACAATGCAATGGCATTATGCTCCCAAACAGAAAAAAAAAAAAAAAAAAAAAACGCTGTGTTAAACTGTGCCCCACATGGCAATGAGAGACAGGAGTTAAATTTATGCAACTTTCACTCAGTGATGAGTGCCCATTTCTCGTGATGCCTATATCTACATGGGAAGGAATTTCATTCTCTCTCTCTCTGAGACATAAGAAAACACCTGGTCCGTGAACCCTGCGATAAAGGGTTCAACTCTTTCTCTCATTTCATCACTCACTCTTCACTCAAGACTGAAGACGTTTTTCCTCTGCTTCGCTGCAGTCACTTTCTCTGTTGCCTCTGCACTTTGTGTTTTCTTCTGCTACCACGTATGGCATTTTTCATATGCAACTCACGGTTCATTATGCTTACTGCTTTTGTCTCTTTTACCCCTTCTTGTTTTCCTTCCCCTGAAAGTGAAAGCTTTTCGTTTTCTTTTTTTTTTCTCCCCACTTTTTTTTTTTTGTATTTTGTATTTTGCACAAATCTCAAGTGGGTTTTCTTCTAAATGTTGATCATGTTTCTGGGGTTTCTGCATTTCAGGGTTGGTGAAAGGTTCTAAAGGTTTTCCCTTGAAGTGGTTCAAAACCCTCATATTTAAGAAAAAGGAAAGTTCACTGTGAAAGAAAGTTTGCACTTTTTTTTTGGTGAAAAGAACAAGCAGCAAAAGTTGTTAATGCTGTGGTACAGTGTTTGGTAGAGTGTTGATAACAATTTTTTGGCTCTTGGAGAAGAACACTGTTGAGTGGAGTGTAAACACTAACACTTCACTTCAGCAGAGAAGAGAAGAGAACAACAGTGTACACTGTACAGTGATGGAATTTCTATGCTTGCTGTTGTATATACTGGTAGCTTGGTGTCTTTCAAGTTCTGAACTTGTTGGTGCTGAGCTTCAGGACCAAGATATATTACATGCCATCAACCAAGAGCTGAGAGTCCCTGGATGGGGTGATGGCAACAACTCAGATTACTGCAATTGGCAAGGTGTCAGCTGTGGTAACAACTCAATGGTGGAGGGCTTGGATCTGTCTCACCGGAATCTTCGAGGTAACGTAACTCTAATGTCTGAGCTCAAAGCTTTGAAGCGGCTCGATCTTTCGAATAATAACTTTGATGGATCGATTCCTACTGCTTTTGGAAATTTATCTGATCTTGAAGTTCTAGATTTGACTTCAAATAAGTTCCAAGGTTCAATTCCACCTCAGTTGGGTGGTCTCACAAACCTCAAATCATTGAACCTTTCCAATAATGTGCTTGTGGGAGAGATACCAATGGAACTTCAGGGCTTAGAGAAACTGCAGGATTTTCAAATCTCTAGTAATCATTTGAGTGGTCTTATACCTTCTTGGGTGGGAAATTTAACCAATTTGAGGCTTTTCACTGCTTATGAGAACCGTTTAGATGGCAGGATTCCAGATGATCTAGGCTTGATTTCTGACCTTCAAATACTTAACCTGCACTCTAACCAGCTTGAAGGCCCAATACCAGCAAGCATTTTTGTTCCAGGGAAGCTAGAAGTTCTGGTTCTCACCCAGAATAATTTTAGTGGTGAACTTCCTAAAGAAATTGGGAATTGCAAAGCCCTTTCCAGCATTCGAATTGGAAACAACCATCTAGTAGGTACCATTCCAAAGACCATTGGAAATCTTAGTAGCCTAACCTACTTTGAAGCCGATAATAATAATCTTTCTGGTGAGGTTGTGTCTGAATTTGCTCAGTGTTCTAATCTGACACTCCTGAATTTGGCTTCAAATGGGTTTACTGGAACAATTCCACAAGACTTTGGACAACTTATGAACCTTCAGGAATTAATTCTTTCTGGAAATAGCCTATTCGGTGATATTCCAACATCGATTCTGAGTTGCAAAAGTCTTAACAAGCTTGATATTAGCAACAACAGATTCAATGGGACAATACCAAATGAAATCTGCAATATCTCCCGGTTGCAGTACATGCTGTTGGATCAGAATTTCATTACTGGAGAGATCCCTCATGAAATTGGAAATTGTGCAAAACTTCTTGAATTACAATTGGGCAGTAATATTTTGACTGGAGGTATTCCTCCTGAGATTGGTCGCATTAGGAACTTGCAGATAGCTTTAAATTTGAGCTTCAATCATCTCCATGGACCACTGCCCCCTGAATTAGGAAAACTGGACAAACTTGTTTCTCTGGATGTTTCAAACAATCGGCTATCAGGTAACATCCCACCTGAGCTTAAAGGAATGTTGAGCTTGATAGAGGTGAACTTCTCAAATAATCTGTTCGGAGGTCCTGTGCCAACATTTGTACCATTTCAGAAGAGTCCCAGTTCAAGTTATTTGGGCAATAAAGGGCTTTGTGGAGAGCCTTTGAACTCTTCATGTGGAGACCTTTATGATGATCACAAGGCTTACCATCACAGGGTTTCTTACAGAATCATACTGGCTGTAATTGGTTCTGGTTTGGCTGTTTTTATGTCAGTAACTATAGTTGTCTTGCTGTTTATGATCAGAGAGAGGCAGGAAAAAGTAGCCAAAGATGCTGGGATTGTTGAAGATGGCATCAATGACAACCCAACTATAATTGCAGGGACGATTTTTGTTGATAATCTAAAACAAGCAGTAGATCTTGATGTCGTCGTTAAAGCAACACTGAAAGACAGCAACAAGCTCAGCAGTGGAACTTTCAGCACTGTTTACAAGGCAATCATGCCTTCCGGGGTGGTCTTATCTGTTAGGAGACTGAAGTCTGTAGACAAGACAATAATCCACCACCAGAACAAGATGATTAGAGAACTTGAAAGACTCAGCAAAGTTTGTCATGAAAATCTAGTGCGTCCCATTGGCTATGTCATTTATGAAGATGTTGCTCTTCTCTTGCATCATTATTTTCCAAATGGAACATTGGCTCAGCTTCTTCATGAATCTACCAGGAAACCTGAATATCAGCCTGACTGGCCCTCTAGATTATCCATTGCCATTGGTGTGGCAGAAGGGTTGGCTTTCCTTCATCATGTGGCAATCATCCATCTTGATATCTCTTCTGGCAATGTTCTCTTGGATGCAAATTCCAAGCCGGTGGTTGCGGAGATTGAGATTTCAAAACTTCTTGATCCAACCAAAGGCACTGCAAGTATTAGTGCAGTTGCTGGTTCTTTTGGTTACATACCACCAGGTATACTACTTTCTGTCATGCAATTCTTCCATCTATTGATTCTATTCTTCCTATTAACTTTTGAAGTAAATATTCTTTATACTATCATCTAATTACAAATTGCCATGTATGGTTAGTTTGTTGATTTTATACTTTTACGTAAAAATCATACTAATGATGATTTTTAATTGATTAACAGTGAAATTTTTTTTATACTGACAATACTGAGAAATTAAACTTCAACTTTTATTGCGTTTAGCATGCTTCATGTTACATTTCTTCTTTAATGCAGAATATGCATATACTATGCAAGTCACTGCACCAGGAAATGTTTATAGCTATGGTGTTGTTCTGTTGGAAATCCTTACAACTAGACTACCAGTTGATGAGGACTTTGGTGAAGGTGTAGATTTGGTGAAATGGGTTCACAGTGCTCCGGTAAGAGGGGAAACTCCAGAGCAGATATTGGATGCTAAGCTTAGCACAGTTTCCTTTGGTTGGAGGAAAGAAATGCTTGCTGCTTTGAAGGTCGCGTTGCTGTGCACTGACAACACACCAGCCAAACGACCAAAAATGAAGAATGTCGTGGAAATGCTTCGAGAGATAAAAGAAAATTGAGAACAGCAAGCCACTCAAGTATTCTATTCTGTGCTGTAATCTACACCGTTGAAGATTTGATGTATGCAACACTCTCACGGATACAACAGAGGGACTGATGAGTTACAACTTACAACAACTTTAAAGTAGTAGACTTGTATGAGGAATTATTCCATGTGGTGAAGTTGGTGTGTCATAGTAAATTCAGGCATTGATAGAAACTTCACCTTTGTAGTTTGTCCAAAGGGTTAGTTGTGAAATGGCAGCTTGTCTATTTGAGTTGGACACTATGTTAGGTTAGGGGAGGACAAATACTAGCAGAAACCTTGAAATGGGATATATCAGTTCCTGTTGCATATAAGCTAGTCCACAGTTTTCATATTGAATTTACTCATTTGGGAGATGTATGCACCAATCAATCAGTCTGTTCCCATTGAAACTGAAAGTTCAAATTTATTTTTGTTGAAATAGCAGACAGTATGTCTGAATTGTGCACATGCATACCGTACCTTCTACTGGTTATGTTTTATTATTTGGACATACATCATAAAAACTTAAATCGCCCAAAATATTACTATAAAATATATATCCTAACATAAGTGACTTAATTGACAACAACAACATTGTTCTTGTTTCCCGAATGATTAAACCTCTTCCAAAATAGTTTTTGGCTTTTGGAAGTAGATATGTAGAAATCAGGGTGATAAAGTCTAGAAATAAGACAGGATATTACCTCCATTTCTTAAGGAAAAAAGGACAAGAACATGGAGTTATACTAGGATGTGTTTAGTTTGCATTTTCATTTTCTGTTTTCATTTTTTGTTTTTGTTTTCTGAATATTTTTTTTATTTTCAAAAGATTAGAATTTTAAAAACATGTTTGATTTGATTTTTTGTTTTCTGTTTTTAAAAAATAAAAACACTGAAAATGTGTTTTCAAAAGGAAATGTATTTTTAGATTTGCTTAAAATTACATTCCTTGTCATCATGTTTTCATTTTGTCCAAAATAAGGTTTTTGATTTTAACTGAAAACACTGAAAATGAGATTTTATTGTTTCCAGTTTTTGGTTCATTTGAGAAAATATTTTCAATGAAAATGTTTTCAAAAATCCAACCAAACGCATTTCCATCACCATTTTCTATTTCTAGTGAAAATGAAAACATAAAACAGGTAAACAAAACATCTCCTTATCTATCCCTAAATGTAAGATTCATTTTTTAAAATTTATTTTTCTTTTTTTTATAAAACTTTTTTACTCTTATCCATTGTAATAATTATTACCATTATTTAAAATGTATAAATTAATAAGATAAAATTGTTCTCTCTTATATTATTTTAAAAAATATACAAATAATTAACAAATTCAATGTTACTAATAAAATTATCCAACTTTTTAAATAAGTGTGATTCAGTTAAAAAAATCTCATTTAAAAAGAAGGTAGTATATACTTAATAATTTTAATATTATCCTTTCGTAAAGCTGATATGGATTCGTAATTCATAAGAGTAAGCGTATAGATTTGTAATGTGTAAGTTTACAGTAAACTTACGGATTCAAACATGTGACTTTTAGGTTATTAGCATAACACTCTAACCAATTAAGCTAATAGACCAATTATATTATAAATTAATTAATATCACTATATATAACACTAAAATTTCTAATATATATTTAATGCACATGTAAATTTACTTAATAAATTTTGTGACAATTAATTTTGATCTAATAATTAATTTTTTTTACATATATAAATTTTTATAAAACCTATGATTTATATTTAAATTTTATATATGTAAAAAAATATATTATTAGATCAAAATTAATTGTAATAAGGCCAAAATTTTAAATAATATATTTTGATCTTATTACAATTAATTTTGATCTATAATATTTTTTTTACATATATGAATTTTAAATAAAAATCATAAGTTTCATAAAAATTTATATGTATAAAAAAATTAATTATTAGATCAAAATTATTTGTCACAAAATTTATTAAATAAATTTACATGTGCATTAAATATACATTAGAAATTTTAGTGTTATATATAACGATATTAATTAATTTATAACATAATTGATCTATTAATTCAATTGGCTAGAGTGTTGTGCTAATAACTTAAAAATTAAAAATTATAGATTCAAATTAGGTAAACTTATGGATTACGAATTCGCAAATATACTCTTACGGAAGTATGAAAACAATTGGCTTGTGAAAGGCAAACTATGTTTTCCTTTTCTCATTAGATGATGTTTTTGTATGTCAAAAAAATTTCTTATTCCTTAAGAGTTAAGATATGATGTAGTTTATAAAGACCTTTTTCCCATAACTCACCGAGACGTCATTCAAGAACAAAACCGTGGGACACATATACCTCATGCATTAATATATTACTATTTATAACTTAGTTGCATAATCCTTGGAGTAGATAGTTGCAGGACAAAAATTCTTAAGAGAAATGGAAAGCAGCATTTGCCTCACTTAATCATGAGTTTTTAGAGCATTTTTTTAATGAGAGATGATTCAGCTATGTTACACGTGTCCATGGTCCAACCAATTTCTAAGTAACACAAATTTCATTTTTTTAATTAAAAAATAATTAATAATATTCATCTATATTTTTCGTTGGTGGAAAGCAAGGAGCCGCTGCGCAACTGAAGAAGGGAGTGATCTCTTCCACATTTTGTTCTGCTTTGCCTCTCTTTTTTTCGAGCAGGTTTATTTATTATTACGATTGTTTTTCTTATGCACATGGAGTGCACGATATACAGTTCTCTTCTAACATATTAAAATTTAATTTACATGCTGCTACAAAGATGTAGCGCAAGATCACCTAAAAAAATGGCGTAAAACAAGTAAACAACAACTACTATTAATTACGCAAATTTAATTTCCCTTGTATCC
The DNA here is from genome assembly GCF_004193775.1 of Glycine soja. Lineage (NCBI taxonomy): Eukaryota > Viridiplantae > Streptophyta > Magnoliopsida > Fabales > Fabaceae > Glycine > Glycine soja. The sequence goes on from NC_041004.1 coordinate 37,254,772, forward strand.
AATTTTCATTTTAGTTTCTCTTTAAAATTATTCACGCATTTTATCCAATCACTTAATCTTGTCCCCGTCTAGACATTAACTGTTACAAAGAAATGTTGACCGTCACGTGTCATATTTTGATTGACCAATGACAACAACAATATCCATACATAGAATTGATATCCAATCAGAACATGACACGTAAGAGTGGTTCGATCAGAATATGACATTGACAGTGAACCTTCCTTTGTAACAGTTAACGTCTAAATATGAATTTAGAGACCAAAATTGCATGATTGTATAAAAAAAGATAAAATGCGTGAATAATTTTAAAGAAAGACCAAAATAAAAAAATTAAAGATAATAAAAGGATCAAAAACATAATTTTACCTAATTACTTTTTAGATCCACTTTCACGGTTGGATATACAAATTTACTTAGCTATCACATCATATCAATGAATATAATGAGGTGAATTTCTTATTAAATATTATGTGTAAAAAGAGTTTAATTTTCATGTATTATTAGTGTAAAAGATTTTATGTAATTAACCGATACAAAATTATTCTTTAGGATAATTTTTTTAAAGTTATTATTATGAAAGTGAATAAATTTAAAATATATAATATTTTTTATTGAATAACAATATAAAAAAACTTACATTGTGAATACATTCTAATTATTTTTTCTGTGTAATTAATATTTATAATTTCTTTGAGAATCAAATAGGGATTAGAGGATAAAAAAATAATTTAATTTTCATACCAAATTTTAGCTCGGAAAAAGTTAAAATAAATTAAAGAGATCAAAAGTATATAAAAACATTTAAACATAAATTTCTTTTCATCAAAATCAATTTTACAAAACGCTCACCCCAATTCATACTGTGGTGCATCGGGTGACTGATTGTGGTGGTTCCCAGGGTAGGCATAATGGAAGAAACACAGCGGAATGAACTTGAAACTTCTCTATGAACTAACGGAATGAATTACAAGGATTGACGGGAAAATAAAAGGCATCCAAGGAGTAACATGAAAAAAAAGAGAGTAAAATGAGAAATAGAAGAACTAAAAGGGATTAAAAATAAAATAAAATGGTGCTTCTATCCACCAAATTCATAATAAAATTCACCTATACTTGCTGACTCAACTTATTTGGACAATATCAAACATAGTGCTAATTTTCTTTATTTTGGTAATTCCAATCTATAATTTCCAATGAAAGTTAACTGACCTTTATCATTGCAATTTTTTTAACAAAACCTTTCTCTTGGGTACAAATTCTTTAACATAATTTTTACCTAACAGTTATGGTATATCTTACCTTGCAACTTATCTTTTTAAAGTCACAGCACCGTGAAAAATGTTTCTACCAATCATAATCCAATTCCATAATCAGAAAAAAAATTGTCATATGTATTGAATCAAAGTTCCTTTTAAAAAAATTATAACATTGCCAAAATAAGTTATACTTTACATTTTACAAGGAACATAGTATGAAGCCTTTCCCTGCCTTCACATACCAGCTAGGTGAAGAAAATTATATAGAATCGAATACCAAAATTTAACATATCATATGATCAAAACAACAACACTAATATTTCCACACACATATATATATATATATATCTTGGCCTTGTGCACTAGTGAAGTTACAATGCTTAGAAGCCTTCCCCTGTGATCCTCTAGTCATTTCATTATGATTTTTCAATTACCTTGTATAGTATGTAATTCAGTATAACTACAGGATCAACAACCAGCAGCTTTCATAAAGTTATCATAGGGGCTTGCTGCTGGAAGTTTGAAAGGGTGAGGCTGATTCTGATATTCAGTTCCAGACACCATTGGAAGAGGGCTAAAAGTTGGTCCGTGGAAATCAAAAGCAGCATTCTCGTCGAAGGGAGGATTCCCCACCTGCACCTTATATAACTTTAATTAGGTACTCCATTTAAAATTTGTATTTAGAAATATTTATTGAGTTTAATGGTCATGTACCGATAGTATAAAATACTTCTTTTAGACTGTCGTCGAATCATGATTTGTTGTTAATATGACTTTTAAAATAATTATCATAAAAGTCAACAAACTTATCATACATGATGAGTTGTGATTAGATAATGGTGTAAAATTTTTTACATTATCAGTGTACAATTATTTTTCTCATATTTATTTATGATAAATTATAAATTAAATTTTTATAAAATAAGCATTTATTCTAGTAATGCACGGACTAAAATACTAGTTTAATGTAAGCAAGGAATTTCAAAGAAAGGAATTACCTTTTGAAAATCCACATGCGAAGAGGAATCCATATTTTTCAATTCATTGCCATGATTTGGTGAAAGGGAGTCCACTGAACATTCTTGCTTCTGTTGGGTACTCATCAATCTGGACATCTTTTGCTTTTCCAGCAGAAGTACCTCACACTTATCAGCCATATCCTTGTATGGCATATTAAATGCATTTGATACAGAAATCCTCCCAGCTGGATGAGATGTGTCCAAAGCCTACACTCAAAAGTGTTGTGCCAAATTTTGTGTAATTGATATAAGAAGTTAAAACATAATTCAGAGAGAACAAAAATGTATGAGGGAACTGATCAAGAAAGGGATCACATACTAATTCTAAAAGTTGATTAGCAGTCAGAAGACCAGGGACCTCTGTGGAGAAACTCCGACTATGTTTAATTTGACTTTCAAATGGTTCAAAAATGAAGTCGTCATCAATATTTGAAACTATTGAAGCATCCTGTAAATTGTGAAACTATATCAGACATAATTTGCAAAGTATAAACAAAAGAAACAAGGAACATACAGACGGTTATTAGTTCCAAACAAAATCTGTCCTTCAGAAATCCATTTAACACACCTTTGCAGCCATGTTCATGGTCAATTGAGATCCAAGTTCACACATAGCATCTGGTGCGAATTCTTCTAGCAGTTGTTCCTTTATTGATGATAATTCCGCCTGTATAAAAGACAAAGTTTCATAATATCTAGAAATGCGATTATTTTTTTATCTCCTGACAGTCCAAAACACAGAAGTAAAAGCATTACTTTTGCAAACATTTCCAAGCTCTTAATGATTTCAGAAGCAAAGAGGTCCCGTGTTTTGTGTATATAAGTCAATAAATCTGAAAGCATGTCTAAGGCCCTATCATCGTCTTCTTTGGATCCATAGTTGATGCTTAGATTATCAGGAGCAAAGCTGACAGCTTGCAACTTGTGATCTTCAATTAACTGAAGGTAGGGATCAACCTGAGTCCAGAGAATGAAAACATTAGGGGGTTTATGATGCTTTACTTTCAAGAAATCCCAAATAAAGGAGAGAGAGAAGTACAGGATCACATCTTTATAGTTAAATTATTTCTCATTATCTGTAATATTAGTTGCTTGAGAACCAAGACATCAAATATACATGGATGAAACCGGAAAAAAAAATATTATCTGATTTCATCAAGTTCTTAATATATTGTCCCTGTAAACAACTGGATATGGTTTTGAGACATTCATAATGAAACCCAAATAATGAGGCATAAGATGTAGGAAACCTCCACATGGGCCTCACCTTCTCCGTAAGCACTGCCTTGGCACTCTGGACAAGATGGTCAATGTTGTATTCTTTTGAAGAAAACACAATCATTGACGTTGCCAGCGTAAAGAGTGATCTCCGACGAGATGGTGGCAATGGCCCTACAATAGAAAGTAGGAATTAAGAACTGAAAGGACTGACATTCCAACAACAAAGTAAGTTTGTTCTTTCCTGGCCTCATTTTTGCTTGCACCCACTCCCAATGGAAATGTGTTTGTTTTCTAATAAAAGAGCTAGCAAGAATGTTTTTCATGTGCTATTTTATCTTGCAAGACTCCTCCGACAATACTAGTTTGGGAAAAAACTCTTCTGATTCATCAAAATTACTCATTATCAATCACAATCTAGTATTTCTCATTCAACTAAAGGCCCATCCAATTCACATCCTTCTGACTTCAAATTTTTTATGGGAAAAAAAGAGAAAAAGAAACAACACATCTCGTTGTCCCTCATTCTTGAGAAATTTATCAACAAATCCGCCAATTGTGAAGGACATACTGAATTTAAGCTTTCTGAAAAATACCAAATAGCCTACACCACAAACTACAAATTCTAACCAAGCCTTTGAGCAGTGTACAAAAAATTGGCTAATGTCCCTCGGAAGCACAGTAGCAGTTAATAGAATATGCAGGAAGAAAGCCTTATAAGGTCTTCTGAACTGCAAATGATCAATTATAAGTGTGATTGTATGCTATAGTCCAAATAATTTGAGCAAGAGGAAAGTAGAATGATTGAATTTTCCAAAATCAACATAGCATATGTTGGAGAAATCATGCCTACTATTAGAGGACCCAAGAAATATCGAATCATGTCTCATCCTGTATCAGACTGGATTCTCTGCTAGAGACAATTAAATTTAACTGTGGTTGATAGCTCACCTTCTTTAAGGGAAATATTCCATAAAGAAAAAGCAAGCTGAAAACTCCGAACTAGTACCTCATAAAAAGAATTCTGCAAAGGCAAAGTAATTTTGGAAAATTATTTAAAAGGAAAAGAAAGTCCCATTCATTAAAAAGAAAGATGGTAAGCAGCCTTAAACATTTATCAATTTTAGCAGTATGATCCCAGAACAATACAGACTGAAATACTATATCTTAGCAAGAATAATTTAAAACTTTAGGTCAGACCACGGACGTAAACATTCCATAATAAATTCACAAGAATAATGAGAAAAATCATTTTAGCATTAAAATTCTTAGGGAAATACAAATGTTTCTAGCAGAAGAATTGAGTCCAGTAGGCATTTTTGAGACAATAGATGAATAGCGTAGCATTACAATATAAAAATAATGATATGACATCAAATCTGTAGATCACAAAAGGAACTTAAGAAAGTTCCTGCAACAGACCTTAACACCATCAATAACCAGCTCACACAACATGCTGTAACCCTAGAGCAGCTCCATAAAGTAGAACCAATATCATAGTTACAATTAACCTACTTTCATTGACTTGCAAATGACTATTTGCTTGTCCCTGTTTTCCCTTTTTTCTTCCCCTTTCCCTGCCCTTTTTCACATGTTATGAGGAACTTGAAACATTAAAATGCTCATTGCTCAAACATGTTGCACAAATAATGATGTAACAATTTTGCAGGTACCACATATTATCATGGAAAAAAAAGATAAAAAAACAACATAGAATTATAAAAAGAAAAGGGACCCCTTCAACAAGTAAAACTATTTTGAGATTACATACAAAGAAAGAGTACAACAATGAATCATGAATCCAGTTACCACCTTTTCTCTAGAAACAAGCAACACCAAAGTGTATGAATAGGCAATTGCTTCATAATTTGCAGGCATATTTCCAGGAGATAAAGACTGTGCCCAAATTGACGAGAGCAATCGATTTATCTGAAGCTTAGTCAGCCTGAGAGCAGCAGCCTCCTGTATACAAGTGAAAAGCTGATCAGTAATATTGACCATGATAACATCAACCTCAAGCCAATGTAAAAAAAAGCACAGTGGTTAGAGTGAGTGGGGTTTATATCATCTCATATAGGAATATTTGAAGAGTGAGCAGTAATCATCTAACTGTTGTATCTCCAGTAAGTTGAATACAGTACTGTAAGATTTATAATAAAATCCATAGTGGTTAGTGTAAGAATTATTTACTGTTGTATGTTGTCTTATCAGACCACACGAAATACTCTTATTTGTAATGAAGGAGGTTTACAAAATAATGAGTAATAAGGCAAATAATTCCATACTAAACTGTTCCGATTATCAAAATCATTATTTACAAAACATATCAAATCATATATTTCACACTCCTCCTCAAGCAAGATCATATATGTCATATAATCAATGTGAGACTCACCGAGTTCCGATTATCTTTGTTTGCAGCAATTTCATCCAGTTCCAATTGTAGAGGAGGGTTATTCACACTAGGCAACCGACCATAGGTTGACTTTAATCTGTTTACAATCCCAACATTGCTACTAACTGGTTCAATCTCTCCAGAAATATTGCCTTTGTTGTGTTGAATTAATTTTTCACTTGAAGAACGTTTCTCCAGTCTTAGCTTCTCAAATAAGACAGCTGAAGATGAGAAAACAGAGACAGCTCGAGAGAGAGTTCGTGGAACATTTGATGCCTTGGGGTCAGAAGCAGACAAGCTTGGATGAGGGAAAACAGATGTTGGCACAAGAATACTGGAAAAGATGTGGTGAGATACCACTCGTGTTTCGTGATCTGGATGGACCATAGCCAGGAGTAGTTGATGAAACAAGGTCTCAGGGAATGCCTGGGGAGAAATGTAGGGTTTTAGTGTCAAATTTATCCATAAAAAGTCAAAGTAGTGAACCATAGAGGAAAGAACAAAACCAGGAATATCCACTCCTTGCCTTATTCTGATAGGACACATTTGGTAAGGAGGCTACAATTTGAGCGGTCCGATGAACAGCATAGACTGTGGTTCTAGATATTGTTGTGATAGTTGAGATGTTCTCTAGCATCACGGCCATAACATCAAGAATGGGATCTGCTTCTCCAACCTGTTCATGAGTATCAGATTAGGTCTCTTCCTATACTTTTATGATAAATCTAATATTGAATGACAGCTTTTCATATATTGTAACTTCATCCAAATTTGAAAGACAACAAAAATGCAAAACAAATCAATCGTCCAAAGCATTTATGGTTCAGTTATTCTGCAAGTTTAAGTATGAAAACTGTGGGAAAAGTGACTTACCTTATTTGACAACTGTACAAGGCACCTATCCACAACTTTTTTGAAATTCTTGTTCCAATTGATTACATCAGGGGCCAGATTTGAGTCATCCAAGGAACAGTGTATGCACTTCCGCAAATGTCTCATCATGTCACTTACTGCACCAACTATTGATACAGAAGGTTGGACTTTTGCATATGGGGCAAGTGAAGTGGCAACCTCAACAATGTCAAGCTGCATTTGAGGTTCTTTAAGGACAATTTTATGATCCAGATGCTTAATTAACGTCGACAGCAAAACATGTGTGCTTTTCTCTGCAACAAGAGGGAGGGAAAATGAAAGAGGAAACAGAAGAGGAGTAATTAATAAAAGATTATATGATACAAGAGAATTTTATGATCAAATAAGAAAGTAAGTGTACCAGAGTCATCCATCAAAAATAGCATATCCTTTAAAACAGAAAAGGCAAGGCCATGGTTTATAGACCATAAGTTTCCATTATCAAAGTACCGGAATAAAGATTCCATTACACGACGTATGGTAGTCCCCTCCTTGGCTAAATTGGCCATATTATGTAGGCAAACTCCAGACCAAAAAGAGGGATTCATGTCATCTTCCCTGCATGAATTTATGAACAATAAAGGTAATGAAATGAATAGAAGATATCATAAATCCATTTCAAAGATTTTCTGCTGATAAAAGTAATTACATTGCTACATTTATTTCGCCTTTATCGTTAACAACTTTTCTCCAGGAAGGGTTTCTCCTTTTGACATCCAGCAAAGGAGAGATTTGACCCTCATTGGCCATCCCATCTTGTTCCTCATGATCCAGGTTTGCTGAATTTTTCTTAGGAACTTCATAGTTTTCCAAGACAGCAGAAACAATCTATAATGAAATAGAGAGAAATTTTCACTATACATCAAACAACATGTTTAACACTCCCTCCAGTCCTTTATATAAAAATCAAATGGGTGAGTTTTATTGTCCTAATTGTAAGACACATGGACCCACATTTAAATGTATTAATTTCTAATTTCCTTTTATTTTCTTAATTTATTATAAAGTCTATTAATGAGACATTACTTCTCATGCAAGTGAATGCATTCATCGACCCATTAACAGTGTAAGTCACACTCATTGGTGGAAAAATTTATCTCTTGAATTACAAGTAGTGCCATTAAATATAACTACCCGTTAAATCATTTAATTCTATGGGTATTTCAGAAATAAAATTTAAATTTATAACATTTATTAATTAAAACTAACTAAATTATTTTCATCGGTCTTGATGAATTAGTCATCTGTTTCTTATAAACCGAAGGAAGTATTTTCTTTTTATTAACATCAATATAAATTATATATGAGGATACAATGACAATGAAAAAGCCACACTAAACTTATCTGAAAGGAGTGAAACAGTACACATAATTTGATATGACATTTTTTACAGAATGTAGACATAATGCATATTGGGATAAGAAACAAGTGACAATACACAATACACTGTCACTTGTTTTTTTATAAATAGGACCGGAGGTAGTAAGTATTTGGAGAAAAATAAGAAAACCAAAATAGTATGTTTACAAGTTGATGCAACCACCTAAAAAAACTATGTAAGTATTCATACAATTGAAGAAGTAAAAAAATCACTTACATTATCAAATTCGACTGATATGTGAGATTGTTCACCCATAAACCGAACCTACAGAGCAAAATAGTTCATTTAACTCAAAAGGATGAGTATATAGATTATATTAAAGGTGAAGAAAGGAGGTAGATTTACTGAGAAAGCAGGAAATACAACAGAAATGATAATCCATTTCATTCCAGCATCTTTGTAAATTTAACATATCATTGTATCCAACCCCAAAGCAAGCGAATGGAAAAAGAAATAGAATTTAACATATCATTGTAAATTTAAGAAACCAAAGCCTTTTGATAAAATAAAAAGTAAGAGTGAGAGTGAGAGTGAGAGAGAGAGAGAGAGAGAATTCATGTAAAAGCAAGAACTTAGAGAGATAAATGAAAAATGTAAAAACAAGAACAACTAAGGTGCCAATAATTGCCTACTACACAGGTCCTAAAACATGCTAATTGGCCATAACATTATTAAAAAAAGAAGAAAAAAGAAACTCTTTATTTTTACCTTAGGCATTAACTTAGAACTAGGGCAAGCTCAAGAAATTATTGGACCATTGAAGATAAAATAGAAAGATAATCTAAAATCATTTGAATTTGGACAGTCATAAAGCAGAGATGCACTTGCCCACTGTTGGACAAAAATGCTAGAGGAAAAAATAGTAAATGAACAAAGATAGAAAGAGCAGTGTTGGCACCTCTAAAGGCGTCAGAGAATTTAACTTTAGACAGTACTAAAGCAAAAAGACATTGATTCTTATTGTAGCTGTTTTTGGCACTATGTAGACAGAAAAATGGCTGAGACCTAGGAAGATCTTGGCAATTAATGATCAGACCAGGGAGAAATAAGCTATTGCCCCAAAAGAATCTAGAATTGCTCAGACAAATAAAATGCTATGGGAAATAGATGTATATCCAATTCCAGAGTTAGTTTTTTTTTATCCATGGGAATCAAAGACAAGGTCAAGAGGTTTACAACAACTCACACACCCTTACTCAACCAATTGAGCTAGACCCCCTTGACATTCTAGAGTTAGTTTTGACCAGAAGATTATGCCAGTTGACTCTCAAGGGTCAAGACATCACTGGAAGGAACATCATCTATTCTTTCCAACTAAGACCATTCTGTAGCAAGATACTTAATATATCTGTTGGCAGTAGGAATTGCAACCGGGACAAGATATTAAAAGAAAAAAATACATATATCGAAAAAAAAGTAAGATGTTATGAATGTTGGGGATACTTAAGTCTTAACGAGTACCTAAAAGTGTATTCTTTGCTTAACCAAAGCTAACTATGGATGCATGATTAAACTATTTCTTCTAGGTTTAGTACAACCAATCTTTCCCCTCAATATTAAACATGTTTAGCGCTGCTTCTAGCCTATTAGTGCTGATTTCTAATGTTGATAACAATTACCATGTCTTAAATATAGTTTTCTTTTTAAATCACTCTCCTTCAAAGTACAAACTGACAAGCAACATGCTGTTGTGCAAGACCAATTTGTGATCTAAAAGTTGAAACAATGGTGGAATTATAAAATAAATACCATTGCTGAAAGAGCTTTCAAACCAGCTGAACGACTATTTCTTGCACTTTCATCTTCTCCTGTTTCTTGAGCTAATTGACAGAGCTTTGGGATAATACCTTCTAAGTTGAACAGGTAACTTCCATCAATCTGCAAAATTTAAAAAATATGTAGGCTCATGTTTTTCCAGTCAAAGCTTAGAAAGTTATCAAGAAATGGAAATTGAATTATAATTTTCAGTCCACTGAACTTAAACCTTGTAATTGTAGTAGAAACAGTGAATCCAACCTGATTATTTACAAAATCAAACAGAATTTGACATCCTATAATTCTCATTTCATCCAGCCGTGATTGATCCAGCAGGGTGTGAATAATACTTAGCAAGCTACTCGCAAATAGTGGCCTATCAACAACATAAAAATAGTAAATGCTCCACTTCTTTTAAAATCTCGTAACTTCAGGACTCAGGAGGTTAAGCAAAGATCACAAAAAAAACTGCATGTAAAATTAACAGCTATTACCAACAAAAAGAGAAAATATTAGCAGGAACAAACTAAATTTCTCTTAGAAATTACAAATATGTAGCCAATAATTGCTACAAGCTTGCAAACATCAACAAATTGAGTAGAAAATTAACCCTCCTACTCTTTCTGCACTCACATCACAAAAACACTTAAGTAAAGAATCTGAACTATCACTAAATAAGCACCAACCTCCTTCCCATCCCCTTATCTCTTCAAAAAATTTGCTATGGCCATCTAAAAGTGAAATTTTGAATGGGTTGGTTAGAAGAAAGAAGAAAGCCCGTTTTTCAATAATGATGGAGAGAAAGGTGAAGGGTGGGTCCAATTTTATGTAACTAGTCTTTGAACAAACCACAAATGATTCAGTCATCATTTGTGAAAAAATTTCTCAATGGACACACTTCGGAATTCTAAAGAAAAATCTGTGGAAGATAAATTATTAGTATCAATCATCAAATACAATGATTCAATCCTAATTATACACATATGCCATCCTATATTAGTAATAAGATTGCTCCTAATTGATTCTACCGTAGATACATGATAAACTACCAAAAATATCTTCCATGCTCCTAATTATACATACATACATGATAAACTACCAAAAATATCTAAGATATTCTAACAAAAATGTATAAACCCATATGTGCATACAAGCATAAAGATAAGATAAATATGAACTCACATTTGCTCTTTACAAGAAAACATAAATTTCTTGTAAATGCACATGACTATTTTGGTTGAATGGAAATTCTCGTTTCGTAGCTCCTTGTAACACCTTTGCTCAAGGGCTTGCACAATCTGATCAATTATATAACTTTAGTGAGCATAGCAACACCCTTTAGGCATTTAGAATTGGAACTTTTCTTAAAATAATCACTACAGTTTATATTCTAGTTACTCAAAATGATATGAAAATCATTATTTAAAGAAATCAACTAAGGATATAGATGAAGAAGAAAGGATACAATACATCAAAACATATTTGAGCTTTTTGTTTAAAGATTCCATACCTTTGGGATGCGTAAAGGATTTCTGGCAGCATAATCACATAATTTTCCAATGTTTCTATCATTTGGCCCTTCCTCCTGTCAATTCATAAATAAAATAAAAAGAAAATCAATACTTAGACATTTTGTGAGACAAATACTAGTACAAAAGGAATGAACAAGTCAATTAAAGAGACGTAAGTGTCATGTGTTTAATTTTATGAGTTGCATCAAGCTGAATGTCGGAAATATAAGGTTGGTGTAGTGGTAAAGGGAGAATGGAAGGGGGGAGAGTTCGCAGGTTCGAATCCCCCTATTAACAAAAACTAACAATACTAACAACTAACATTTGTTGAAGGCCACTATCATGTAACCATGGATCTTTCAATTAGTACATATCATGCTTGCATACCGGGAGGAAAAACAAGAATTAGCATCACATAAATAGGAATTTTTGCTTGCCTTCAACTTCACTGCCCTACTTAACTATCACAATGGAACATTAAGCTAAGCCTGTGTTTGTTTGCACATTCAATGTGTGCGTCTAGCAAGGGAAAATGTATAAGCAATTATTTGTTGCTTCAGCCTGGAGCGTATCCAATTTTGTTAAACATAGAAGCAAACATGCACCAGAAAATATACATGATTAGAGAGAGACATGGAACAAAAAAGAAAAAGAAGTGAATTATGTCAGATTGTTTAATGTAATATTGGCATGATAACTTTAATGAAAAGATGTCTAATGTGATGGTTGTTAGACTTAATTATATTAAAGTCATTGGGGGTTATTTTTAAGTTATTAAGTTATTAAAATACGTTTCTCTTTCTCACTTCATCAAGGTTAACTTTGGCATTAAAGAAAAAAAGATTTGAAAAAGGGGTTATGGAAGTTATCAAAAAAGAGATAAAAGATAACTTATCTTCCTCTGTTTGACACATTCTGAGAACTTTGTTTTCTCACTTAAAGAAAAGTAGAGAACAAAGAAAAGACCAAAAGCCCGATCAAAGGAATTTCTATACCATGAGAGAGACCAAGTAAAGAAAGAAACACTAATAATAATTTTTGAACAACATTATAGATCCAGTAAGTGTTCTAAACTTTCTCATAGAAATTACATAATATAATAGATATGTGAATTATGTTATCCATTGTAATGTAATTTCTTGTAGGATGAACCCCAGGAAATCACACATTGTGAATAAAATTATGCTAACAAATTAAGTAACCAAAAACAGAAACAACATACCTTGTTACGAGGGAAAATGACAGCAATGAGCTTCTTATACCTCTTGACAGGTTGTCTTGACCTTGCCCTGAGGGAAGGGCAGAAGAAACAAAGAGAGCCACAAGCAGGCAAAACTTGGCGGGAAATAACACCAGAAACCTTACTCATTTTTTATAATTCCAATACTAACAAAAAAAAACCAAATAAATGAAGGGCATTACAAAAGTTTAAGGCTTGGAATTATGCCCTCTTTCCCTTCCACATAAAAATCCAATTTTGAACGTGAACAAGGGAAAGAAAGGCCAAAATCTCAAAAGGGCATCCGTCAAATTCAACCACCAGCCTGCATATAGCAAAATTTGAAGGTGATCAATCTGGGCCTAAAATGGGAAAATACAGCATCACAATTTGATGACAAGAATTGTCACAAAACATTGAAGGTTGATGATCTCAAATTTTAAGGAGGGGAAATGTTTATGTTAAGGTGTGGAAAATGAGAAATGAAATGATGGTACCCATCAAAAGAAAATACTTTAAAAAAAAAAAAAGATGATATGATATGATGAATGAGATGTTAAGAATTTATGTTTGTGTGGGGCTGTCGGAGAAATGTTTGTAATGAAAGAAAGAGGGAACCATGGAGGAAAGGAGGTAACGGTTTCTGAGGGACCCACTTCCCTCCTCTTCCTCTTCCTATATGGTGGTTTATTTATCCCCACTTATTGATTGATTAATTATCACGATCTAGGAGGTCTGTTGTGTGTGCTTATGTGCCTCAAGCACAGCCCCTCCCTTTAGAAATACTGGACTAGCCATCTATTCTATTTAAATAAATAAATTCAGTACTACTCGATAATTTTTTCAATTTTTTATTATATTTTTCAAGACGTGTAACATTTATTTGCTATATTACATGTTATTTTTATCTCTTTTAATTTAAGTTTAATTTATTTAAAATTAATTACGTATACTTTTTATAATTTCAAATATTTTATTTTGGCTTCGTTCGTAATGTAATGATTTTATACTCTTAAATGGATTGAAAACAATTTAAGAGATGAAATTCAAGAGTATAAAAATCATTACATGCACTAAATCAAATACTAGTCGTAACTCAAATCACTTTCACTAAAAATCATGAAACTCCAATTTCACTGAGTACCCCCATGCGTAGAGGGCCAAAAACAAATGGAGTTCTACACAGAGATATTGCATTACATGCTGTCAACTTTTGAAACAACAATTTGATGTCTTCATGGCTCATGATGATTAGATTAAAGCAATGGCTCGATGAGGGAATTCCGCAATTTGAACATGGTATGTTAAGCATATATGCCACGTGTGCCCCTTAAGACTCTCCAACAGCAAGAGAGAAAAATTAAATTAAGACACATGAATTATGAGATACATCAGTTATGAGAGAGAGAGGCACAAAAAGTTCCATATAAACAATGCGTCTTTCCTGCTGTATCTTTCAACTGCTAAAGTGGATCCAAATCGTGCATGCACATTGAAGCAAAAGGTGTAAAGTGAAGGTTCATTTCTCACACCATTTATGCAGCATTGCAGCTTATATAAAATTGATTTATTTTCAGCTAAAAGATTAATTTTTACAGTTTTATCCAATATTTTCGTGCATCATTAAAAGTTTTTTTTCCCTCTTTTTGTTAAGAGTTGTAATAAACGATAGTCGATCTCAACATTGGGTAAAGGAGGAGGACGGTGCTATACTTTTAATACCCACGTAAAATTTGTTGAAATATCAAACATAGAATTCTTTCCATTGTAAGAAATTGTTAAGAGAGATATCAAAGTGAATAATAACTAAAAATAATTGATCATCAACGGAATCCAATATTCATGTAGTTAATCTCAGTTATGGAATAAGGTCTTTAATGTTGTTGTTAAGACTTAAGAGTTGTAATAAACAAATAATTTTAATTGTTTGGTAACAAAAGATAAAATAATATATAAAAGAAAATTAGGGTTGCAGATCAAAATAAGGACATTCCAGAAAAAGAAAGGTGGCTACGGTATACACAACTCATGAGCAATTTTAAAACCATCAAATTAATTTAACCATCTTTTCCGCTTGTGCAACTGAATTTGAATCAAAAGTCAAAGGGATCAACATTGTTATTTTAAACAAAAAAAATGAAATAATTGGAGCAAAGGTGTGGAAAGTGACAACAAAGAATAACATATCCGCCATTGTTTGAATTCAGCTAGTAAATTACTGGCAAGTTGGAAAATTCTAGCAGGATACGTGATCAGGCAAACAGCCTAGTCCTAAGCCGATAAATGACAGATCAAACAGTTGGATTGATTTTAAACATGAAGGAAGAATGTTTTAAGGAAATGGCATAATGATCAAGCCCTCAAAGAATGATACAATTACACTGTCATTGTGAACAAGTCTAACATCATCTTCAAATTAGTATTCACATTCTTTCGATATAAAACAGGACAAAATGATGCTTATATCATATGAATAAAAAGAAAATCCATTTAATTAGAATGCAATTTCCTATGCTCTAGAACCACCTCCATGATCCCTCTCAACATGCTCCACAAGGGACACAGGATCAAGAAATCCCCTACTACACTTAGGACATGCATCAATCTTCTTAACCCCTAATCGGTTTCCATTTCTTTCATGAACCTTTTGCACATGATCCACCAAAGCAGTCACAGAGGAAAACTTTGATCCACACTGAGGGCATTGCTCCACTTGATGATCATTTCTATTTCCACTGCCACTGCTTTGCCCCACCCCGTCTCTTGTAGTAGCTGCCTGCCAAACTTGGTTAATTTCATCGCCCAATTTCGACATGCTCACTTGAGCTGAGGCGCGAATGTTGGAAGCCACTTTGAGAAAGCTTGAACTCCACTTAGATGGTGCTGTTGAAGTTAAATTGGGCTTTGGCTCCTCTTTTCTACTCCTATTCAAAAGACTCATGAATGAAAAACTTGTCTCCAACTTTTTGGGACCGGAACATTTGTGGTCAGGGCCAAACCGGTGCTTCAAGCAATGGTCTTTCAAGCAGTCCCGGCACTTGATTGTGTTGGAGAATACTAAGACCTCTTTGCATCCAGGGGCAGGGCATTTTCTCTTCTTTGTGATTTTCTCGTAGTTTGATGGGTCACAATCAACGTTAACATGGTTGTCCCATGTTATGTTTGGGTCTTGATCTGGAATGAGGCGAACTCCTTTGGCACAAAGAGGGCATATGGCAACTGTGACATCATGTTTGTTGGCCTTTGTGCATTTATGTTTAATATAACCTCGGTGCTCCAAACAATATATCTGCAATAAATTGAGCAGATAAAGTTAGATTAGATCAATCCAAGAGCTCATAAATTGAAAACGAGAATAGTATTCCACAGTTCCATACTGGGACAAAATCAGTACTCAAGATTTGAAATGCAGTAAACACGAGAAGTCAAAATGCTTATCAAAGTAGTTCATTAGTTTACCTTTATGCTCTGCTTGGCAGAGATGATGAAATTAAAAGAGAAATATTTGAATTAAAATAACAAAATAAGAGGTGTAAGGCCTAAGTGAAACTCACACTATTTTTCTCTATTTCCCTCCTCCTCCCCTCTATTTTCCCCTTACCAAACATAGTTCTGTTATTCAATATCACACCTGAGAAGAAACTATCAGTTTTTAGCATACAACTTCAATATCCATGTTTGTTCAAACTTTATAATTCCTTTTCTTATAAATTGAGTTTGAACCTAACTGAGCCTTAAGGATTATCTTACTTATATCTACAATTCTAGTTATATCACTAATCAACAATTTAGTCATATCACTAGTCATGTGAGATTTCTAACGCATTTCTTACGTGTGAACATCTCAAACATTACAAGTTGTTTGATAACAATTACAAAAATAAGTTCTGCTATTGTCTTAGAATTTGAGCTTGTGTCTAATCAACCCAAAAACTTAGGACGGAGATTGTTATTCACTTATATATATTATTTTATTAGCTAGTTAGTTAATGTGAATTCTCCAACACCTTCACGTGTTCTCTTTTGTAGAAAAAAACACCTTTTTTTCTTTTATGGAACAATCACCCTGCCTGAGGGGGAAAAAAAAACGAGAGAGAGAAAGACGCTGCCTAATTTTACTAGGGATTTTCAATACAATAACGTTTGTGTTGGGAAAAAGGTGGAAAATATAACGAAGATAACGTGGAAGGCAAGAGCAATGCACATGGAATAGAATGCAATGGCATAAACAAATAGCTACACTATAATTAATCAAAAGGAAAGAGAGAAAATTGAAAAGAAACCTGATTACAGCGATCGCATGTGAAGGGCAAGAAATCAAGCTGCTTGCAACAAGAAACAGAGCAATGCTTGCCGAGATCAGGGAATTCCGGAGTCCCCATCGGAATTAAGCTTTAGACGACAGACACAGAGGAGAGAAAACGAATTCTCTCCCTCTCTCTCTTCCTTCAGGAATTGGAAAATGCCAATGTTAAGTTGCGAGGATATAGCGAGGAAAAGAAAGAGATGACCCAACTAACCAGAATTCCAGGACCAAAGGGAGGGAAGGAGGGAATCGTCCCCTCTAAAAGTCACCTAATGATATAATTTAAGCTTGTTTATTAATTCCAATAATATAATAATTAATTAGATTAAACTTATGTTTTAAAGAAATTAATGTTATTTGAATTTATGCTTTAGAGTTATGCAATGGACATGTTTGAAAGAGTTTAATTCTCATTGAATTGTTGGGTATTTTATATTTTTCTTTCTTTTATTAAACAAAAAAAATATGTATTTTTAGTTTTTTAATATTCATGGATATCTATGAGTAATTGAGAGGTAGGCAAGAACATATATTAGTTCCTAGGACGGGTAATAGTTAGCTATTACCTGTGTCCGATGTCATTCTTACCTTAAGTGCATTAACTTGATTGGTTAATGAAATTTCACAAAACACTTTACACATAATAATTTTGACTGATGTAATATTCACAAAATATTCTTGTTATCTATGTGATTGTTATGTGTTAACTAGAGTTTTAAAACTTGAATCAGATCAAACTGACAATCTAGTCAAAAATCAAATTAGTGACCAAATCGATTATGTTTTTAGATTAAAAAAAATACAAATAACATGTGATGACAACTTTGACCTAATCCTAACCTAGTCAAGACTTACAACTCCCATTTAAGCCTTTCCAACCATTACATATTTTTGAAATAATAATTATTTTTAATTTTGGGACATGATTTTAAACTCACAATCCAATTGATATTCAAAGAAAAAATGATCATAACACATAATGATAATTACATGAAAAATGAGTCTAATGAACAATAAAAAACATAATTTTTTTAATATCATATTTTTTTATTATTTGTGACTAATTTTTTTGTGATTTTTATCATGTTTGTTCTCTCTTTTTGTTTGAGTATCAATTAAGTAACATAACTTTTTTTTTGTTGTTACAAAAAAATAATAAAATAATTTTATGTGAATGAATCTAATTGAATAACTTTCATGTCTTAAATCAGTAAAAAAATAAGTTCAAAATCATGTTCAAAAATTCGAAACAATCACTATTTTGAACAATAAAATAATTCAACCCAAATTTAAAAGATAAATAACTAAAATATTTTTTTTAAAAAAAAGACCGAAATGAATTTAAAAAATGAGATAAAAGGTCAAAAAAAATACTTTAGACTTAAAAAAGAAACCTACTTGACATAAAAAAACCAATTTATTTCTAAAATGATATAGCCTCCATCCTCACTCACTACTATAATCATATCCTAAGTATGGAAGCAACATGCGTCATATCATAATTTAAAAACCGCAAAGTGGCTAATCCCAATGTCTCCATTCTCAAAACTGCCTCTAATCTAAGCCATATAAACAATCAACGTGCACATACTAACGCCTGAAACAGTGACAGGTACAATAATACAAGTGTCATCTACAATACCCCCTTAGAAAAAGGGAATTACATTTACCCAAAAAAACAAAAATGAAAATGGGTATTACAGAGAACAAAATATACTTCTTTTTTTAATATTAAAAACACTGCATCTTTATCTTGATACTACCACAAATATTTCTCATTTTAGCAAATTAGGATGGTCCATGGTCCAAGCTCTAGAGGTGGCAGATGATAAGGATGTGGTGTCTGATGAGTCACATTGAAGGATGTCAGCGGTAAAGTTGTGCCTTGGTGACTTGTTGGTCATGGGTTCGAATCCGGAAACAGCCTCTTTGCATATGCAAGGGTAAGGCTGCGTACAACATCCCTCCCCCATACCTTCGCATAGCGAAGAGCCTCTGAGCAATGGGGTACGAAGTAAGAAGTAAGTAAATGAAAAATCTGTCAAAAAAAGCAGACCAACAAAAAAGAAATTCAACATTATAACATAAAAGGACCAAAGCAACAAAGACAAAAATGACATGTATTCATAACCATTGGAATCCAATTTTATAGCTACCAACATTTTTTTCTCACTTATCAGAAGTTGTTAATGATACCCCACTCACTTTGACACTATTACTGTGTATTCTATACTCTACATTCAGAAATCAGAATCCAACTTTGTGCAGTCTCATATCTCATTTCCCCCATTTTTTCTCTTATTTCTCAACTTGCAATAGATCATAATACCATATACCATTATAGCTCACCCTTTTGTCAACTAGGCCAATCAAGAATTCATTCATATTCATATTCACCCTTCAGGGTTGTGTTGAAAAGAATCATTTTTTGTTTAAGATGGGGAGTGAAATGCAACCCTTTGTAGAGACACCACCAAAAGTGGTGGAACCAAACCGTTATTCACATAGGTCAATTGAGACACTGGTGGTGGTCATAGCAGTGATAACAATAGCTGGTGTCATTACAGGAATGATTGCTAGATTGAGTGGTGGAAGGCACTTTGGGGGAAATGGGTAGAATGACATTGAAGGTTGGGTTGAAAAGAAGTGTAGAAGTTGCATTGATGGAGGGCTCCCACCTCCACCTCCTCCACCTGAAGAACCAAAGCCAGCACCAGCACCAGAAGGAGATGCAAGTAAATGAATCGAAATTGCTCATATAAGATGATGCATTCTATTCTAACACAAACATTGTAAGTCAGTATAGAACTTGATAAAATGCTTTGTTTTGGCTAGCCAAGTGATGATACAAATGTTGAGGAAAGGTTACATAGCTTTAACTGATGTATAGAGTAGCATTGTGTTAGTTCTAGAACCTAAAACTATTGATGTTAGATTCACCTAGTTGCTGTTGTTGGACTTTCTGTTTCTGTTTTATTCTGTAGGTCATTCATTGCTTCTTTAAACATCATTGTCCAAGTGAGAGAGCATATTTCAGTTTCTTCAAACAAAACATGTTCCTACATTTGCAGTGATGTATAATGCTTATGATACTTGGAGATTCACTGAAATGAAAGAGAGGGGAGGGGGACAAAGTAGCATAAATTTTCAGTTTTTAATCAACGACATTTTAATGTGGAAATTTGTCTTTGTGGAATGTAGTTCATTTCATTCAAGTCATTTATTTTTGTAGCTTAATTATCTTATATGAAAGAAAAAGCAAATAAAAGAAAAAAGAAATACTTGTCTTACAATAATTAAAACTTCTCAAAGTTCCACCACCATTGCATGGGATTCATTTTTCAAATAGGATCCAATTGTTTGTCAGTAAATTAGTGGAGCCACTTATCAGGACAAGGCTTAATATGTGACCCAAAAAATCTTCAGGCGATTACTTTGGCTCCCTAGGTTTTACTTTTGGAATAGAATCTGAAATGTATGTTTAAAGATGCCACCAGCATCATGGCACGAAGTTGCTATTCAATAGTACAAAGCAAAAAGCTCTCCATGCCGTTACCTGATGCTATTGAAAAGCCAAACAAAGTTTCCAAGCTTTCTTTCATTTCCCTATTGGAATCTTACCGTTGCTACTACTAATTAAATACACCCACTTTTTTTTTTTTAATATAATGTTACGACAAGCAAACCATTAGCTCAGGCTACTGCTTCCTACACCTCCAATTGTTGCTTACTTCACCTCATAGAAAAGTAGATAGACCCGAACGAACAAAAATGCCCCCACCCTCTCTTAAACTCATATGTCACCCCTCAACCCCAGCACCTCCTCTTCCCTTCTAATTCCTGCGCCACCCAAGTAACTCGTCCTTCTCTTCTTCCAACTTCACCCCTCTTTCTCGTTCTACTATTTGTGCCTCCCAAGCACCCTGAGGAAGAACACCGCGAGGACAACAATCTAGTTCTGGATTGAGTGATCCGAAATACATATTGTGTTCTGGATTATTCATTCCGGAACTATGCTACAACACTTTCGGATTACCTATTTTGAAATAATGATAGTTCAGTTTTAGATTAAATAATTCAGAACACCGTATCCTACAACTATCATAAGTGTTTGATTGCAACCTTAACGTTTGTAGATTTAAAAATGTTCCAAGAGCATGGGCCATATCAATTTGGCAAAATGGAGATCATGCATACACACGCTAGTACATAATTTTGGAAGTTACATGATTAAATATTAATAATTGAATTTTATTGCTTTAACATGTGACAAATAATAACAATATCTGATTATCACAATCATTGCTCAAAGAATCACATTATTCGCTACAAATCAATTAATCGATGTCCTATTAGTCGGCTATATATATAAATACACAGCTAGCAATGTACGTACATGAGTTATTTTTTGTATCATATTCATATGCTTCATATATACCATGAGAAGTATTTCCATATGGAGGTAATAGTAGTAAATGCCTTTCTCTTTTTTGAGTTGCAACGAGGCCTAACGTTTCCTAAGTAAGACAATTCAACATTGTTACACATAGCCTCGGCATCATCTCCTCCTTCACATTCGAGGTCTATGTTCTGCAACACTATCTCCTCGCATGGAAATTTATCGCTGCAATCAAACTTCACAGCTATATCAGAAGCACTTGTGCCCGTTATGTTCTGGTACAACACGTTCTTGATTTGGATCGCGGATTTCCTCGAGAGCTACACCAAAAAATCATTAGATACATACGAAAATCAGTAGTGAAATATGTATATGCATGTTGGTTCCAAAAAAAAAATAGAAAAAAAGATGTATATTATATATATATATATATATATATATATATATATATATATATATATATATATATATATATATATATATATATATTAATTTACCATTTTTTTGCATGGCTTCTTTTTTTTGTCACAATAATTCTGATTAATTATTATGGGGTTGGTCACATTGTCCATTCCAATGTTCTGAAACTGGATGTCGCTAGCACTGCTTCCTGAACCTCCCTACATATATATACGGTAGACCCAAAAGATGAAAATATTAACAAGTTGTTACGAATTAATGGATTCTTTAATTTTCTTTTTAGCACATATACAAACCATAGCGGCAATTAATAAGACTAATTGGATTATGAAGTTCAAAATTAATTTATTACCTGCCATGTCTTGATTCTAACTCCATTTTTAGTTCCAAAAATCTTGGCTCTATTCACTCGTATTCCTGAAACAAATTCCTTGGATTTTCCGGACCCTAAGCTTCCAATACTGAAATAAATCATCAATCCAAAGAAAATTCACATACAATAACCAATACAAAATAACATATGGAAAGTTTTTAACAGTATTATAAGAGATACTTGTCACTGATTACCTGATACCATGACCTGGTCCACAGGTAATATCTGTGGCTTCTACATCTTTGGATCCATGTACAATAGATATGCAATCATCACCTGAAACAAAGATATATTAATTGATACTAAAAAATAGATCCTCTCAAATTGAACTTTTACATGAATTTATGTGTTTTTTTTTCATCTATTTCTTTTTTCACTAGTATTTAAGTAAAGGTGGAGGCCTTATTTATCTTTGTAAACATTTATGTAAAAAGTAGATGCAAAATTTTTGCACTCAACATTTAATGTGAGATGATCTATTCTGCTTAGACATTTATGAGATTTAAAAAAAAATTATACATAAAAACCATGAAAACATTTTTATTGTTTTCTTTTCCAATTTATTTTTTCTTATATAAAGTTTTTTTTAAAAAAAATAGACTTTTTAATTGAAAATAAAAATAAAGATCATTTTCTCAAATAAAAAACTCCTAATTATAAGTACCAGTTCCTATAACAGAGCTTGAGATTTGGATGTTTTGCGTATTGGTGACATGAATCCCATCAGTGTTGGGGCTATCCTCTGGTGCGGTCACGGTAAGGCCAGAAACCTTAATATTCACGGAGTCCTGGAATGAAACATGGATTTGTTGAGCATTTTCTATGCTCAAGTTCTCAACTGTCAAGTCCTCGCAATTATAGAAAGTCAGAGCCTACAAAAATTTAATAACAAAAAAAACCATGGTTAACAAGTAAATATTTGAATGTTATACTACTATTCATATTTTTTCAACCCAATATTCTTGATCTTTGACATATACATACCGTTGGGGCATCCTTGCAAGGCTGCAAAAGATAACATAGAAAGTATGAATTAGATTGATCATCATTTGGAGAGATATTAAATGATTTGGGATCATTATTAGATTTAAATTTTTAATTTGAGAAATAATTAATAACATGACATATTATGTACATATAAGATTAGTTATCAGAGAACTGATTAAAAAATTCGAGTTCTGAATATCTTACGCGCTTTTTGTTCCTTTTGCATGAGTTTTTCCACCATATCTTGCCGTTTCCATCAATGGTTCCACCACCATAAACAAATAGTTTCTTAACATTGTCAAATACAAGCCAGTGTCTTCTGTCATCCTCGTAATCTGATGGATCATCTGATGCTTCAAGGGTTCCAGAAATCTAACAATTTTAATCCCAAAATTGATGCTTGTTAACATTATTCACTGTTTGAGATATTAAGTAATCATATAGTTTTTCAATTAAAGAAGAAGCATATAAAAAATGGGGACTTAAGCACTAGAGTAATTTTAAGTGTTAAGTAACCTGGACTTCAACGTTAGGTTCGCAAGGGCCAGAGAATCTGATTGGTTTGAGCAGATAATTAGCCTGAGGCACCACAAGAATTGCTTCCCCAGAAGAACATACTACATCCCAAGCCTTCTTGAAAGCCTTAAATAGCCCACGTAGTCAATTATAGAGAAAAAGAATAATGTCATTTAATTTTTCTAATTATGAAATAACCAAGAGCATGTTTGGATACCCGTTGGATGTTTATTCAACGAAAAAATCACACTTTCTTAGGCATGAACGGAACGTTTTTACAAACATGCACCAAGTTCACATTGGTAGCTAAAGAAAACAAGAAAAAAAAAAACTTTATTTTGGACTAAGTGAATATGTACCTCTGTGTCATCAGCATCACCATTCCCCTTAGCTCCATAATCATTGACACTAAGCTTTTTAAGCGAACTACGCTTGTCAAACCTGTTTAGGCTCAAAACATTTGTGCTTTGCTTGATCAAGTTCTTGAATGTCCTACCATCATCAATAGAAGGTGAATGATCAATATATATAATACTACTAGGTGGGTCCTCTTGCAAGGTGCTATAACAAGCAACAAAAGAAATGATGATAATTGTGAATGAGAGGAGGAGGTGTTTGAGGAGGGCCATTAATTATAGCTTTTCCCTTTGTGTATTATCCCAGGAAATAGATGCTCCTAATTTGAAAGTATTTGGGATTGCTGTTTGATGAGAATGGATTTAGCTAGCTAGCTAGCTTGGTGTAGAACTACAAGTAGCGGGAACTTGTGTATTTATAGTCATACTAATAAAAATAATTAAAAAATAAATAAAAGTTACATATGGCTATAACTGTATGTAAGGATGTAAAGTAACAGATTGAGACGAAATGATCAGTCCCGGTCATTTGACTTATGTTCCACATATTCACCAATTTGACATTAATATATTTAGGTACGTGCTTCTATGCTCTAAAATATTATAAATATACGTAAATATATTTATACACTTGTAATAATTAATTTTTGCATCAGTATAATATACTTCCTTTATTTCATAATAATTATTGTATAAAAAATCATTGTGATTTTAACTTTTATAATATTAATAAATTTTTTCCGTTTAATTATAACTAGTATAATGCTATTAATGATGATAAATAATGATAGGATCTCACACTATATACATCGACCAAAAATAATGATATATGAAAAATATTATGACGAGACAAAGTGAGTTGTATTTTTATTTTGGTTTTTCTCATATGGATATAAGAATAATCCTTCTGATATATTTTTGTTTGAGATAAAAGTGAATACTAAATATGAGTATTTATCTCAATAAAGATTTGAACATTGATTCGTTATGTTGAGCATGATTACTCTTCTACTAGATCAAATCTGAAATCTCGTTACTCGTATTATGTAATGGTGTATAGATTATATTTTTTTTATTTAATATTTTTTACTGTAATTTATTCATATCTATCTAAATATAGTCAAAGTTTTTATTATATCACGTTATTTTATTTTCTATACCATTTTTTTGAAGCATTCTGTACCAATTTTTATTCAACGAGAACAATATAATGATGATATAATGGTGAAAAAATTGAAGTTATACGTTCATTTTTATATTTTTAAATATTCTAATTTTCTCCTGAAATATTGTTAGTTTTCTTATTTTTGTCACAATTTTTATTTATTCAACAAGAACAGTTCTTCCCTTCCAATAGCTACTTCAATATTCATTTAAACGAAACTTTAACGTGTATGTTTCCATATTTGGATAATATTCCTAAGGATGATGAAAAACCTAGTAATTCATCATACACGAGAGTTTTGCCCATATTGATAAATAAATGCATGCATATGAGCGTATCCCACACCCCACACAATATTGCGTATTAAGAAAAGAAAACGTACATAATGAGTACTGTATTGAAATATTTAAATATTCCAGCCTTTTTTCTCCTAGTAATCATTTTGGGTTTTAAACGGTTAGTAGGGTTGCGTGAGCATGAATCTTCCATGCATTATTTTTTTAATTCTGAAATATAATTAAAGACATTTACACCATTGGCATCAGATACGTGTACTCGATCGTGACATTAGAGTTAATATTCGTTTCATTGTATTTGCTGGGAAATTCTGCACTCTTTTATTAGATGATCACCGGTAAGAATTATGGAACTTTGGAAAATCAATTAATGTATATGAGTGAACTTTTTCTTTCTTTGTTATCAAACGGTTTTATATGTAGTTAGTATGAGTAGCATATGCTGATTATTGTGGACTATGTAACCCATCAAGACAAACACTTGCCACTATAAGAGGAATATGGGTTCACTCTTTATTAGCCATGTATGCACCTTAAACGTGTGATTTAGGGTTTCCTTCTTGCCATCTTAATGATCGTATATTTGTTAGAATTGTCAAGAAATAGTTTTAGCTGTCGTAAAATGCTTGAGAAGATGGGTGTTTTGATGGTTTTGGACTAGAAGACATTCATTTCATTTTGTCACTTTGAAACTTAGCATTAACTTTTTGTGGCTAAAAGTTTCCTAAGCTTTTGTCATTCTATTCATGTCATGATGA
Organism: Glycine soja; assembly: GCF_004193775.1. Taxonomy (NCBI): domain Eukaryota; kingdom Viridiplantae; phylum Streptophyta; class Magnoliopsida; order Fabales; family Fabaceae; genus Glycine; species Glycine soja. Next base: position 37,281,017 of record NC_041004.1, read on the forward strand.
AATTTTAGACCTCAAAGCGGATCTTGAAATTCCATCTCTCATGTATGCAACGGACAAAATTATGAGCAAGATGGTTCATTTTCATTATGGCAAAGCCGTCTTAGCAACTACACATGTATATGATAGGGTTTAATTAGTAAGAGTTATTGTACAAGCAATCAATCTATCGGAAGGAACTGATGGGGGATCATGGATGGTAAATTTTCAAATAATATATTATAAAAGTTCAAACTGATCATATATATATAAGATTATACTATCATCTAACTAAATCACCTCACTACTTTTAATAAAATGATAAATATATATCACCAAATTTTCAATTTCATGGTAATATTCATGATTAGTCACATTATTAGGGTATGCAGTTAAATTCTTTTTTAAAATTATTAGTTTTATTTGAAGTTTATTATCTTTGGAAGTTTTGATATGAAAAATTATTTATTAAATCAATATATTTCTTTCATTAACCAATAATAAAATCAGCTAGTTCGAATATGATTTTCGTGGATACATTGTTAATTTCAGGTATAATTTTGAAAATTAATTGCTCTCTTCCGAAAACATTGATATTATTTTCAAATGACATGCATTTATAGAGAGCCAAGTTTTTTTCACTAATCAATAAGGTAAAAGAAAACTGATATGGTAAACAGCATTGTAATTACTAATAAGAAAAGCGATTCATATTAAGATGAGATCAGACCCATGTTTTAATACAAAAAAAATTACTTTTACTATTATCTATCCACTACTAATTATAATTAATAATCCTTGGTCTTTAAAAATAATATTAATTACTAATTAATATTGTTTAAAGGCCTAAAATAAGGACTCTAGCGCGGTACCCCACCCAAAGATCAATTAATATATGTGAACAATAGAACCTCATGTACGTGGAGGAATTTTGTTGGTGCCCTTTGGCGTCATATATAGTCTCAAATCCCATGGTTGTGGTTCCAGAGAGATTCATGATGAGATGGTAATTAATGCATGAGATGGAGCACCAGATAGATGTGATCATCATTTCATACACAACCACCTTACTATTTTTTTGGCAACATAACTAGGGTAAGAAATTAAGGTTGAAGTTGATCGTTCACAAAGTTTGATTTGATACTCAATTATTGGTACGTATTTTATCATTAATTTGCGTATTCTTTTCGTACAATGAATTCTAAATTACTTTATATCAATTATTGTGTACACGAAGACATTAAATAGTATGCATAAGTTGTACAAAGAAATCACCCATATCATCCGAAATTGGACAAACAAACTTGAAGATAGGATTTATAGGTCACATGTCCTAGAACAATATACTAGCTAGTCGTGGAATGATACCATACCAGGCATACCTTGTGGATATCGTAGGAAAATACAGGACTATATTTATTCCAATGTATATATATTTCAAATTATAAGAGAAATTTATAATAGTATAAAAAAAGTTGATAATTAGTTCGCTCCCACCACACTAATACACATGCATGTGTCCTTGAATGAGTAGCCTTTCCATATATGGAGGTAGTAGTAGATGTTTTTGTTTTATCTCTCTTTGTGATTTGCAACGAGGGTTAACATGTCCCAAGTAAGACAATTCAACATTGTTACATATAGCATAGGCAGCATCTCCTTCACATTCGAGGTTTATGTTCTGCAACACTATCTCCTGGCATGGAAAGTTCTCACTGCAAGCCAACTTACAGCTACATCAGAAGTACTTGTACCTGTTATGTTCTGGTACAACACATTAATTTGAATCGCGGATTTCTCCAATAGCTATATAGACCAAATTTATAATCAGTAGATACCTACCAAAATCAGTAGTCATATTCCAATAATAGCAAAAGGTTTTTAATTATATTTTACCTGTGTTTTGCATGGCCTCTTTTTGTGGTCACAGTAATTCTGATTAATTATGATGGGGTTGGTCACATTGTCCATTTCAATGTTCTGAAACTGGATGTTGCTAGCACTTCCTGAACCTCCCTATATATATACACTGTAGACAATTTTAATAATATATAGATATAATTTAATTATGGATTCTGATGCAAATCTTTTTTTGAGCACATACATATAAAGTAACAAGTAGGTAGGCAGTAGGCAAGACTAAATTAAATTATAAAATTTAAAATATTAAAATTAATTAATTACCTGCCATGTCTTGATTCTAATAACTCCTTCCAAAAATCTTGGCTATATCCACTAGTACTCCTGAAACAATTTCCTTGGATTTTCCGGCTTCAAGCTTCCAATACTGAAAACAACCGATATTTGCAAATAAAATTCAAATACAATTTTTTTAAAAGAAAATTCAGATACAATTAGTTAATACAAAATAACATATTGCATGTACAAAGTTTTTAACATTAAGAAAAACAAATTATATACTGTCAATATAGAAAAAAAAATTATATTGACATTTAATCATATATAAACTATCATATATATGTAGTATATATATAGTATGTTTATTGAATTTTATTAAATTTTATAATAATTTAACTTAAAAATCACATTAATAATGATTTTCTAATTCATTGACAGTATAAATTACATACTGACAATGTATAATCATTAGACTTATATTACTCAGCACAAAAAATAACATTAAACTTTTTTTTTTTTACTGGAAGCATTAAACTCTATTAAGAAATACTTTTAAGCTATAATTACCTGATACCATGGCCAGGTCCACAGGTATTGTCCGTGGCTTCTACATTTCTATAGATCCTTGTACCATACATATACAATCATCACCTGAAGCAATGACTTTTCTTATTTTTTATTGAACTTGAAACAACGTTTTTGATACCCAAAAAATCATTCTCTCATATTGAATTTTTACATGAATTTATAAAAAATTTAGGCCTATTTCTTTCTTTATGATCATTAAATAGGTGAAGGCCTTATTTATATTTGTAAATATTTATATAAGAAAAAGATTAGATACAAAAAAAATTTGCATGCAAAGTCGTGTAAAAGTAAAAAACATAAAGTAGTGGGAAAATTTAACGTCAAATGATCCATTCTAGTTAGACATTAATGAGATTTTAATGTTTTTACTATTTTTTACATTGAAAATGATGAATATTTGCTGTTTGGAGAAAATATTTACTGTTTTTATTTTCTATTTTTACTTTAATTACAGAAATGTTATCTTGTTTTTATTTATGTTTAAAAAAATTGTATAAAAAACGGTGAAAATAAATTTTTATTCTTTTTTCTCATATAAATTTTCAAAATTAAAAAAAATAATAAGATACCATTTTTTAATTGTAAATCAAAATGAAAAATATTTTCTCAAACCTCACCAAACTAACCAAACTGCAAAAATATAAGTATACCGGTTCCTATAACAGATATTGAGATTTGGATGTTCTGAGTATTGGTGACATGAATCCCATCAGTGTTGGGGCTATCCTCTGGCGCAGTCACTTTAAGGTCAGAAACCTTAACATTCACGGAGTCCTGGAATGCAACGTGGATTTGTTAAGCATTTTCTATCTTCAAGTTCTCAAATATCAGGTCCTTACAATTATAGAAAGACAGAGCCTACAAAAACATACCAAACAAAACAAAATTAAAACCATGGTTAATTAGCAAGTATATATATTAATTTGAACGTTATAATATCATATCCTTGATCTTTGATATTTACATACCGTTGGGGCATCCTTGCAAGGATGCAAATTAAAGCAGAAAAATATGAATTAGCTAGATTTGGTCATCATTTGAATACGATTTATATATATCTATGCAGCATTATAGCATTTATAAATTATTACAACATATATATCTTTTGGTTCCTTTTTCATTTTAGCATTTTAGCTTTTTGTTCCTTTTGCATGAATTTTGCCACGAAATGTTGCCGTTTCCATTGATGGTTCCACCACCATAAACAAATAATTTATGAATATTGTCAAATACAAGCCAGTGTCTGTTGTCTCCGCTATAATCTGATGGATCATCTGATGCTTCAAGGGTTCCGGAAATCTGACAATTTTTACCACAAATATTGACATATTTTCCTTTAAATTAAAGATGGCAGCATATAAAAATGGGGAATTAACCACTAGCTTAGTTTTCAGTGTAACTAATTAACCTGGACTGCAAAGTTAGGTTTGCAAGGACCAGAGAATCTGATTGGTTTGAGCAGGTAATTCCCTTGAGGCACCACAAGAATTGCTTCCCCAGTAGAGCATACTACTTGCCAAGCCTTGTTGAAAGCCTTAAATAGCCCACATGGCCAATTATAGAAAGAAAAAAATATATAATATCATTTGTCCAAAAAATACTAGCTAAAATATATTTAAAAAAAGAGGGAAATTAAAATTAAATATAGGGGATAAATGTGTATGCCCAAGATCAAATCTATCATGCTATCAATTTTAATAAAAAAAACTATTTTTTATTTTATTATCATATTTATTGTTTTATTAAATTGTTAATTTGATTAGTCTTTGATTAAAATTAGAGATTTGTTATCATAATAGAGATTATGATAATTAGAAATAAGTCATTCATACTTTTAGTCTAAATTGTCCTAGATAATAAGATTATTATAAATAAGACATCAACAATCCGGATAAATTAATATATATATATATATATATATATATATATATATATATATATATAATGATCTTTATTGGATAAAGATTAATAGATCTCATTTATTAAATTACACATATACTATCTACATGCGGATGCTACCATTAAACAGACTCAATTGAAAATTTCTAATGGTTAATACTAATTAATAGGAAATTCTAAAAAATAAATATAATAATTTCCTTTGACAAGAAATTATCATAGTAACTAACAAATTATTTAGTATATTTTACTTTCAGACACCTAATGTTTTGGGACACTAGTTGAATGAATATTTGATATGATTAAATAATTGTATAATTAATTAGGGATTAATCAAAAAGAAATCTATCAACTCTTGGTAATGAGTTGGAGTTACATGATATAATTAAGACATTGATTGAGAAATTGAATCAAAGAAGAAAATAATTTTTAAGCCATCCATGGATTAAATATAAGGTATTAATTTATTAGAGGTCTACAGTAATACTATACTCTAAAGTTAACCTTCAACAGTAAATGATGAAAATAAATATTACATTATTCTTCTATTGATTCTTAAAGGTAAAAGATGTTTCTTTATGTTATTTAAACATTAAGGATTATTGTTAGATGTTTATCTTGGTTAGTAAATTAATTATGATTCATTTACTACCAATTTAGTATTGAATGGGTCACACACAAAGGAATGTTTCAGTCTTTACAAAAGAGGATAATTTATTTGATTATTAAATTAGATAATTTAATTTAATCAAATAAATATTTTAGTGAAATATTATTATGTTATTTGTTAGCTAGCACTAAGAATATAAATATAATATAAAAAAGAAAGTATTATTTTATAAATGTGGAAGTTGTCCACAAAATAAGAATTTATTATTTCATATCAAGATCAAATCATGTGATTAGTTATCGTAATTAGTCATGCGATTATTTGAGAATTATTTTTTTTATATGAGGAAGTCTTTTAAGATAAAAAGATATGAGATAATTTTTATTTACAAATATAAAGATAAATAGATTTAAAATTATTTTAAATAAAATCTCTCTTGAAAAAAGGTTTAACTTCATATCTCTTTTAACATTATAAATAGAAGTATCTATTTTAGAACCAAACAGACACATGTCAAAAAAAGTTCAAGTCTAGTTTCTAGACTTAAAAACTAGAAAAAGGATATACTCTTTAAAATTTCACTCATCAAAAAATTGATAATAAATATTAGTCTTGATGTGGATATATGTAGAGTTTTCATATTATTCAAAAAAAAATTATTACTTCAAGGACGTGTGTTCAGTTAAACAAATATTTTTTTTATTATTGTTATAATTTATTTTGAATGCAAAATAAATCTTAATTTTCCCCAATAAGTATTTGGAAACATTCCTATTTTAGTATCTATGAGTGAGTATATATGTATTTTCGTGTCATCAGTCGAACCATTCCCTTTAGCTCCATAATCATTGACATTAACCTTTTCAAGAAAAGGAGTATTACCCAACTTATAATCAAACTTGTTTAAGCTCAAAACATTTGCGCTTTGCTTGATCATGTTCTTGAATGTCCCACCATCATCAATATATAGAAGGTGAATGATCAACATATATACTACTAGGTGGGTTCTCTTGCAAGGTGCTATAACAAGCAACAAAAGAAATGATGATAATGGTGAATGAAATGAGATGTTTGAGGAGGGCCATTATAGCTTTTATCTTTGAAAGATTCTTATTGTTGTTTGATGAAAATTGATATACCTAGCTATATATATAGCTAGCTTGGTGTGGAACTATAACAGTTGTGGAAATTTAAGTATTTATAGACAAAAAAAAACTGTTAATGTTTGTTCTTGGACTATATATGACTATAACTATACCTTAATGAGTAGCTCAACTCATAATACATATTAGATTTATGAAAGAGAATATGAATTCAATTCCTGTAACACATTTTTTGAAAAATAAATAACTTTAAGTGTGACTAAATTTGAGATTATGTTACCAAAAAAATATGACTATAATTCTATGGAAGGATATACAAGAGATTGAGACAAAATAATAAAATTTACTTAAATTATAAAATTAAACTCACTAAATAAGAAGGGATATTAATAAAATTGTGATTTTTAATAAATTTTAGTCAATAACTAAATATTATTTAAAAGAGCATGTCACATAGAGTAATATGGGGACAATTGCTCCCACAACCTTTTTTTTTTACCTAAATACATCTAATAAAAAAAAATTGCCCCCGCAAAAGTGTTGTCCACGATAATTATTATAAATAAATGTAAAAAGTTATAATATAATATTGTAATGTATAGAAACTTAAATTTCTTTTGTATGAGACTGTATATTTTTGTAAAAAATTACAATATTTTTCTTTTATAAAACTATTTTATGTTAGACAACGGGCCTCAATAACTTAAGAGGGGATGAATTAAGTTTCAAAATTTTTCCTAACACTTTAATTCCCACTTTAAATGATATATGGTAAATTTAATATGCAGAAGAATGAGCACTAAATAATTTAACCGATGCTCTATAAATGCGCAAGATAAAATTGAATTGCAATAATGTAAATCAGATAAGGGAAAAGAGAATTGCAAACTCAGTTTATACTGGTTCGACCACTTCTCATGCCTATGTCTAGTCCTTAAGTAATCCACTTGAGATTTTTACTATCCTTGTAAAATTCTTTTACAACTTATGAACCACTTAGGGATTCTTTTTCCTTGTGTTTAGAAAAACTCACAAATCAAGAGACTCACCGGCCTCTTAATCACAACAACAATTTTCTTTAAGTACATAAGTTTTTCTCTCTTTTAGAGAAGAATGATACAAATTGAAGATCTTAGAAGAATCCTTAATTGATTTGCAAGTGTTTGACCAAAGTTTTGTTTTTGAGAGAATAAGACAATGAAGTTTTGGAAAACTCTAAGGATTTTTGTAGACAAGTCATACATTTATAGGCCTTTGGTGACTTTTCAGAGTTATTTTTGAAATTTCTTCACTGGTCATCGATTACATATCTTTGGTAATCGATTACACAATTATTTAATGAGGAGTCATATCTTTTGAATTTGAATTTTAGAAATTCCGTTACTGGTAATCGATTACACCTTTGAAATTCAAATTTCAAACTTCCTGAAAAAAATTTAAAAACAATTGTGCTTCTGGTAATCGATTACAACTCTTAGTAATCGATTACCAGTGAAAACTACTTTTTCATAAATGTAAAAATTATTTAAAAACTTTTTATAAGTAATTTAAAAATGATATTTTGAGACTAAACATTTTCAATCATTAAGAGATTCTTTTAACAAAAGGACTAACGTAAATCTTTTCTCTTGATCTTTTGTTTACTTAATCTTAATTTGAACTTGAAGTAAACTTGAGTTTCTTCTGTTTTTAGCATCATCAAAATCTTCATACATATACAATCACATTTTAAACTACTATATATTCTATTTGGTTCTTATTATTAGGTTCAATTAACTAGTTGATCAAAGGAAAACGATTAATTTAATTGAAAGTATTTTGAGTATTTTTTTTTTCTCTCCAAAATATATCCAATGAACAAAACTAACAAACATCACTAAATTAAAAGCATTTTTATGAAAAAGTAATTAATGCATTGAGCATTTTAGGTTGAACCTCATAGGAATGCTAGCACATTCTTTCTTACACTCTCACTCAAAAGTTCTATGATTAGTTAGAATTTATAGAAATCATCAATTTTAATTTGATAGGTTTCACTTCTCATTTAATATAAATCAAAAGAGAGAATCATGAGAAGCATAACCTACAAAAAAAAATAATAATTTTCAATAAGTTCTAATAATCATAGAGAATATCTTAAAAAAAATTGTCAAATAAAATATTGTTAATCATAGATAGAATCTTAAAAACGGAATGTCATATAAAATATTATTAGCATTTCTCTAAAAGAATCAAGTCACACTTTGAGTCCTGAACCTTAAAGCAAGGACTAGAAGAAGGATATGATACATAGGAAAAAAAAGTGATTAAATTAATTATTTTTAATAATACTAACATAAATAAAATTTTATTCCAAAAATTTCAATAAAATTTCCTTCAGAGTACTCAAACATAAATTGATTAAGTTTCCAGCCACATTAGAAACCCTTCAGATTCCAAAAAGTGCCCTTCAGATTTAGAAGTTTCCAGCCACATTAGAAACACCGATCCAATTAATCGTTCCTCCTACTCTTCTTCCCAATTCAAGAAACAAGACAGTAATTCACTTGTTTTATTCCAAAAAACAGATGTGAACTTTTTATTCAGAGAAACAAACATTGTTACATCCTCGGGTAGATAACAATATTCTCTCTTTATCCATCTAATTAATGGCATGCTACTCTCAAGTCTAAACCAAATTACATGCTACAACAAAAGGACTTCCCCACCCCATGGCTACTACAGCATGCCTTGTCTAGTTATTAGGATCAACAACCCTTTTTCTTCACTACATGATACTAATACTAGGTGTCTTACAACAAACCTCCCCCCTCTCTCTCTGCCTGACTCCAACAATATGATTGGTTTGCAAGGACCAGAGAATCTGATTGGTTTGAGCAGGTAATTCCCTTGAGGCACCACAAGAATTGCTTCCCCAGTAGAGCATACTACTTGCCAAGCCTTGTTGAAAGCCTTAAATAGCCCACATAGCCAATTATAGAAAGAAAAAATATATAATATCATTTGTCCAAAAAATACTAGCTAAAATATATTAAAAAAAAGAGGGAAACTAAAATTAAATATAGGAGATAAATGTGTATGTCCAAGATCAAATATATCATGCTATCAATTTTAATAAAAAATTATTTTTATTTTATTATTATATTTATTGTTTTATTAGATTGTTAATTTGATGAGACTTTGATTAAAATTAGAGATTTGTTATCATAATAGAGATTATGATAATGAAAAATAAGTCATTTATATTTTCAGTCTAAACTGTCCTGGATTAATTTATTTGAAAGTATTTTGAATATTTTTTTTCTCTCCAAAATATATTCCATGAACAAAACTAACAAACATCACTAAATTAAAAGCATTTTTATAAAAAAAAATAATTAAAACATTAAGCATTTTAAGTTAAATATAAGAGAAATGCTAGTAACACTCTTTTTTACACTCTCACTCAAAAGTTCTATGATTAGTTAAAATTTATAGAAATCACTCTCATTTAATATAATTAAAAGAGAGAAGCAAAACCTAAAAAATAAATTCAATAAATTCTAATAATCATAGATAGTTAATCATAGAGAAGATCTTAAAAAAAATGTCAAATAAAGTATTGTTAATCATAGATAGAATCTTAGAAACCAAGTGTCATATAGAATATTATTAGCATTTCTCTAAAAGAATCAAGTCACACTTTCAGTTTGAACCTTAGAGCAAAGACTAGAGGAAGGATACGATACCTAGAAAAAAAAAGTGATTAAATTAGTTATTTTTAATAATACTAACAAATAAAATTTTATTCCAAAAGTTTCCTAGAGTACTCAAAAACATAAATTGATTAAGTGTCCAGCAACATTAGACACCCTTCAGACTCCAAAAAGTGCCCTTCAGATTTAGAAGTTTCCAGCCACATTAGAAACACCGATCCAATTAATCCTTCCTCCTACTCTTCTTCCCATTTCAAGAAACAAGACAGTAATTCACTAGTTTTATTCCAAAAGACAGATGTGAACTTTTTATTCAGAGAAACAAACATTGTTACATCCTCGGGTAGATAACAATATTCTCTCTTTATCCATCTAATTGATGACATACTACAAGTCTAAACCAAATTACATGCTACAACAAAAGGACTTCCCCACCCCATGACTACTACAACATGCCTTGTCTAGCTATTAGGATCAACAACCCTTTTTCTCCACTACATGATACTAATACTAGGTGTCTTACAACAAACCTCCCCCCTCTCTCTCTGCCTGACTCCAACAATTCCCTCAATCCTTAATTACAACAAAACCCTTCTCCTGATACAACAATGCATCAAACACCAAGTCTTAAAAAGGACTCAAACTTGGATCTCTATTGACCATCTGTACATCTCCTCTGGAGAAACTGGAATGGAGAAGGTTGTCAACCCGGTCTCTGAGTCATAGTTGAAGTCGGTTTCAGCGCCACCTACCACACACTTCAGTGGTCTCTGGGAGGAGTAAACTCCAAATCTGCCTCTTCCCCTTACACTAAGAGCTATTGTTTTCGTTGCTGCTCGGTTATGAATCTCAACCTGCTCCACTGCTCCTCCAGTGTTGAACATATCCAGTAGCCCTATTGCTGCAAATGATATACTTGGAGCTATTTCCTGTCCAATAAAACATCAGTGGTTAAGCAAATTAAGCAAACTACATCGCAAGGACAAAAAATAATGGAAAAAGAAACAATGAAATGTCATATTATAGCTAATAGTGATTCCTCACTTGGATTGGACAGAAGTGGAAAAGCTCAAACTCCAGAACTTTTAGTGTCACTGGAATTGAAACCCCTTTTGGTAGCCGAATCACCTCACCTGAAATATGGAGGTGGTTATTTAACAAAATTTCATATACTAAAGTAAAAACTTCAACAAAATTATAGTATGACCTACATGTATGCGAATTTTAACTTGTTGAAACTTGAAAGTCAGAATTCAAGTCAGAAGTGTATTCTTCTTCTATTACAAGTCATCTTTTATACACTAAAACTAATGGTAAGTGATTGCCATAATGTACCTGATCTGTAAGCATAAACAATTGTATCTCCAAGCCATTCAGCTCCTGCTACTTGTGTGATGAGGTCAACATCAGAGGCGCAGACAGAGGCGGTGAGTGTACCAGGAGATGTATCATGGATGCGGGTTTTCTTCTCTATCTTGCACCATCCAGCACCTTGGCAGTTAAATACACCAACAACTCCAGAGCATTTGTTCAGGTTCCATATTTTGAGCAAGCTGAAAATTGTAAGTAATTAAATGAGTCACCACTCACCAATTTATCTTTCCTATGGAACATATCTCTAAAAAATAACACATATTATGAGTTAAGAAAACGAACCTAGTCCTATCTCTGGCTGGATCCACAAATAGAGAATCACGAGTTGGCCTGCCAGGTAACTGAGCACGGAGAACCGAACCATCCGGGAGAACCAGCTTCTTAAGAAGATCAAAATTGTGATTGCCTGGCTTGTCACTGTTAAAAAACATCATAAATACAAAATCACACATTACAATTTGTGCCAATTTCATCTAAGAAAAAGATGTGACATAAAGCATCACTGTACCTAACATAAATAGGACATCCACCAATTGCACGAGCTGCAGCATGATAATCTGCTGCTGGGTGTAAACTCTGAAATTACAAAGATCTTTTGTTAACATGAAGCAAATTTATAACTCTTGAGAAAAGATCAGGCACTTTAATAAATTACAAATGGAGGAGAGAAATTCACACTTCCACTTACATGAAACATGTCCCAGTCAGGTTGCATGAATTCTCCAAGGAATAGTGAGTTGTATGCAACAGAAGAAATATGGATGGTATGGGAAGCAGGATCACGAGGGTAAAAATCATCAGAAGCTCTCACAATAGCAGTCTGCTTAGCACTATAAAGTCCATCAGTGTTGTGACACATACACGCAATGCATCCGTTATCAGTAAAATTGCTAGCAATGGAAGCCTCAAGCGCGTGATGATAGCTGCGAGTAAGTGACACTCGGCCACCATGTCCCGCACCAAGGGTCTCAATAATGTTCTGCACATCAACCTTCACTCCATCTACTCCACAAGAAGCTAAGTAAGCATGGAGCTCGTTGTAGAAATTGAAAACCTTCTTTGGGTGCACTAGGCCAAGGCCATGTACAGCCAAGCTGTCCATGACAATGTCTGGTTGGTTTCCTAGCACGCCTGGTGACTGCACTGGATATGCCAAGGCAGTGTCATAATGTTCCATGCCGGTTGCTGCTGGCTTCACTCCACCCCAATAACCAGCTAGTGCATGCCATACATATACATTTCTGTCCATCAACAGAGTAATCAAATTACGAATTTTAGAAACTTAATTGGGCAAGCTACTTCGCAAACTATGCTTAATACCAAAGATTCATAAATAAAAGAAAATGCATCATATCAAAATTTATTAAAAGGATTTAAGGATCTAAGACCATACTTCACATTGTGATGCTGCTTTGCTCCATGTACTAGATGCTTCAGACCTGACATCTGCTCATTGTTCTGTAATTTCTTTTGAAATTTAGTATTCTCTTTAATACCAGTCAACCTAGTAGCAAACCTGTAATCACCATAATTTCCAAGATATCAATTTCAAAAAAATGGTGTGCTCTTGAACATGAGTATTAGAATGCTTAGTTGAGAGTTATAGAAAGAGAGAAATCTTACTGTGCTCCTTCTTGTACCAAACATTCAGTAGCATCCTTTGCTTTATTTTCAATCTGTTGCCAACCATCATCTATGATGAGGAATCGTGGAGGTGTACCTCCCTGTGATAGACTGCAATTATATTGAACAAATTTCAATGTTCTATAAACATCATCTTCCAAATTCATCTCTTCTTCATTCATCAGAAACATGCTACACAAATTTTCTCACGAATTACCTTTTCAGGCCTTCCTCAACACCCTCAGCTGTGACATCAGTATAGAAAGCATCCCATGTGCACCATCCAAACCAGTCAAGACAAGATGGCAACTGCATAAAACCAACAACAAAATGTTACAAGATTCATAAGATATTAACTTGGCATAATAGTAAAGCCATTAGAGTACGACAAGGAAGAGGGTCTTACCCTTTTCTTCTCACGATGAAGAAAAGTTTGCATGTGTTTTTCCACAGCCCTTGAAAGAAAAGAAGAAAAAGGAATCAGTAAAACTAAAATTGTCAATATACAGAATCTAATGTTCACCAAATGAAAAATTACTTTTTCAATAAGGCCAGGTAACATAATTTTTATCAACTTAGAAGGATAACACAGACAAGGGAGGATGCCTTACTTGACAGCTTGATTGATGACTTCAAAGGGATTGGTCCCAGCATGCATGTAAACCATGTGAAGGCCTTGGTCAGTCTCAACTGCATTATCCCCTGCAAAACCAAACCACATACCAAAAGGAAAAGGGTCGTTTCGGTTCTTTGGGACGCCACCCTATATATATATTTACTCCAAAGGACCAAAGCTATAAACTCCATTTGTTTGATTCAATTTCATTGATAGTCATGGAGAGGTTTATCCAGCTCAATTCAATTCCATTAATGACAGCTCCACCCCATAATTTCAGGTGGTAAGTAAGACCTTCAAAGTCCAGCTGAAGGGAAGGAACTGAATTAACAGCAGACAAGGCACTAAATTATGATATAATGGAAGACTTTCATGTAGCCTTGACCACCAATTCCAAACCATTTTTGCATGGCCAAGAGTTACTCACCACTCTCGAGGCAAATCTCTATCTCGTTCTTGTCATTGCCTTGAAGAACAGCTCGGAATTGACCTTCGAGGAGAGGAAGCAAGACAGTGTAGATGATTGGAGAATTCTCCCCATCAGTTTCACTCTCTTTGCTCTCAATAAGCATGAATTGAGTCTCCAGAGGAACATCCCTCCCACAAGTTCCCATTCTCTGAGTCATCCACCATAACTTGAACCGGAAACAACACATGAACCGGAGCCCCCTATTCAAAAAGTACATCAAACATGAGAAATTAGAAAAATGCCAACTCATCAAGTGTCAAGCCAATACTCATCACTCATGGTTACAAGTTATATGGACCATCATTTAGTTAAACTAAAGATTGTAATTTAGAGCAATTTCGCTAGTTTCTACGACAATAGAACATGATATATATAAATGGGGGCATGTGAATGTGAAAAAAGTTAGAAAAACATACTCTAAAACACCCATTGGAAACACATGGAGACTTTTGCTGTGTGAAGCTGTGGCACCAACAAAAGCACCAGTCACAAGACCCCTTCCAGAACCTGGAGTCAGCACAACGTTGTCTGGCACTCCAGTCAGAATGGTCTTACCATGGACAACAAGTTTCCCATCGTTAACTGAGATCTTAGGTGTGACAGTCATTTTCGAACACTTCACCACTGTGTCACCATAGCAAATAGCACAAACATGTTACTATAGTAATGAAAATTCACTGTATCACAAGACTATAGTAATGAAAATTACAATTATTTGAATGTTTAAGCCTTTAGGACTCGTAAACTACAAAATACACACCAAAGAAACCCAAATTTTACTAAGGTACATATTATTACATCATAAAAATTGTTAAGGAGGTTTTGTAATATAGACCTAGGGACTTATGATGATGGTGATGGTAAAAGGTTAAGCACACGTTAGATAGATTGCGATGTGGTTCACGCGAAGGAGGAATCCACGTTGTGGGAAGAATTGATGTTGTCCTTAGCATCACCTTTTTAACCTATATACCCCAAATTGAACGAATAAATTGAAAGAAAAATAACAATCAAACACTAAAGTGAACCTATAGAGTTTAGTCCTTTTGTTTTTTTCTTTGTCGTTTAGTGGTCTTTTGCTTTACTATGGTACATCTTCTCAGGTCCGCTCTCCTACTAGTTCATAAACTGAAATTTTGTAATTTAATGAAAATCCACAAACGATATAAAATAAGTATACTACTATTAAAGACAAAGGAAAAGTTAAAACCGAATTTCATGTGAAATCAAGAAGTTTGAGTCTGAGGATGAACTATTTTCACTAGGAAAGATCAAAATAAAAACTTCAAAATCTTTTTATTTAAAAATTAAGCAAATATTAGTGATTAGTGGTTACGAATATTGCAACAGACTCAAAGGACGAGTCAAACTTTGTGTGGCAGCAAAAGAAAATATTAACACCCATAAAAAATCATCTGGGATGAGCACAGGTTAACCGTGTAGTTTCCACAAGATACAGGGGCAATTCTGTCACCTAAAAAAGACAACTTTAAGAAATAGAAACTGGAGAGATCTAGCAAGACCCCGACGTTGTACTTGTTGTCCCCGAAAACAGACAGAGACAAAATTAACCAAATCCAGAATTCCCAACAACAACGCTTGATTAGTTTCCAAATCAAGAATTCATAAACTCCTCCACGATATTTTAAAGTCGGTCACGTAAAATTACCGAGAAACTGACTTACCGAGTTACCGCGACACGGGTACGCGAGAACGAAGAGTGAAAAAATGAAGGAGCAATTAACTTAGCAACTTAGAGAAGTGAAAAAAGAAAAGTGTGGTAGTATTTCTATTCCAGGAGGAAATGGTCCTCCAATGGAAGAAGAAGGTGGATTCACAGAGCAACACACTCAGCTCTGTGTTGATGATTGATCACTAGCTTCTGAAATTTTGGGGTGAGATACTGAGAGAACGTAGGAGCGTGGTTTTTATAGCAAAGTTGCAGGCTTCCTGTGGCTCCAGATTTTGACACGCGGAGCATCGTGACCTGTTCGATCCATTCATGATTAATACAAATTGTGTGACCTGTGACGTGTGACATTAAAGTAAGGAAAATCTATCTGATGCTAATGGCGGCCGCAAAAGATGTAAATGATTACGTGGACACATGTGATTGTGATGTATGAGTGTTGAAGCTTGATTCACGGAACAATGAAAAAAAAATCTAGAGTGTTGTGTGATAAATACATCAATTTGTGAGTCATAAGAAAAATTAAATGTTTTTATTCAAGTAATTATCAAAAATAAAAAATACCTAGTATATTATATTTTATGAAAATAATCTCATTAGTCAAATTAACATATATTATTCTAGAAAAAATACAAGAGTTTTTGTCAGAGGAAAACATGAAACTTGTTAGAATTCTTGTTCCAGCTCTTATTGGCTAAAGTCATGCTTATGGAGTTATAAGAATTTATGGTATATTTGGTATGAAGGAAAGAAAAACATGGATAATAATATATATATTTTTTGCTTTATTAAGAAAAAATAGAAAAAAATTTATTTATAAAAATTTAAATTTTTCTTTCCTTTCCCTCTTTTTCTAATTCCAATTTCAATTTTTTTTCTTTTCTCACTCCAAACATAAGGTTAATGAATCCAGTCAAATAACTATTCATTTATTAAATCTAAACGTTTTATGGTGCATTTGTGATTATTTCCCTATATAGAAGATAAACGAAGAAAATGAAAATATGGAAACTACAAAAATATGTCTAAATATAAGAATATGTAGGAAAAAAATAGAAAAGTATGATGTAATTTAGATGCGTCCCCTTTCATTGCATGTTAGTTACTTGTTTTATTCTCCTATTCTTTTTGAAAAATTGAAGTAAGCATTTGAAATAATTAAGTGCGTCACAAGAGGTATAATCTTGATTATATAAAATGGTTTACTAATATCTTCCATATAAAAAATTGATTATGTTAATTTCAAAATTGTTGTGAATATTTGGGTGTGAAAAATTATAGGCAAAACTCTTGTTTCAAATTAATTAATACCAAGGGATGGTAGTGGTAATTTAATTTTTGGTATCATATATAATAGTCCCTTAATCCCAATTAATTAACCTAGTTTCAAAAATTTTCCCACTTTAGCCATAGCCCCATTACAACCTTGAAGAAACCTCTTGATTGTGTCTATTTCTAATATGATGATGATTTAAGAATCTTGTCAAGCCATATGATAGGGGTAGCATACAATGATGTTGAGTGTAAACGGAATCCTTTTTGGTGAGTCAAGTATATATATACACTTCATTCTTTTTAAATGTGAGGTAGAATACATGTGATTGAGTTAATATATTTTTTGACTTGTTCTACTTTAGAAAGGAATCATGACTCTTAGGTAGAACTCAATTTGTTTTGTGCAATCACGTGTTTAATTAAAAATAACAACGATAATTTGTGATTGAATTGAGATGTGATTGAGTACATACATAATGATTTGTTCCTTCCCCTAGTTTTTAATGGTTTATTGCTTGAGGAAAAACAAAATTCTGAGTTTGGAGTTATGGCCTGCAACATATGTAGATTTATAGAATCTTTTTTTTCATGTTTGATGCATTAACTTGGTAAATATTATGATAAAATAATTCATATTTATATATTTTCTTGTAAATCATGTTTTAAATGGTTTTAGTGGAAAATGCACATGAATGCATTAATTTTCTTGGGTTAAGAATGTAGGGAAAATGAGCAATGTGAAAAACTTCAAATTTCAAACTCTGGACTTCAACCTTTCCTCCTTGTTTGATTCACAAATCGGACTATACAAATGTGATTGAGGTGATATTAGTCTTTATGAAAATATGAAACATAGATTTACACTTTTCATGCAGATATTTTGATCAGATTCAAAGTGGATCACGAAGAAAATTAGTTTTTAAAGTTGAATGTGTTATCCTGATAACACTAACATAGGTACATTTTTTAGCATATCTTGAGTTGCAGATATCAAAATGGCATGAGCTCTATGCCACTTTTTCAAGGACAGCATTATATACAACTTTCATGAAAACACTGAAAACCAATTCTACATGTAAAGCTCCCAGAGAATGAAAAACTACACCCATCCTGAATAAGTTCTATACATATTGTCGCTTAGCACATACCAAGGTGATTTATTACCTGCTCGACACCAAAGCAAATTGTCAGTTTTTAAAAAAGAGTAAGCTTTGTACCTTTTTAATTCCACTGGGCAACCTTTTGTTGCATATGTTGATATTTTTAGTCCTTTAATGGGTCCGATGTGTTTTAATAGTCTGAAAAGCCCAAACTTGCTATATATATATGGAAAAAATTATATCATTGATGACATTGTTTGACTTCTCTATCGATCGAAAGGGAGGTAATAGGCTTTTGAGAATCATTCTCAGTCAATGAAGATTGAAGAAAGTGGCAACAATCCTTGAAGATTAATTCAAAACTATATCCCTATCTCTCTCATAGTTGTTTTCTTTTTCCTTTTTATGAGTTTTCAATTGCTTTGGGTTAGGTTATGATGAACCTTGTTTTGAACCTTTTGTAATTGATTATCCTTTTGAATCTTATTACTTTTTATGTGGATTAAGTTATTGAGTTCATGCTTAATGTGTTTCCATGATTGATACTTATTAACAAATTGATCAGTAATTAATCTAAATCTTACAGTTGAAAAAAATGGGATTTATACTATTTCAATTTCAATAATCATATGATTATTGAGCCTAGGGTAAAGGATAAATTTTATTATTCTATGTGAATTTTTTACACCTAATGTTTGTTACTAATTTTGCTTGCCTAAGGGTTAGGATTCATATAAGGAATAAAGAGTTTACCTCCCAAGAAATTGGGGTTAAACTAAATTAGATGTTAATTACATGATAAGAAGAGATTTATAAAAGAAATAGATTACCTTAGAAGGGGAGTCAAAGAGATTTTGAAACCTAACTATTTTAATTAATTGAATTTTCTAAAACTTGTTGATTGTGCTCATCTTTCTTTAATTTCTTTCCATCAAATCAAAAACCTAAAAACTCCCATTTTTCTCTTTGTTCTCAAGTTAAAAGAGTAATTGATTGATTGTGTTAGTTGTTAAACCACAATCCTTGTAACTCTACTCTTTACTTTATTACTTATACGACCACTACCCTTATCTCGGTTTTAACAATAGCAAACAAGCAGAAGGTTTACAACAAGTATAACCATGCACATTCTTTACTGAGAAATGTCATCAAAAGAATAATAAAAGTTTGAAAGAAAAAAAAAAGTGACGTATCTTATGTGATACGAGACCACGTCCATTAAGTAACCAACAAATTAAATATTATAGTTGCAACAACAATTGCATAACTTCATTTGAATGTGCATCGTTGATGATCAAGGATTTAACACACACACGTGTGTGTGTGTGTGTGAAGAAGAAAGGGATACTGAAGAAGAAATAAGTTCATGTAATCCTTTTTTGTCGAGAGGAAGTTCATGTAATCCTTAAAGAGTAGTAAATAATGCATGTGTGTGGGTGTGAAGAAGAAATGGATACTAAAGAAGAAATAAGTTCATATAACCCTTAAGGAGTAGTAGATAATGCATATATGGATAGAGTTCAAAATCAAATAATAATTACATTGATGGAAGATAGAAATCACTAACTTATTAGTTACTCACCATGTATTAGTTGCAAATTAATTTTACACAATATTTTTTATAAATATATTTTTTATTCAACAAGATAACTAGTTTTGAATAAAATCAAACATTTTAAGAAAATATCAAACAACTTTTAAACTAAAATATTGGTAAATTTTTTTGAAGTTCTTATTTTTGTTTTAATTTAAAATAACTTCTAAATAAAAAGTTCTAAACTCACCCTAGATAAATCTTCACACCAACAATTTCCTCCATGCAAAAAGTGTACGGATTTTTTTTTTATGCGTGTTTGGATTAGCAGAAAAAATAATTATTTCAATCGTTATTCATATGTATATTTGACTATTACAATTGATTTTAGTGAAATATTATTTATGTATATTGTAAAAAATAATTTTAAATTAAGAAAAGAAAATTTAATTCTATACATCAAATTATGAAAAATATGAACTTATTTATATCAATCATTTTAGCAATAGAAAAAAAGAAAAAGAAAAAGAAGAATAAAGGCAAACTATGATCAATGAATAAAAAAAAATGAATAAAATAAACTATAATAAAAAAATTCATCACAAATGTGATGAGACAGGTAATCATTAACTTATTTTATCATAAAATATATTTATTTTATAGAGACAAAGTAGTATTATATTTTGCTAACCCATAAGGGAAGGAAATGGCACGCAAAACTATTGGGTAAGCTTTACCTCGGAACTACTTGAGAGAACATGTTGGAAATGGAGCTAGCAGTATCATGGCAGACGCAACAGGGTCTGAATAATGAAAATTGTGGTTATGTTATCAGAATGATGTATAATAGTAAATAGTATATGCACAGTTGCTGTGCAATTATTCAAATTGTGTTCTTGGATCATATATCATATTAAGCTTTTCAATATTTGATATAGGCGAATACATTGAATTGAATTCAATATTCCAATGTTGGGCGAGGACAGAAAGAAATGCAGTAATACCAATTGTACAATCAATGGCTACCGCCTTTGATATTCTTATTTGTGATTCAAACCACCATATATTCGCATGTTGTGTAAGTGTTTACTGATTGGGAACAACATGATAAGAAAACAACAGTTTTATTAGACCAGAAGTAATTCAAATATTAAACAAACTAGTGGAGTATATAAAATATATTAAAGTAACCATCATTGAACACATTTATAAAAAATATTAAAGTAACCATCATCATTTAATTTTCGGTGCGAAACATTTTTTATTGTTTTTTTTTTAATTTAGTGGTATAGTATCACTTCACACATGAAACTATTTTAACTTAATTAATAAACTCAAATTCAAAAACTTTATCATACGTAATCGTCCAAACAAACTAGACTACTTTATAAATAGTCAAATGTATATAAACATTTATAAAACAATAATACTTCTTTTAAAGTATAATAAAAGTTTTAAGGTAATAAATAATAATCATTTTGAAAACAAAAATTTTAGAATATGAGTTTAATTTGAACCAAACTCAATACTTTAGAGTAAAGATTATTTCTTACTTATTTTAATACTATTTTTAACTAGCGTGGAATTTAGATTTTCTCAATATACTTCTTCACCCTTAACATTTTTAATGTAATATGTAAATAATATGGTGTAAAATAAATTTTGATATGTGTTAGAACGTGAGTTTATATTTAACTTTAATTTCGAGAGTTAACTCATAAAGCGAACTAGAATTGTTTTCCATTAATATACTTTAGATTGATATTATTTTTATTTTTCTCAATAAAAATAAATAAATTTTATAAAATAACTTAAATGTCTAAAACAAAGTCATGTAATTTTCTAAATAAATTTATGAAATTATTTTTTATAACTTTATTAACATTTATTAATATATAGTTATTGAACAACTTTTTAATAATAATTTATAAATAATCTTGTCATGAATATTTATGTGTGTAAATATGTGGATAAAATAAGATAAAATTTCGAGAATCTTATCTATATCTAGAGCCTGGCAGCAATTTTCACAAACGCATTGAAAAGTACTTTGAAACAAAAAATTAGAATTTGAATTCCATTGTAGCGGCTCTTGCGAGTGTTACAACAGACATCTTCCATTACATTTCAACAAATTAGAAAATTTAAATTCCAATTTAACGGCTCTGCTGAGTGTTTGACGGACATCTCCCGTTACAATTTAGAAATATAATAAAAGATATTCGTTGCAACACTAAAAGTGCATGATATAAATGTCATTGTCCAACTTAGTGAACCCATCATCTTCCGAATATAACCCAACAATAAATTTATGTTATCAAACTCTAATTCTTATAAAGTTATAAATTTATTTATTTTTTGAGAATTAATTTCTGTGTAAATTATGTTTTTAGTATACTTTGAGTACTAATAAATTCTAAACAAACTCGGTATACTCTCAAGTTTATTATCAAGTCAACTAGACAACAAGTTAAAAAAAATTAGGTCAAAGTATAAGTCATTTAAAGTTATTTTTTGACTGTTTAGTGTTCAATATACCTTTATTTAATATGTTGTTCCCGAATAAAAATAATTTCACATTTAATATCATCAAACTCATGTTCTCTAATAACATCACTCTCTATAGAGAATGATAAATATTATGAAATTTATGATTTACTGGTATGTTATTTATAGATATTTTATTATTTTTATATGAAATAGATTCTTATGAATCTATTAGTTGAATCCACGAGTTGGGTTTATAAAACTCTCACGAGTCTACGTAAATTTTCGAGTTTGATAACCTTAGAGTGAGTTTGGATAGAGAATTTTAACTGAGGACAATAATTTATCAGAGAATTTGAATTTCTGTAATTTAGAATTCATTGTTTGGATGTTTTTTATGAATAATTTAAAATTTTGAAATTTTAAAACAGAATTTTAAACAACTAAAAATTTAGAATTTCAATTTCCTTCTAAAATGTGAGAAATTGAAATTCTCTTTTTATCGTCTTTTTCAAGAAACACCGTCTGAACTCCTAAAATATCGATCGAGTGTGAGCATAAAAGAAAAACATGTATAACTAACACACCAATCATATCTTTTTTTTTCATTCATTTTTTTCATCCTCATAATTTTAAATTTTTATCCAAACACAAAATTTTGAAAATAAAAGAATTTCTATTGAAGTATTTGAAATTCTTAAAATTTAAAATTTCTCAGAATTTTAAATTTTTCCATCCAAATACACTCTTAATGATAAATATGAATCCCAGAATTGTGGAAAACTATAGGGTTCGAAACTCCCTGGACCACCAAGACACAACCACGCCAGATGTAGAACAGAGGTCGAGTGAGAAGAAGCTAATTAAGAAGGTCAGTGGGAGATGTCTCACAACTCACAAGGGTGTCGTAAGGAACTAGTGTTCGTATTATGACATGAGTATATTCTGTTTTAATATCTTTTTGTTCTTGATTTGTTTGTGTTGAGACTTAAGCACAAGAGCATACTAACTCAAAAGACTGAGAGAGAAATGAAAATCGATTATTTTCCATTCCTCTCTTCTAAAATTTCTAGACATAAAAATTCCCCAACATTATATTTTTCTCAAAAAATCTTTCATAAAGTCAAAACACAAGAATGTTTGTACCCACACACCAAAAAAAAAAAATGCTTCACATGCTTTGGTTGTCAACAAATGAATAATAAAAATAGTACTAATTTGCGTGACGCTAACCTATACCAACATACATATTCAAATCTGATTAAGGGCAAATGTAACCATAATTGATGTAACCACCAGTTGCAATAATTGATGTTTTATTGCATGTATTGACAAAAGGTAGATCCAAATCACAATCTATAAGTCGATTAACTCCTAATTTTTGCTGCACATGTGATTGTTAATTGGTACGTACGTGGCACTAAACTCAGTTTCTCGGGTTGGCATAGCTAGGTCCCTTCCCTTAGCTACTATGACTTGTGCTTGTGCAGCAAGTGATGATAAAAGCTTGCAACTTAATTAATACCATAATTTTTAGTATACGTGTAACTTTTTCTTCTTTAATTGGATCATGGAGCTAATTAAAAAATAAAAATAGAGGAACTTGTATGCTTTGCATAGGTGTTGTGTGCTGACTGTCTTTTTGTTAACCCAGACATGGCTGACAGTTGTACGATCGACAATGACTCAATCAGTAGCAAATTATAAAATAAAATCATTGTACAGTCAAATTCATTGAAGAATTTTGGACCCGGAAGTTTAGAGCATCAAAGCCTTAGCCATAGCTAGATAGAGCATCTGAGACCAAAAAAAAAAATTAAAAAAATAGGAGAAAGTGATTAGAAATGTTATCGTAGAAAAGGCTAGAGCTTTAAAAAATATTCAATCAGTTTGAGATAAGTCACTACAATCAATTGTTTAAGGGACATTATTTATTTTATTTTATTTTATTTTACTTTCAATTATTAGAGTCCCCTAATCATTTATATGAAGTTGGAATCGCTGGTAGATAATATAAACATGTAGCCATTCATCAAGGAGAAAAATCAGGTGAGGTACATTGCATAAGACAAGAAGTAGGAAGAGGTCGACGGACAAGATAACAAGTGGCAAACCAACTTGGATCTTAAACTTTTACCCCTTGAATGCATAAAACCGTCCAAGAGAAATCATTGTCATAGGAATCATACAATATCATACCTAAACAATTAACTTAAAAATGTGTTTAGATATAGAATTTTAGTCGAGGAAAATAATTTATTAGAGAAATTAATTTTTTTTAATCTAAAACTCATTATTTAAATGTTTTTTACGAAGAATTTAAATTTTTAAAATTTTAAATAACTAAAAATATAAAATTTTAATTTCCTTCTAAAAGATGAAAAATTGTAATTCTCTTTTTATGAAAGAAACTTTTCAAAATGTTCTCGTATTTTCTTTATAACATTCATTCTTTTTTCATCTAAAAGTTTCCGAAATCTCATTCTCGAACTCTCGACTCATTTTTTTCACCCTCACAATTTTAATTTTTTTTATTCAAACACAAAATTTTGAAAATAAAAGAATTTGAATTGAAATATTTAAAATTCTTAAAATTTTAAATTTCTCATAATTTTAAATTTCCTCATCCAAACACACTCTTAGAATTTTGACTAAATCATCATTTAAGGATAATTTTTTTTCTAAATTATCAAATAGGGATAAATTTTAAATAAATACTTAAAAAGGAATAAATCATATAATAAGAAATAAATCAGAATATTTTATGACTTTTAAGTTTAAAGTAGTAAATCATTTTACGACTTTTACTTCTCTTTTATTTTTTCTACTAACGTCATAAAAAAATTATGACTTCTTATTTTTTTTAAAATATAACTTTGAAGTAGTAAATAATTTTATTTAAATTAATATTTTTAGTTTTAGTTTTATTTAATATTTTTATATTTTTATATATTATCTATTTAATATTTTCTATATTTTTTCTTAATATTTGAATTTTACTTTAAAATCGTGCATATAACCACAACTCCATTTTATTAGTGGTTCATTTATAAAAAAAATATATTAAATAAAATAATATAAAAATATAAAATTATTAAATAAAAAATATACAAAAATATAAAAGATATTAAATAAAACAATATACAAAAATATAAAAAATATTAAATAAAACTAAAAACAATAGAAAAAGTCATATATTTTTAGTTTTGATTAAATAGGGGACAGAGATTAGATTTTAACTTAGATTTTAAAAATTGTTCACCATAAAAGTGAGATTTAAATTCAACATACTAAGGTTAACAATAAGAATTAAATTAAATTGTATACTGAATGGTTAGCCTCTTAGCCTGCAAGTTTGGATTGATAACTTCAATCTATTTGTTCTCCTATTATTTTATTACAACCAAGTTCAAGTTCATTTTATTACAACCAAGTTCATTTTATTTTATTTAAACTAATCAATTGATCATTGATGAAATCAACAAAGTAAACTTAGCTTTAACAAAAGTACAAATTAGAGTGCAGGATGGTGATCTAAATAAGGCTCATTGTAATCGCTTAAAGACTATCATGACGGCCCATGCAGTTTAAAGTTTAAACCAAATTGGAAAATGTTTATTCCTCTTAAGAAAA
The DNA here is from genome assembly GCF_004193775.1 of Glycine soja. Taxonomy (NCBI): domain Eukaryota; kingdom Viridiplantae; phylum Streptophyta; class Magnoliopsida; order Fabales; family Fabaceae; genus Glycine; species Glycine soja. Next base: position 37,306,828 of record NC_041004.1, read on the forward strand.
AGAACATGATATCTTTTATTAGATCTAAGAACGGAGAAAAGAGCTAGAATAAACTCTCGTTCTAACCTTATAAGTAATAAGTGTTTGTTATGATTTTAATCCTTTACTTTGTAAAAACCGTTCACTTTAGTCTCTTTTTCAATAAAACAATACTAAAAAAGCGATAAAAAGATTAAGATGAATGTGATTTTATAAAAATGGAGGTTAGAGTGATCATCAATGATCATATTAGGAACTAAAATTGAGATTTAGTCAAAAGAGATATTCTTTTTACTCCATCAAAAGAGATTTCTTTTGTCTTAACCTTTCATGGGAAATGAACTTTGACTAATCCAAATTTTGACAAGAAAATAAATAAAATTTGACTAAAAATTGTTTCCACTAAGGATTCAACATAGATATTATGTTCATTTGCTTGGTGTAGGATTTTAATACTCTTTGATGATATTTACCGATGAATTCACATTACAATTCCAAAAGGATTTGATAGTGTATTAAAATTTAAAATTTAAAATAGATTAAACTTAAAACCTAACTGCCACCAAGATAAAAACTTAAAACCTAACTCAAGAAGAAAGATTAGGACCCTCACGTTTGTAACTAATTATAGTAAGATCACCAGCATTTGCTAGGATTTATTGATTTTATTTGTATCTTGTTTTCTCTAATAAAACATGGTTATTATAAGATACAAAACCCTTTCTACATATACCAATCTAATGTAGAAAGAGAAGTATTAAATTGCTCCATTGGTTGGCGAGCTCAGGCCTAAATAGAGATCTTTTAGTATCGGTTCATTTTGTTTGCCAAGTTCTACCATTATGAATTTCCTCACGCTAATGTAATAGTTTTGCATAGTCAGTAATTGACATTGTGACATAATTATGATACACATAACAAGAGTGTGTTTTCAAATTCAAGACAGTTATTTTACCTGTGAGAATCGAAGATACTGTATATACTCCAAATTGAATATCAAAGAATTTATAATCCATGTCCTCAGTTCAACCAACAGCTCAAATTAACGACGGTTAAGTGGTTTAAACTAAGACTTAAATTTTAATATGGGCCACGAAACCTTGTGGTATATCATAATAAGTGGACAAATAATTATTGTCAATAATAGCCTTTCTATTCAAGGTCACTTGTAATTTTTCCTATTAAATATTTTTTTCTTCTACCAAAAGTATCCCCACAAATTGTTAAAATTGATTTCCATGATGATTATTCTTAATCGTGTACCAAGATTTTAGACATTATTCATGGGGCACGGTTTGCGTAAAGATGGCAGATTACAAATAAAGCGTGATAATTTAACATATTTACAGCCACAAATGAAAACCTGTTCAATGTCCTCTCCCTCCAACCAACCCTCTCCTGTCTCCTAACACAACCTCAACAAACCAAAAAAATACATACTTCAAATCACAAACAACACTGCTGGGGCCAATATCCTATCCTTTTTCACCCAAAAATGGGGTATTCGGGAAAAGAATTACAATTAAGAGAAAAGTTAAAATTAAAAAATAGACTTCTTTATCAAATTTTCCTTTCCAAAGTAAAAATTGACATTTCTAAAGTAGTCATCTACCGTCATTGTTTTTCATTGTTTAAATGCAATGACCCGTCCCTCATCAACGTAAGGCTGAGACTGGCAAACCTCTCTCGTGAGTACTGTCTTGATGCTTTTCTCCAATCTGTGCCAGCCTTCATCATAGTAGAAAATTCGTCGTAACTTATCCTTCCATCCTGCAATTTCATGAGGACAAGAGATTAATGGAAGGTTCCAAATAAGAGTATAATTATAACATTTTTTTAAATTTAAAACACACTAAGTTCACTATGCAGCACCATATAGGTGCAGAACACCAAATGATGGAGAGAACCCAGAAGGGTTAAAAAATGCAGAAGTGACTATGATAGGCACAGATTTTTTTAAGCTATCCTTCTCAGTGCAAAAAAAGCATAACACAACAGAACAAAAAGAAAATTAAGAATGCAGCAAAGCTATATCCAATTTCTCTGCATATCTAGAAACAAAACTCGGTGACAAAATATCTACTTTTGTTGTATTATAACCTCAAAAAAATAAACTAAAAGGAACTTGATCTACAAGGTAGAAATAGAAATGAACTGACCTTGTCTGTGTCCACATCATGCATAATTGCATTGACAACTTCTTCACTGTTTGTGTCAAGATCATCAGATAAGGCGCTACGCAGCTCCTCAATCTCAATATACTCACTTTTGTTCTGATCAAAAAATTGGAAGGCTTTGCGAAGATGCTCATCATTTCCCATCTTTCTCAGATGAACAGAAATGGCTACAAACTCTCCATAATCTAGGTGCCCATCCCCGTCTACATCACCCTGTGAAAGCAGCTCCCAAACATTAGGACGTGAACAAGACAACCTTCCTAGGGCATGTGTGTTATAGAATGATTTAACAGAAATTATACAACCATGTAGCACTTTTAATTGTGAAGTTTCTTTTAAGGAAGAACGGAAATGGCACTTGGGGAAGAAATGAATTAAGAATGCCTGCTTGTGGTGTTTTTTAGTTAAGCATACCAAGTTAAAGAACCAGTAAGTTATTGGTGTCTGCAAATTAACTAATACAGTTATACTAAGTAAGATCCAAGTTTGCATTTCGTTTCACATATTAAAAAGAAAATACGCTGAAAAAAAAATAAAATACCTCAATCTTATATAAAGGTACTTTATTTTTAAATATCAGCTGTCTAATAAAGGTTCGAGATAAAAGGTGATAGTAAAGTAATACTCACAGCATCCATAAGAGCTTGGACATCTGATTCGGGAACTTGATGACCAAGTTTATGCAACCCTACTCGTAATTCATCAATGTTAATCTTGCCTCTGTTGTTTGTATCCATAACCTGGAATCCCTCTTTTAGCCCGGCAGCTTCTTCTACCGTCAAATGCTCAGCAATCACCTGTTCATGTGAAATATCAACCATCAAGAAAAAATTAGTAACTCATGAATTATAATCATTATTACATGGATTAACATTTCACGGATGATTGCCCGAGTGCCAACTGGTATTGAAATATTGTTCAGAACATTACCCTTAAAGCTCTTTTCTTAAGCTTGTTCATTACAGAAAATTGCTTGAGCCTTGCTCTAACAGTTTCTCCTAAGGAAACATTAGGAGCCTTCTTTGCGTTTTGTAACCATGGATGATCTGCATTTAGTGAAGAATTAATGTTACGATCCTCATATTTCAACTTTGCAAAATTTAAAGGGAAAAAAGAACAATAAGCTAAGCAGAAGAATTTATGCAAAATCTACACTTTTACTCATCTCTCAAGATTCTATATGCAATGCACGTTACCTAAAACGTCCTGTGCAGTAAGCCGCCGCTTCGGGTCAGGATCTAGCATCTTCTTCACTAGGTCTTTTGCATTATCAGAAACTTTTGGCCATGGATCCCTTTTGAAATCAACAACAGATCGTATGATTGCTTGTGCAACTCCTTGCTCAGTTTCTTCATTTTACAAAAGGAAGAGAGACAAAAAAATTAGAAAATCAAACTAACCAGATACTAAAAGCAACAAATAATAATGAAAAAGAAATAGCACTGAAGTGAAGGGGAAGATTCTTCTTCCTTCCTTCGTACCCCATTGCCCAGAGGCTCTTCGCTATGCGAAGGTATGGGGGAGATTGAACAATTAAATTTATTAAATCTCCGCTCTTCTAATGCTGAACATAAAAATGCAAATACAGAGTAAGAAAAATGTGAAACACCAGAATGAGACCATACATAAGAGTGAAACATCAACAGAGAGCATTGCTGATGAATTCCAGGGAATAACATCCCTTCAAGTAATGCAATTAGCCATCTAAGCATCTCATATTTGCATTACAGGATTGGTTGCATGAACTCCAGAATGACTTAAAAGTGGACCATTTAAGATCTCAGTCTCCGAAAAGCTTAGAATCATCATTCATAAAACAAAACTAACCTGCCCAGAAAGGTGGAACACCACAAAGTAAGATGTATAGAATTACTCCAGCACTCCAGATATCCACTTCTGGCCCATAATTTCGCTTCAATACCTCAGGAGCCATGTAATATGGACTTCCAACAATCTCATTAAATTTTTCCCCTGGTGAAAATGGCAAACTTTCAGTCAACTATAAATCAATATAAGCACCATTGCTGCAATGCAATGAAAATCGAGCAACAACACTCATCGATTTGACCACCAACTAAAAGCGTTACCTGGTTTAAAGAACACCGACAACCCAAAATCTATAGCCTTCAAAGCCGCAGTTTCCTTTTTATTTGCAAACAAAAAGTTTTCTGGCTTGAGATCCCGATGCATCACACCTTGCTTGTGGCACATCTGCAACACAACAACCACAATTCAATCCCTATTTCACCAAGGTACACACTGGTGCAAGAAAAGAACAAAGATTCCCAAAAGCACACAAACTGAAAAACAAACCACGCACAACCAAACTTGCTAACTTCAAAAATTAAAACTAAACCCCGTATTATATATAAAAAAAAAAAAGGGCACAACCTCATAAAATAGCTCATAAACCCCAAACACAACAGAGTAAACACCAATTAATAACCTATACCCCATCAATCCTCACTGTGAAAACCCACACAATAAACAGTGTACCCAAGCAATCAGCCCATTAAATGTCAAGCGGGTCTAGCTCAGATGACCGAGGAGAGTGTACGAGTTGTATTAAACCCCCTCACACTGTTTTCGATTTCTATGAATAATAAAAAAAAAAATCAGCTCATCAAAGAAAAAATCCTCCCAACCCCAAAAGACATTCTAACTTTAATTTTTTGTACACAGGTATCCTCCACGAGAGAGAGAGACAATCCTGTTCGAGTCAACCCGTTACGAGTGGTAAAACTCTTGTTTCAAACTCAAGACCAGTGGTTAATCTGTAAGACATTTCAATTTTCAATTTTCCACACAAAATTCAAATCCAACAACCAAACAAACTGAAAAGCACCAGATCGAACCTGAACGACTTCGACGATGGTCTTGGTGACGGCGGCGGCGGCGCGTTCGGTGTAGTGGCCTCGCGCCACGATGCGGTCGAAGAGCTCCCCGCCCTCACAAAGCTCCATAACAAGATGAACGGCATTGTCATCCTCGTAGGTGTCCTTCAAGGTCACGATGTTCGCATGCTGCGGCAAGTGGCGCATGATCTCCACCTCCCTCCTCACGTCCTCGATGTCGATCGCCGTCCGAAGCTTCTTCTTCGAGATCGACTTGCACGCCAGCTCCTCTCCGGTCCCCTTGTCCGTACAGAGGTAGGTTATGCCGAACTCGCCCCGGCCCAGCTCACGGCCCAGCTCGTAGCGGGCCTCGATCTCGCGGCCCGTCGGGGACTTCAAAACGGTGAGCTTCGACCCGTTCGCGGCGGTGGCGTTGAAACCGTAGTCGATCGCGAAGGGGTTTTCCTTTTTTCCCTTTTTGCCCTTCTTGTTCGCCGTTTCGTCCGTGGACGGCGTGGCGCAGCAGTTTCCCATGTTCGGGGGGCAACGAGGTTGCGCAGATCTGAGAAAAATGGAAGGAAATACTTTCTTTCTTTTCTCCCCCCAAAAAAAAGGGATGAAATTAAATTAAATTAAGAAAAATGAAAACGCGTGGGATGGGTGTGAAATGGAATTGAGAGTTGAGAGGGTGGATTTATGTATGTATGAGAAGGGTTTTTGGGGATGGATGTATGAATTGATACATGATGATGAATTTTAGCGCGTGTTTGGAAGCATCATGGAACGTAACGTAACTCAGAGAGGGTCAAACTTGTTTCGCAGAGACTTCGTCTTCCTTCATTATTATTATTTCTTTATTTTTTATTTCTCTCTATCTCTGGGAAAGGAAACTTAATATTTTTTATTTTTGGATGAGTGATGAGTGTGGACTGAGTGATAATGATGAGTGACTTCCTTTGACTGCCCTTTTGTGTTTAGTGAAATTACAAGAGTAATAATAAGAATGATTGATATAAGTAATGATAAATTATATTTTTTAATTAAGTGATTTAGAATTTAAATTTCATTTTGAGTATGAATAAAATTATATTAAAAAAGGTATGACAACGAAATTAATCACTATTTTCTTAATGAATTATTTCATACTAATATTATCTTTTTGGGAAAAAAATAAAATTTGGGAAGTATCATTTGGTCAACAAGGAAGGGTGGTGGTGTAAATAAAGTTCAGCCAATGTACTTTGTCATACACCTAAAAAGTTGAAATTTATTTCTTTTGTGGAAAAAAAATTAAACAAAGGCTATTAATTAACTCCTGCCAAGTGGGCCGGTGGGTGTTCCGGTGGAGGTCATTCAATTGTGACGGAGGAAAAGTATGATCGTTTTCAATGCCGCCGCCACATCCACTATGCCCAATTTTTAAGCATTTTTCGGTAATTTATTCGGGTTCGAATTTATTTAGATTTATGAAAATTAATTATAGAAAATAACTTTTTTTTTTTATAGATTTAGGTTTCTTTTAATGATTTTTTATAAGTAATAAATTTATGAACATAAGTTTTTTACGCGTTTTATTAAACTCTAAAGTCCAACTTGTGAATAAATTCTTATTGAGTACTATATACTCCTTCGTGTCTTTATTGTAAGAAAATAAAATGAATCTCCCACTTATTAAGAATTAAGAAACTAATTAATTTCATTCAATTGTGTTAATTGAAAAACAAAAATATTTTTTTCTTTAAATTATTATTCATTGAAACTTGAAATTAAATATAAAAAAATGATCTGGTTAATTCTTGTTCTAAAGATATTGATTAAAAAATTAAAAAGATTTTTTTTTAACGTGTAAGTCATGGGAAAACGCAAAAAAAAAATTATTAAAAGTGCAATTTTGGGTCTCCCAATATAAAAATTTTTACTTTTAGTTTTTTAACTAATAAAAAAATCTTGGATCCTATTAAATGAATGATATTTTTGAAAATAATCTCATTTAATAAAGAAAAATTAGTTAATTTTTGCTTATATTTGATAAATAAAAAAATAAGTGATTTTTGTCATTTATAACTGACACAAGAGGTATTTAATTAAGTCATTTACTTAAATATACTCTTATATTCAATTTAATTAGAAATCCAAATAATTGTTCAAATATTTCCATTGCTTGTTAATTTTTCTTATAAAGCATAAAGGAAAGGTGGCAGGCACACTAGGACATGGTGGATGTGATCTCAATGCATTAACCAAAAAAGAGGAAAGATTATACAAAATCATGGAGAGAAAAACCAAACCTATGGGGATAGATAATCTTTTAGTCCCCATGATTTTTTTATATATAACATGGGAATGCTATTTTCGGATATTATTAAAAAATATGTTAGATCAACTATTAAAATTGGTTAAGATTATTTTTTATATTTCCTAAAATTATTAGAACATGTTTAATTGAGTTATTTTTCTTGAGAATATTTATTTATAAATTATTAAAATATTTTTATCACAAAAACTCTCATTACACCTCTTGTTTTATCCTCATGTGTTCGATGATTACGATAATTGTAAGAGAAACAAAATTTGCCTAATATAAAAAAAACTTTGGAGGAAAAGGAAAAATTATTGTAAAATGTAGGAAAGAAATTGATAGTAAATCAAATTATGTAAACATTAATTAAGCACAAATGAAATTTGTGGGATTGAAAAAAATTTAACCATGCATCAGGAAGGAACAATGAAAGAGAAGTGAAATAATGATTAGTAAGAAATATATATGAATTTTTGCTCACAAAGAAGTATTTTTGTTTCATGGGAATATATAAGAATAAATATTAGTAGAACCGGAGATTATGTCTTTTCTAAAAATTATTTTTTTATAACTTCATAATAAAAGTGAAATAATTTTTTCAATCTTGTATTCTAAAAAATAACTAAATAGTCTGTATAACAAACATTTTGAGGAGCTTCCCACCACAAAAAAGTCGATAATATAATGAGAATGAAAAGCCAACAAATCTGCACAAGTGCTGGCTTCTCTAAATATATGTCCAACTAAAAAATCATTTTATTTATTTATTTTCATACAGTTCATCCACATATTTCTACGCTTTCAGAGGAACCAAATCTAGACTTTTGGGATTGAACTACCAGTAATTAAAGAGTCACACTCTCTAACCAAAGATACTTGCACTTTTTTTTAGCGGCCATTTCAATACCTAGAATGGCTCTCATCAGTTCATCAGCCAAGGAGAAGTTGTTGCCTATATTAGCAGCAAAGCAACGACTAACATAGCCACCAAGGTTATCTCCAAAAATACCACGTACCACAACCAGCATTACCTGGATTGCCTCTTGATCCACCTCTGCAAGGGTGGCTGCTAGATGCCATCCTTGATAAGAATGAGCTTTCTCGGGTGCTCCATTATACCCATCATCCAAAAGGTCATGAACTCTTACATGGAATCAAGGTTATTTTACATACACTTATCAGAATTTTTTATGAACTCTATTTTCATATAAAAATAATAATAAAATATTTATAAATAACATATCAATTAAATATTTCAACAACATAATCAAGAAAAATAATTAATCATAAATTTTACAATACTTAAATAATTAAAGTCTAGTAATACATTTTTAGTAGATAATAACTTACAAATGTTATAATAGTGTTAGAGCATTCCCATGAAAGGTTTGATGTTGTTAGATTTAGAAATAACATACCAAAGAGAGGTATGTTGAACACCAAACATACATAAAACAATCCAAAATGATTTATTTTTTAGTCTAATTTTTTTAACTTGTTGATTTGTTGATTCAGTGATAAACTCAGGAGTCTATCGAGTTTATTCAGAGTTTATCGCGTCTATCCACAATCTACTAAAAAAAATTTACGCATAAATCAATTCGTATAAAATAAATGAACTCATTCGTAAAAATTAACGAATTAACTCCAAATTTAAGAATTTGAAAGTTTAATAATCATGCGTGGAATAATTCATGTAAGTAGCGGTTGCATTTTTAGAAATATTGATTTTTTTTCCTTCACCATAGAGATAACCTGATGGACAACAAGCTGATCGGAATATCTTGAAACCTCTTTTTGTTTTTGACATTGTCAAATGCCCCAAACAAGAAATTAAAGTAATGACATCTAGGATTACATCCCTCATTTGCGACGACCAACTTTGATTATGAATAGAGAGGCCGGATGCCTTGAGAGAAAAGAGTTATCTACTTTCTGGTTCAACAAATCATGCAGTAAATTCCACAATTTAGAAGCAAAAGGACAATCAAGGAGTAAATGATCAGTGGTTTCAAAATCTACTCCGTAATTGTTTATTTAAAAATATTTAAGTATTTTTAGCCTTAAAATATCAAATGTTATAATAATAATAATAATTTTTTCCAGCAAAAAATAAATCATAAACCATGAAAAGGCCAAATAAAGTCCACTGATAGTAATGGTGGATCTAAAAAAAATTAATGAGAAAAAATAATTATAATATTTTTATAAGAAAATATATTTTTTTTACAAAATACATAATCTCATAATAAAATATAATTTATTCTATCTTCTATCTTTTATAACTTTTTACGTTTGTTAAAAAAAAGGTTTTATGAAGGAAACACATAATTTTTCATGGGGGCAAAAAACAATTATTACAATATGCTTTTAAGTATAAAAAAAAATCTGGGAGCAATTGCCTCCATTCTTGCTAATGTACATCCGTCACCGACTGATGGTCTACACAATTTTGTCTTCACATTATAACAATTATTTAAACTCATGTAAGTTGATTGACGTTATTTTATTATTTTTTTTTCTACATCCGCTATTATTTTAGTTATTTTGTATACTTTTTTAATTTATTTGATTCAGTTTATAACAGTTTTGGTGTAATATTTGATATTTCTTTTAATATATTAGTGTATAACATTTATTAGTCCAGTTTGTTTAAATTTAAAAGAAGTAATTAAAAACGAGTATATTCAAAAAGTACTTTATAAAAATTTGTTTTTTAAGAAATGAACAGAATTTGCTTCTTAAAAAAATAATTTAGGTAAATACATAAAAAGAACTATTTATTATATTAAAAATATTTTTAAAAATAAGCTTAGAAAAGTTAGGTTATCCGATTAAGTAGTCACCCTAGTGTGGGGCTAGATAATATCGAAATAGATAACATTAGTCTGCCAATTCAATTGACCGATGCAAACTTTCACTTTAATATTAGTGTTGAACAAAAATAATAATAATTAAAAAAAAGGTTATTAGTGTTGGTGTTCAATGCATGCCCGTCACTAAATAGTAGATGTTTAACATCGGGATTTTCTTGCTTAATATAGACTTTTGGCTTAAGCTAAATATTGATTTTCCTGTAATGTTAGAGTATATACTTTTATAACTGTATTTACCGAAAGCTGAACAATCAAGACAAACTTTATTTAACAATGTATGTTTTATATTAACATAGCGATTTCTCATAAAAAATAAAATATTAGCATAACGATTATATTAATAGGTACTAATAAAATTATAGAATAAATTCCTTTGATAGGTTTGATTTTTAAGCATGCATATAAAGAAAACTTTGTTAAGAAATTGTAAGACTTGCCACCTCAATAATTTCTACGCTTTAGAGGATTAATCCTATGATTTTTGGCTATGAGATGTTTACAGCAAAATAAAAATAAAATTTATGTGGTAATATAACAGAGACGCACTCTTTTGACATGGAATATTCATTTTCTTTCTTTAGAAGACGTAAATGCGTTCATAGTTTGATGAATGATGTGTGCAATACGAAGAATGATGAGATCGACGGTTGGTGGAGTGTTAACTTCAAAGACAAATGTAGGTGACCTTCCATTGCTTGCTGTACTGTACATGTGGGTTCATTTAAACGAGGCAATGTATTAATAAAGTTGCTAGCTTCATAAAAAGATTGATCAATTTTCCATGTTTGTTGGTACCAAAAATTTGACTTAAGGGAATCTTGAAAATGCCCCATGCATGCTGGACATCTAAGAACGGGAGATGGTACAGTTAAGGCTAGCACCCTTTCAATTGACAAGAAGAGCTACGTACAACACAACAAATGAAATGAAACTTTAATCTGTTTGATTGGTTAAAGTATAATAAAATGGAATGAAATATGTTAAAATCTATTTCATCTCATATTCTCATCATTTTCCTCTCCTTTCAATTTAAAGAAATGAGTTTAAACTATTCATTCTTTTTAATTTAACTATTAAATCATTTTCTATCCTTAAAACCTCATGTATGTAATTCACTCTATGTTTAAATAAGAATAATATTGGAATAATTAAATTATATATTTTTTGGTAGAACAAAGAGACCCTCAATATTACTATTACTGAACATGATGTCAATACTCAATAACATGGTGCTTCACTTCTCAAATAATACAACAAAAAATTTACATAATAAGAAATTATTCTGATGATATGACACGAGATTACCTATTTAATCTACGTTATCGTTAATGTTAATTCTCTAACAAATAACATCTTTGGTTTTATAGAATAATAAAAAAACACTGATTTTATAAAATTGAAAAATTAAATATTTCTATTTAAAAAAAAGATTAAAATTACAAATTTTGAAAAATATAGAGACTAAATGTTATTTTAAATTTCAGGGAAAATTATGAATTTCAAAAAATAGGAAAACTAAAATTCAATTTAAGCCCATAAAATATTGTTGACAAGGAAATATAGTTTACTTTTATTATTGTGAAACTTTCTTTACAAAAGTTTATATTTTCTATAACTTCTTTTTTTTAAGGAATTTTCTATAACTTCCTATTTCTTAAGAATTTGCGAAGCATTATCCCGTGCGTAGAATTATACATAGTAGTAGTATTCTTTTAAAAGCTTTGATATAAGTATCATAAGAAATAATTATGTTCGAATTGAAAATATTTTACTATGAACAATGAGAATAGAAAAAAAGAGAAAAAAATATGCATAACATATTCATGTTCAAGTCTCATATGTATGTTTTTTTTTTACAATTATTCTCTTACAATCCTATTTGAAGCATGATTGGACATTAGATGTAAACATCTCTCCTCATACATATTTGAACAATCACCACTTTATGAGAGACTAGTTCCAATATATATGCGACACAATATGCATGAAAAAAATGAAAATGTAAATGTTCGGCCAAAAAAGAAAACGCGTGACAATTATTCTGAATATAAGGTAGGTTCCCAACCAAATAAACGAACCAAGAAACCAACAAGTTAATTTAATTTGTAAATACCACTTTCTAATATATTAGTGGATAAGGTAAGATTCGGTAACATGTATGATGTATCTCCTCCCCCCTATAAGTTCAACGAGATTCTTGTGTGAATAGTTATATTGAGCCAAGTCAACAATGGCATGTGTAAAATTATTGACTTGTAAGAAACACGGTTGTGATGATTAACTAGATTCTAGAAGCCGTCTAAACCTTCAAAGTCAACTTCTGTTTAGTTAAATCAACAGGTTCCAATGAGAGCAAGAATGACATAGTCCATGATGTATATAAGATTCATACACGATGCCATATATATACCTCTAGAAAAAATTCTTCTGTGGGTCTACTATGATGGCTTATACCTCCCGTCCAACTCAAACATTTACTAATATCTCTTGACAAAAGTGTATTGCATGGAAGCTTCTTATCCGCAAATTCAGATTATTAAACTGAGTCCTACTTACACGTACTGTCGTATTGGGAACTTTCTCGGACTCTTTTTATCTAGTAAGCTGTAATTGTTAAAATATATGTGCATATATTTTTGTATTTAGTTTTTTTATTATAATTTAAGATATATTAAAATATATGTCAATATATTTTTTATCTAATTTTTTTATTATAATCTAGGATCTCTTTTATAACTGAGGTATATAATCATAATTTTACTAATAGAATGAACGCGGAATTATATCCTTTCATGGTATCAGCAATTTAGGGTACGATCCTCTCTTGCTTCTGTCGCGCCCTAGCTTCTCTTCTTCTCCTTCTAGTTGTCATTTCTCTTCTCACGTCAGCCACAATGACTGATTCCAATAAATTTCACCAAGCTCTTGTTGTCTCCAACATCAAGAACCATATCTCCATCACCCTGGAGATGAAAAACGTCCAATATGCAACGTGGACAGAACTGTTCAAGATTCACACACATTCTCACAAGGTCCTCCACCACAACGCCCCAACGGAGAAAGGCAAGGAGAAAGTGATTAAAACCAATGAAGAAAAGGAACTGTGGTTGACCCTTGATGTTGTGGTCCTTCAATGGATCTATGCAACAATCTCACATGACCCATTGCATACTATTCTTGAACCTGACGCAACGACAATGGAGGCGTGGAATATGTTACGGATATATTCCAAGACAATAAGAATTCTCGGGCTGTAAAGTCTCTGCATATTGTCAATGGCTCAAGGAATTGTTTGATCAACTCAAGAATGTAGGCACACCTGTGTCAAACAACCATCTTGTTCTTCAAATGATGGTCAACCTCACCAAGGCTTACAATGGGGTTGCCACACTCATTCGCCAAAGCGATCCTCTTCCATCATTCTATCAAGCCCGCTTTATGCTCACCTTAGAAGAAGTTGGTCTCGCGACGAAGGTTGCAACCCGTGGGGGTGCCACCATGGTGGCTCACGACATTGATGACTCACATTCCCTCTCCAAAAAATCCCATCAAAATCGGAATACTCATGGTGGTAAAAATGGTCAAAACGGCAACAACAGTGATAAAAACAATGGTGGCAATTGCAGTGGCATCCAGAGCAACAGCGGCCATAATAGTGGCTAGCAGCAACAATCCGGCTAACAGCAACCGGGACACCAACAGTGGCCTACCAGACAATGGCAATAGCCATGGATGCCTTGGGCTCTTACACCTTGCCCATACCCCTCATCCAACAGCCCACCCCCCTTCCACACATTAGGTCAGGCCCAATTTTTCGCAAGCCCAACAACTCCAGACAGACATCCTTGGGCCAAAACCACCATAGGCCTACACGGCGATAGCAACTCTACCCACTCTGACAGGCATCGAACCAGTGATGCACACTCTTGGGCTTAATCCTTCAGATGTCAATTGGTACATGGACACTAGTGCCACCTCCCACATGACATTTAAGCAAGGTAATCTCTCATCTTATTTTAGTTTGAGTAATAATCGTGGTATAATTGTCGGTAATGATCGTTTAATTCTAATTCATGGTTATAGTCACACTTTGTCTCCCCCGAATTCACCCTTCACCTTGAAAAATGTCCTTCATGCCCCTCAACTTATTAAAAACTTAGTGTCAGTTCGAAAGTTTACAGTTGATAACTCAATTCCTATTGAATTTAACCCTTTTGGTTTTTCTGTGAAGGATTTCCAGACAAGGATACATCTCATGAGATGTGAGAGACAGGGCAACCTTTATCCCATCACCACCACCATCATCACCAATCAAGCCACTTCACCATATACTTTTGCCTCTTTAGCACCATCGTAATGGCATGCTTATTTGGGTCATCTGGGAGCACCTATTTTTGATTCCCTTAGGTTAAATAAATTTATTGAGTGTAATCAAACTCATAGTTCTCATGTTTGTCACTCTTGTTCTCTTGGAAAACATGTTAAGTTACCATTTTTTTTCTTCTCATTCTTGTACTATTATGCCTTTTGATATTATCCATTGTGATATTTGGACATCTCCAGTTTTGAGCTCTTCGGGCCACTAATATTATGTTTTGTTGTTGGATGATTACTCTAATTTTTGTGGACATTTCCAATGTCTAAGAAGTCTCAAGTTTTTTTCACATTTCTACCTTTTAGAGTTTTCATCAACACTCAGTTTGAATGGGAAGTAAATGGTAAGAAGTTTGATAATGGACCCTTTTTGGAATTTTGTAAAGTAAATGGGTTAGCTTTTCGCCTCTCTTGTCCACATACATCATCACAAAATGGGAAAGTCGAGAGAAAAATTCGTACCATTAACAACATTGTTTGTACTCTATTAGTCCATGCATTTTTACCACATTCCTTTTGGCATCATGCTTTGCAAATGACAACATATTTTCTCAACATATTTTCTCAAGGTTCTTTAGCCTATCAATTAGATGAGAGACATAAGGCTCGTCTTGTAGGGGATGGCAAAACACAACAGGTTGGCGTGGATTGCAGTGAGACTTTTAGCTCGGTAGTCAAACTGAAAACTATTCACACTGTTCTCAATTTAGTCATCTCTAAAGCATGGCCCATTCACCAACTTGACGTGAAACATGCTTTCTTGCATGGAGAACTCAAAGAGACTGTGTACATACATCAGCCCCTGGATTTTAGGGACCCAAATCATCCTAATCATGTATGCTTGTTGAAGTAATCTCTATATGGCCTCAAATAGGCCCCTTCGGCTTGGTACAAGACATTCGCTGATTATGTTTCTACTCTTAGGTTTTCTCACAATACTTTTGATAATTCTTTCTTCATTTACCGACAAGGTACAACTATGGGTTACATTCTTTTGTATGTAGATAATATTATCTTGACAACTTCCTCTAATGTTATTCGCAAGTCTATCATATCCCTTCTTAGCTCAGAATTTGCTATGAAGGACCTAGGGTCGTTGAGTTATTTCTTGGGTATAATTGTAACTCGTCATGTAGGTGGTCTATTCTTATCTCTGTGGAAGTATGCAGCAGAGATCATTGAACAGGTCAGCATGTCATCTTGGATGGTTAGGGGCCTGTCAATGATAATCCTCGAGGGTTACCAACATCGTAAAGGTGAATGTGTTGGGTGGTGACCTACGCCGCAGAGCATCAATCCTATCCTTATGCCTTTTCTCTGCTTGGTTGTGGCTCGCAAAAACACCAACAGCTCTAACTGCTACTCCAATGGGTGCAAGCCAAGAAAAGAACTCACCAAATTAAAGAGATATTGTTGTTGCATGGTCAAAAGAAGAAGTAACAAGGGGGAGTGAGAGTTGTGAATAGCGGTTTGCACGGCCAAGACCTTGATGGCCGAACATCACTGTCCGTGAAGCACAAACCCGCACCGACCGTGGTCATGGTGGAGGCGGTGGCTCTGGTGGCGGTGGTGGAGGTGACGACGACGGATACGGTGGTCGTGGGAGGGAAGCAAGAGAGGAGCCGAGGGGCATAAGGTGGATGTTGTTGCCGCTCTCGAGAGGTAAGGTAGGGTGAATTCAAGCTACAAGTTTCCCCGTAGTGTCTCTTATGCTGGTAAGCGGGGCCGACAAGGGTGCGGGGTGTTGCGGCATGAATGTGGGGTGTGGCGGCGGAGTTGGCATGGACGTGGCTGCGATGAGCGTGGGTGATGGAGTCGACTTGAGCGGCGAAGGCGAAGGCGGTATTGGAGTGTGTGTGAGTGACAACAACTTCGGCATACCCACAAGGACAAGGTCCTCCGCGGCATCGCTGGGAACTTCCTCGTTGGCGTGGTGGCTGGGGATCAAAATATTCCGTTTCAGAAGAATGGCATCAAGTTTGGAGACGATGGAATCGAGAGTCACGATGGAATGGAGTTGAGCGACAGTGAGGTCGGCAATGGCAGCTTCAAGACAGTCGAAGCACTCAGAGGATTGTTTGGCGTCTGCCATAGCAACGCAATGAAAGCACCAATTGTTATGAGCAGAAATTTTGCTCTATGGTTCCTAGAATTCGAGGACTAGGAGACCTCCAGAAAAAGGGAGATTAAGAGAGAGAATTTCTGATTATATTTCTACTTGCTTTTGCATTACATAAGTTTTTTATTTATAGGCAATGAAATGTTGTTCTAATTCAAGCTATTTTTACAAATCCTAAAGGATAATGCTAGCACTAACGGATTGGGATATTATCCTAACAAAAAGATGCTTCCAACAGACAAAATATTCTAATTTTCCAATGCTAAGGTGTCAACTCAGCATCCCTGGTCCAAGTTTGTTATGCAGTCCCTACGCATGCTAGGCCATTTTGATCCTCAGGTGAGTGCTTGTCTCCTTCTTGTCTGCTACTAATTCTTCTTTGCTCTGCTGCTTCATAACATTCCCTGTTGCTGGTGCTGCTTGTAATAATGCCTCATGTGTTCTGTCCATAACAGTATGCCATCTCCTACTCTGGTTGACATGAAACTGAAGCTTAGTGCTAATTCCAGTACACCATATGCCGATCCACTCATTATCGAAGCCTTGCAGGGGCTCTTCAATATCTCACATTCACGAGACCCGATATTGCTTATGTGTTGCAACATGTGTGTTTATTGATGCATGACCCAAGGGAAAAACACATGCACGCTCTCAAGCGCATTATGCACTACATTCAGGATACTCTTGATCATGGCTTGCATCTTTATCCATCTTCCACATCAACTCTTCTCTCTTATACAGATGCTGATTGGGGTGAGTGTTTGGATACTAGACGCTCTACATTGGGTTATTATGTGTTTCTTGGTGATAATTTAATTTCTTAGTCCACCAAACGGCATTGCCAATGTGTTTTTTAAGTCTTGTTGGTTACAAAACCTTCTTCAAGAGCTTCATTATCCTATTCGAAAAGCTACCTTGGTATATTGTGATAATGTTAGTGCGATATCTCTCTCTAGAAATCTTTTCAACATCAGCACACTAAACATATCGAGATGGATATTCACTTTGTTCGTGAAAAGGTTGCTCGTGGGAAAGTTCGAGTCTTACATGTCCCGTCACACTATTAGATTGTAGATATTTTTACAAAGGGTCTTCCCTTAGTTCTATTTAAGGATTTTTGGAACAGTCTCAGCGTACGACAATCTCCAGCTTCAACTGCGAGGGTATGTTAGAATATATGTCAATGTATTTTTGTATCTAATTTTCTTATTATAACCTAGGATATGTTAAAATATATGTCAATATATTTTTGTATCCAATTTCCTTATTATAGCCTAGGATCTCTTTTATAACTAGAGTATATAATCACAATTTTGCTAATGGAAAGAATAGAGAGTTATATTATTTTTTTTTAGTGATGATCTTAAATAATTCACCGGTAATGATACATAAAATATTTTTTATTTTAATTTTTAAATATTTTACTAATATTTCTTATTTTCTCTCAATGTCTCTCTTTCTATCATATTATAAATTTTATTATCCATATATTTTTCATTTTCTTTTTTTCTCTCTCTAGTGTAGGATAACCCATAGCGTATCTATCAAATATTTTACACAATTCACCCTAATAAATGATTTAATTTTAAACTTGTGCTAGACTAACAAAATTTGCAAGTGACGCAGCCTCTAATTTTCTTTACAGATTTTGGGTGATCACGAGAGGTCAAAGGATCCTGTGATGATTATAGTGTTGACTGAACTTGTTGGGAAAGAAACAAAAAGAAGTGGTTAATATGACAACAAGCTTAGGTGTTAGCAAATGCAAAATTTGATACTAGAACGAATAGAACTTGACAAAACATCTTACCAGCTTTTTTACTTTTTATGGCATAGTACAGATAGCGTGCACGTGAAGAAATTTTATATTACAAAATTTCACCCAAGATTGTTGCAATAGTATGATCTGAACCTTTACGTTCAACATGAGGAAAGCTCTTATAAACCAACCCCACACGCATTTAAAAGGCCAAAAGCAGTAGCCTCCTCACATTAACCTGTTCTGCTGAATAAGATATCAGTCACATTCAAAAGCGACAAGGTGTCACTCATTTCACAAACTTAAAGGGTAAGGTAATTAAAACTCTAGAGGCTGCATTAGAAATCATCACAGAAATTTAGCCCAAGGCACTTGCGTAGTATTGCAATTCACCATCCATCGTATCATGAACAGTTCATCTATTGTTGTTTATCAATGCTATATATGTTACAGGATATTAGTTAGTTGAACATTGTTTAGTTAGATCTTCGGTTGTTGCAGTCAACAAAGAAAAAGATCTTAGGTTGTTTGGAATGCTTGTTAGTGGTTTATTACCTCTCTAATAGGCTCTATAAATAGAGCTCAACCCAGTGAGTTATTTCTATTAAGTTTCTCTTTTATTGTTTGAGCTCTATGATGTGTGGCAACATTAACTTAGGGTAATTTGCATTTCTTCTCATTTTTCTGATAATATATAGTCTAAAATCACGATACAAAGTTGCAAGTGAACAAATTTATGTATTTCTATGTACCTTTATGCCTCCAAATAATCAACGATGAACTTCTGCTCTCTCTCTCTCTCTCTCCCTTCATCTCTATATATCTATCTAATCTGTGGGAGGGAAGTATATATGGGCATGAGTCAAATGGTGTGTGATTTGATTCTCTTAACTCTTTAGCAACAAAAATTAGTGAGTTTTAGTTAAAGCAAGAATACCTGTCAAAAGTCAAAACATTTGCAAGTCACTGGTCGACAGTTAGTGTGTTTGGATTAGATTCATTTTTCCATAATCAATTCTAATTTCACATTGAAAGCCAAAGCATCAAATAGTTGCTTCCACTTTTTCAATTTTTTACCATGATTTTGGGGTTTAGAATCAATTCTGGTAGCTACCCAAACACACATAAGGAAGGATCTTTCTTGTTTTCTTTGTACCTTCTGTAAATTTGGACATTTGGATACTTATGGGAGTGAACTCTACTTTCATCTTCTTGAAATTATTCAACACAACCACACAGAATATAATCCAATGGTGTAATAGGAATCACTACATAAGTATGGGAAATTTGAAATTGCTCTATATGGAATTTACAGTACAAATAAACGTTGGACTTGCAAAATATAAATCAAAATCCAGGTTTATATATTGTTGTCATCCAAGTAATTATAATCAAACATTCTCTTAATACCATAATGCAGTTATGCAAATGCAATTATAATATATTTCATTTGAGCATCAGAGCATGTGCATGGTGATAAAAACTAGCTTTAGTACTAGTACATGATACTAATTGTTCCATGGCTAATGAGTTGGCATGATATAGCACTATGCAGAAAATTGGGAATGTAAAAAGAGTACAAACCAACAGAACACTGAAATAGAAAAGATCAAGAAAAATGATATAACAAACAACAATTAACAGACATTTGCAGTGCTTTATTTTCATCAACAATTGGTCCAAGGATGCATCTGAATCTGATAATGGACTCAAAACAGTGGCTGAAGGTCTTTTACCAGGTTTTCAGGAGACAGTCCAACTGAAGATTTATAATACTGAACATATATTGCTTAAAGTTCACGCTACATTCAGAAAAAATAAATGTTTGAAAGCTATGATATGTTTTCTATCATAATACTGAACATTTATAATCCTTCAGGCTTCAAATAAATTATATGTTTTGAGTTTTCCAGCGATCAACATTCAGATTCTGGAAAAAAAAATATTTCTTCCTCCCACATACCATCTTGAATAAACAAATCCTAGTTGAAATTTGACCAGTGACAACTGACAAACTTCCAACCCTGTTTGTGAACAATAAAAAAATTACCACTATACTAGTTAAGGAAGTACCTGTTAATCTGCTGAGTTCAATTTTAATGAGTTAAAGGGTAGAGTTTATCATATTTATGACAAAAGTTGAACAAACAGAAAGTCTAGCAGCACTTCAGGAATGAAAACCGAGCAAATATCTTATGCAAGTCTGGATCTGTTAAGAGATGAGAAATATTTGAGCTTCTGCAAGAAGCCAAGAACAGAATTATCCAATGCTGCTTTCAGATTTTCTGTGAACATATCGTTGAAGTTGTGCTTTAGTTCATTAGCATGATTTCAAGGTATTAAGTGGTATAGGGTGGATATGCAAATAGATTGCTCATTCCTTGGAATTTCAGCATATACTACATAGTTTCACTAACGAAATTCTGAATCCGATGATTACTAACAAAGAAAAGGATGTGGAAATTTAAAATCCTCCTCCTTTAATATTCATCTAATTAAATACATGCAAACTGGTGCAGCATCTACTATTTAAGTTCGCTGTCACTAGGATTTACATTAATTGCTAAGTGAATCAAAACCATGGACGTTGTACTCTTTATAGAAGGTCTAGAACTTGATCAGACAGAGTCCATAAATTATACTAGTAACAATTAATTAAAGCCTTCACATACGCAATTCATGTTAATTACCATGAAAATGAAATTAGATTTTTGACATATGATGAAGTATTATTATTGCACTTGTCTTGAAATGAGGTATATTGTTGATTTAGTAACTGTCTCATATTGTTGTGACTTGGGAACATGATATTTTGATAAATAAATAAAAAATTCTGTGCAGAGAGAGGAAAGAGAGAGACAGGTTAGAGAACAAGTGACAAATGTGACAGAGATAATTACAAGAGATAAAGAAAATACAAGTTGGATGCAAGATTGACATGTGAAAAAAGTATAGAATTGATGTTACGATCCGGTTACTATCAGAAATATATTTTGCCCTTGCTCCTATAACAAGGAGAATGTAGAAAGTCCCCGCAGCTCCAAAACATGTAATTGTAAGCACGCATGAGAACGTCTTCCATATAATCTTGACTCTTGACCGTTCAACCCATAAGATTAATTGTAGCAGAAGGTGGATGATTTCAATGACCTCTCAATCTCTCATGTTTTTTTTTGGTAAATTCAGTGATATATGCTTTTGGTTAGTTGATTGAATTTACCAAAAAAAGACATTTCATCTTATCATATGTCATGTTCACATTTAACAAAGTTTCCTATGTCCCCCGGCCACCAGTCCATTTCTACAGTAGCAATGATGAAAAAATCCTACGCATTGGTGATTCATGGAATTTATCAGTAGAAGAGTTCCTGTAAGTTCTCATATTGTTTAGAACACTTTTTGATGTTTTTAATAATAGTAATTTTGTGATTTTCATATTAATATTAAGATATCTAAATGACTTTCAAATTTTATGATATTTTCAACTTAAAAATTTGACTTAAAAGTTTCAGGACACAATGACACAAAAGACGCTTATAAAAGTATTTACATATTATTCATCAGTAAGACTTTCACATCAACAACAAGAATTAAACACACGTTCTTTTAGGATATAAGATTGTTCCTTATCAATTGAATCAATTTTTGTTGACTTATTCTTTAACCTCTGAATTGGTTGTTTAGTACTGATAAAAAAATATATATCTAGTCAAATGCTCTAACATTGAATTCAATTGGCACCACGGTTGGTTAATTCCCACAATCCAACGGCAAGCTACATACGATCAAAGCAAGCAATAATAGAGAACACAATCTATGCATGCGAGTTGCATACTTGCATTGAAAGCTTTGGAGCGATTATCTAAAATTTAAATGTTTCAAGTGACGACCCTTTAAAAAAGTTGAACTTCAATTAGATGCTCTAAGCCTAGACAATAAATGACAGCTAGTCTGCACGGATGATTCAAGTTAAGAAGATAATTAATTTTGTAAGTAAACTTTTAAATAAATTCTTGAAAGATTTAAATATATTTTTAATATCTACCATTAATCAGGATTTATTAAGTGATGACATGATAACCAAAAATGTCAAGTCATTTGCAGTCATCAGTAACATATCATCTCGAATTGTGTTGTATACTGATATAAGATGTAAGCTGCTTTTGTCGAATCAATGTTTAGCTTATGAGTTATGAGATTATTGTTTACCAAACTGTTGCCCGACCCGACCAATCCATATAATCTGTTGTTAATTCTCAAATCATATCTTAGAAGACAAATAATTAATTGTTTAGCTTACGAGTTGCAAAACCGTTCTAAACATCCAAGTAAATGCATGCTTAATGCTCTAGAATGAATGCATGTCTGACTTTGACATGAAGGTGGGATTTTTTTCATCTGTAGGAGCCTATACTGATACCTTAAATGGTTCAGAGAGCATTATATTATTAGGCCGTACCTTGTAAATCCTAAAAAAATAAAATTGCAGATCCATACTTCTTAGGTTGTACCTTGTAAATCCTTACTAAAAACCTATATTTTAACATAAACACCATCAACTATCTCCAACATACTCAATGCGCGAAGTTGAATAGGCAACACACGTTAAATTTATGAGAAAAAAATCTGTTTGATTTTTGTAGAATAAACTATTGGGAGGAGCGAGAAACTTTATGTGTGATTAGACTCAAGTCAAGGATTAGTCTCATAACCGGTTCTGTTAAGAATAGTCCCACATTGGGTAATTCATGAACATGATAAGTGCTCATATAGTTGGGTAGACCACCCCTTATGAATCGGTTTTTAAGGGAACCTTTCAAATGTCTTTGCTGCACTTTAAAATTTAATATGGTATCTCTCACTTTCGTAAGAACATCAGAAAGGAAAAAAAGAAAGGTAGTTGTAAGAAAAAAAAATAAAAATTGAGAGGGTGTATGTTGAAGAAAGAACTTATTAATCCTAATTCAACTTTTCAAAGGACTCGCATATTTGAGATGGCGTGATATCTTCACATCATGTTGAACATGTGATGATGATTTTCCCATTAAACCTATGGCATTATATGGTCAAGCCCACATGAAAAAACCCCATACCACAGAAATACAAAAGGTAAACCTCTGTCTATCCTATTGTTGGGTGGAACAATGGTAGGGATAAGAAGAAGAAAAAATATTTAAAAAATGAAATAAAAAAAAATGAGATGGGAAGAAATATATATATATATATATATATATATTATGTGAACTTACCGATCACAAGTAAGTATGATACTGTATCAAACAAAAAATTCAAGTATGATAAAAAAAAAATCACTAATGTGTTAACATATGCTAATTTTATCATCAATAGCTAAAACCACGAAGATCAACATGCAAGTAACTGAAGTAACACCTTGAGAAAAAAGCAAAGAAAAACGTTGCTTACCTCAACTTTCTTCATCAAGAGGAAGCTTTTTGAACCTGCTCGCTCTCCCACCCATTGATGACAGCGTCTTCTCTCTTGAACCTGTTGTTAATCTTCGCAACCTTCGCGTTCTGCCACGCCGATATCTTAGCATCCACCTCCTCCTTCTTCACCATCTGCACCGACACGTGCTCCTCACGTGCACCACCACCACCACCCCTTACTCCCTGAGACGTCGACGACGGAACCGGGTCCTGCAAAGGGTGGTTATCCGGCACGATCGCCAAAGGGTTCGTCTCTTCCATCAAGTCCTCTTCTCTGATCCTCCCCCAACAAGCTGTTACTATTGCTGTTGTTGTTGTGGTTGTTTTCGTTCATGGGACTTATGTTGTTGTTGTCGTGGTCGATGCAGGACCCTGCGAGAACCAGAGCGCTGAACTCTCTGCTCATGCTGAAGTTGTCGCTGGAAGAGGCGCCACCTTCTGAAGCTACGGACAGAGAGCTTGACCTGTGGGTATGATGCACTGTCTCCCAGGCTCTTCCACGTGGCGGCGGCGGGGTTAACTCGTGGATTTCTCTGATTTCAGTGATGTGTTCATCTTCTTGTTCCTCTAATGATCCGTGGGTGGTGGAAGCGATGATTGTTGGGTACTCGTTGTTCATAGCGTGTTTTTAATAATGTTAGTAGTGACTAGTGAAGGGAAAGTGGTGAGAAGAGACAACAAAGTGAAAGAAAGGGTTTTGGTTTTTCATTCGATGATCGAGCAAGCATAGGATTAGGGTGTACTTTTGTTTTTGTGAGATTGTTATTAACGAATGAGAATGGAGGGATGAGTGTAGACCACACACATGATGAAGATGGGGTCCTGAGGAATGCAAACTCTTACACTACTACTCAAAGGAAGAAAGCAAAATATTTTCTGACCAATAATAATATATAATTTTCAGATTGTGTTTTGTAGGAATGGATTAATGGAAGTTTTTCTTTTTCTTTGCTTGTTGAGTCCTTCACCTTTCGTGTATTTATATTCTTGGACACGCATGTTTACCTTCTTTTCAATCTTAATCTCTACTCCTTCCTTGGTAAAGTGTATAGCAACTCATTTAACTTGCAACTTGTGTGTGCCTCATTTTCGGTCCTCATTTTAATGCATTCCTGGATTCGTTCCTGGCTATCCCTTGATTTTGGAAGTGATGTGTCAAAATAAGTTAAATTATAAATAAATATTGATGATAAGAAGTAAATCTATACGTTTCGGTTAATTAGAACAACGTATATAAATCGTAAAATGTTTAATCTAATACCAATTAATAGTAAACATTTTCTTTGATTTTTACTAAATCTTTGTTCCTCTATAAGTCCAATTCTAGTGCTTTCACTTTTGATTTAGCAAGTAATAAATGGAAACCATGACAAAGTGAATAATGATACAAAGCCAGGGGCACAACAGAAAAATGAAGCTTTTAATTATTTTTATCCTCTGTTAAATTAAAAGTGATGTCGACTAGAAATTATGAGTGGCCCTCCCATATAATATAGTACGAAATAGACAAATCAAAATTTACGTGTTATGTTCAAAACTTGAACACAGGTGGATCTTTGGTACGTGGCAACAATTAATGGGTATTGAGTGTATCAGTGTAGCTACGTATATTTCCTCCATGCAACTGATCACATCATAGGTTTTTTTTTTTTTTCATTTCTGATTTCGCCACGTGTGCGGTTCCATGGCTCTTGTGGCCTATTGCATTAATTTTTTGTTTGAATGGAAATGTCAACTTCATTAAACTATACATTATTATATTATCAAAGAAGACAAAATCGTTTAAATATTATAGTTATTATATTTATATACCTACAAAAGTTCACTCTTGTATGGTCCATGAACATATTACTATCTAGTCAGTCAAAATAAAAAACGGAAGAGTGATTTTCAGGACTGATTTATCTGGCATGATTTTTCTCATCCCAAATATTCTGCCTAACCCTCCAAGCTAATGTTATAGGTGTTTAATTTATTCGTTTTCAATGTGTCCTTCTCTTTTTTATTTCTTCATGTATGAAAAAATTACTATTTAGTGATCTCCTAAACAATTAATATTATTATAAAATGACAGTATACAAAGTTTATATAATTAACTGAGTAACAAATGAAACTAAAACGTACAGTTTCATATGTCTCAAAAGTTCATAGAGGTAATAAAAACCATCATTAATAATTCAAGATACATATAAATTTTTCCCATATTATATGTGCGAAAAATATACATATAGTTATGTTATATGTCGTTAGTTAAAAAAAGTCAATAATACAATAAATTGAATGATTATAAAAAAAGAAAATAGCTCAATTTTCATAATGTAGAGAGATAATAAGGCTTCCTATTCAATATGTGGAATTTATTAAAGTTTATTTTGTTATGTGGAAAACACAATTATTGTTATTTGAAAATACTAAATAAAATTTAAATAATTAAAATGATTAATTGGTGGGATATTTTCAGATTAAAAAATATTTGTACCAAACAGGTCATATGCTCGGTAAGTACATGGAAATATGTTTCATACTGGAGCTTTCACTAAGTAGTAGTTGATAAATTGGTGAGCAGCAATTATCGTGTTGCAACCTCCTCCCATGAGACAGAATAAAAGATAAGTGATTTATTTTATACACATAAATACCTTAAATTTAACTGAATCCCTTATAAATATACTCCGACCACACACTAAAGCAAGGAGATCCAAGATCAGATCATCCCAAGCCCATGGGAAGAACAATATCAAAACAATTATTTTGAAGTGAGGATTGGAACATAAACAAGATAAAGGCTTAAAATCGGAAAGGTTAGAGAAAATTGCTTCTGATCTCCGCGAACCATAATTTTCTTTACGAAAAAATGTTTTGCAATCTTAACATTATATATATATTTTTAATTTGTATATGTTAAAAACAATTGTTTTTCATTAACTTTTTATTACTGGGTAACAAAACTAATGATTTCTTTTTGTATTTAGTTTAATGTTTATTGTGTACCTATGTTCAACGATATGTCATGATGAGTAGTTTATGCTTACTCGAATTTTTATTATCATTTACACAAATTTGATAATAAGGTAGTTTATGTTCTGTGCACGTAAACTTTTGTGATCTTTGTACTTTTATACTTTAGATAGTAAAACTAAAATGACCTATATTATGAATATGAAAAATATATTTAATTTTTTTTAAGTTTTTGATTGCTTGTCTTATATTATTTTTCATGTGATTTATATTAAATTTATGATCCTTTTTTAATTCAATTATTCGTTTATGTGTATCTGATCCAACTAAACAAGTCTTACATATCGAATAAGTTAGAATATGGTTCAAAATTGTGTAAAAAAATAAATAAATAATATGATAATTGTTTTGAAATAAATTAAACCAAATTTAAAAGATAAATAACAAAATTGTTGGGGAGATTCGAGGAATACACCTGTGGACCACCTGATGGGTCTTCTCCTCACTTATATGGTGCATGGTGCTCACATCTCCCCCTCAAGTGTGAGTCTCTTCCACATCGTAGCCTTCCCCTCAAGCGGAAGTCTTTATCATCCACGAGTATAGCCATGGCCACCTGCGGTTCTTGCTCTGCCCGCTAGCCATTCTGGCCACCTGCGGTACTTGCATACTCGTCTGAACCGGTCACCAACTTGAACCTGGCTCTGATACCAATTGTTGGGGAGATTCGAGGGGTACACCTGTGGACCACGAGCCACCACATAAGGAAGCCTGACACCACACTCTAACCCAAAACCTTAAGGCTCAGGTTTATGGGTCTTCTCCTCACTTATATGGTGCTCAACCTTTCCACTTTTACCCGATGTGGGACTTTACCTCACACTTGTACTCAACACAAAATAACTAAAAAAAAATAAAGGACTAAAAATATATTTTTAAGAAAATGAAAAAAAAAACATTCATAGTAATGAAACTTTGTATAAAAAAAATTATAATAATTCACACAAATTACACAACCAATTAAACTAGACTTGTTTGATTTTGGATTATACTTATGTAATTTAATTTCTCTCTCAACTGTTCTCTCAACTGTGGTGAATAAAAAAAAGCACCATTCTTGGGCTACATGTACATGACATGGATATAATAAAGTCTCTTATTGAATTAAGTACTCTATCTTGTTGGACCTCTCTTTAACCAAAAACACATCTTAGGATTTTACTTCTTGCATCCCTTTTTTCTTCCATCACCTCCAAAAAAACCCAAACAGACCAAACTACCCCTTCATCCAACCACCCAACACCATTGTGTCTCACTTCAACCCAACTAGATAAACCATCGCTACACACAAACACTAGTAGCCAACGCCATCGTCAATGACCATGGTGCAGGGAAGAAGATGTGATGTAGTTGAGATGAGGAAGGAGATGGAAAACATGACCCTATTCCAAAAAGGTTATTACAAAAAGCACTATTTTTTATACTTCTGAAATAGCCATTCTAGAAGCAAGCTAACATACTTGTGGAATAACTTTTTTGAAATTATGTTAGCATGCTTCAAGAAATGCTACTATGGAAGTATAAAAAAATAGTGTCTTCTCCTTAATGACCTTTCTAGAAGTACACCGACATAATTTTGGAAATGTTATTCCAAAAGTATGTTAACATGCTTTTGAAAAAGTTTTTTTTGAAAGTATAAAAAAATAATGTCTTTTGGAATAACCTTTTCCTGGAATTATGCTAACATAATTTCAGAAAAACTATTGCAAAAATATGTTAGCATACTTCTTGAAAAAGGTTATTCCATAAGTACCAAAACAATAGTGTCTTTAGGAATAGTCTTTCCAAAATTGAGTCACATTTTCCACCTCCTTTGCCATCCCAACTCCATCGCAACTTCTTCCCTACACCATGGTCGTTGATGGTGGTGTTGGTTGTTGGTGTTTGCATGTAGTAGTGGTATTGGGTGGAGGTGAGGCATAGTAGTGTTGGGTGGTTGAGTACAGGGTTAGTTTGGTCTGTTTGAATTTTTCGGAGGTGTAGAAAGCCAAACAGAACTACAAGAAGTAAAAGCCCATATCTTATTAGACTTCTTTGCCCCCAAAACATATATGGCTACGATTGTCTATTCTCTCTCCAATATTCTTGGATTTTTATCTTCTCATGCCCTATCATAGTTGTTGTAGTTGCTCATTTTTATTTTCTAATTGCCTCTTCTTTTCATTTTTCTTTTGAATAAATTACATTTGTATCTCCTGAATCCTTTTTCAAATTATACGTAACATTACTCTTTTTTTTTATTCACACATTAATCATTTTTATGTTTGAAGACATTAACACTAATACTTTTTTAATGCTTAAAAAGTTTACACTGACACTCTTATATATTATGGTCAATTTATTTAAATTTATTTGTTGAAAAAAATACTTATTTTAATAAAATAAGTAGGTTTATATATTTTTTTAGTGTTTGTCTAAACAATTTGTTTAAAACAAATTGATCTTATATCAACACCTTCTTTAAGAAAAGTTATTGTAATGGTTAAAAAATTAGGAAGTACTTATGTGATTTCACAAAACTTCAAAAGTAACTAGAGTAATTTACTATTTTTTCTTCTGTACTTAAAAGACAACAACATGTTTGTTTGGGTATCTTTTATGTTGGTGCGCTGGATCATGCGATAATGGATGAGAAGTCAAACATGCCCAAAGTTACTGTTATGCTCTAGCGTTAGGCCCATTTCGCATTTTTTTTATATCCCATACTTTCTTGATATGTATTCACTGCTCAATTGGTTTTTTTCTTGGCATTCCGTTCAATTTGTTGTTAAAAACCAAATTGGGGAAAGAAATGAACAGAACGCGTGATTTTTATGGGACAAGAAAAGTCTGAAGGTCTATTTCCATAATTAAAAAAAGAAGATAATCTGACTGAAATTTGAAAAATTATTTTTTAACTGACAATTGTTAAATAATTCATTAAATCGAAAATGACAAAATGTTTGAAAAATTAATAAAAAATATAAAATGGCATACATGATATAAGTAATTATAGTGCTAGTTTTTTTTAATTAACTTTTAACGTTTACCATTTTAATTTAAAGATCGGTAATTCGTTAAGAAAATAAATTCGATATTTTAAGTAGAGTAATAGTTAAAATAAATAATATAATGTTAAAATTATCCAAAGACAAGTAAAAAAAATATAATAAATAAAAAAATATTTAGGATCCTTTTGTTATACTATATTGTGCGTTGTCTCTAAATTAATAAGCAAAATAATTAGAAAAAAGAACGAAAAGAAATAAATATTAAATTATCATTCTACTTATGTAATTGGAAAGAAAATAGGAAGAAATAAAATAAGATTTTCTTTAAAAATCAAATATTTCTAAGATTAAAAGGGATGTGATATGATCAAGATACTTTAGGTGAAGGCTACGGGCTGAATAAAAAATAAAAATAAAAATCACCTCCTTCTTTCTTACGTTAAGTGCAACTTGCTTTAATCTTTTTTTGTCCTCCTTGCCCATTTTAAGTTAATATCAAACGGAAAGAATTCTCCAAAATCATTTCAAATTCTCTTTCCAAAGTCTACCATAATAAACAGAGGTTAACCTTTTTCTTTGAATGAGTGAAGAGAAAAAAAGAAAAAAAAAACCGAGATTTTTTATTACTTGTCTTTTTAATCAAGTCACTTTTTCTTCTTTACTTTATTACTTTTCTTTTTAATCAAGCAAAAAAAAATAAAACTCTTAAAAATTATCTTGAACTTTTTTATTTTCTTCCTCTCCAAACAAATTTAAGTCTATCACAGTTGTGCAAAGCAAGAAACACGGTAGAGCATGACTTAGACTTTATTAGGCATCCACATGGTTTCAGACCTTCAGTCCCTGCCCCAGGCACAAGCCATGCTGATTTTTTGGCTGATATGTTTGTACTATATATATTCATGCTATCCTTTGTGAATAAAACCTATAAATCATCAAATAATAGAGAAAATAGTAATATGTTAAAAGTACTTTTTTTTAAATAAGCACTTTAATTTTTCATTTATTAAAGAGTAAATAATGTATATATTGACAACATATATCTAAATGTAATAATCTTTGGTTTAGTACCATCTAGCGTTTTCGTTGTCTTTTGGGAGAGGTGAATGATGATATGATAGCTACCTTGAAAATGAGATTAGCTTTAGCCAAAACCCTTTTTCAATTTCCATTATCCATCCACTTACCAGCTTCTCAGCAGAATAATGCTAACCTCTCTTTATGGGGTCTTTTAAGTAAAGGGTAGAGACTGCGGACTTTGACTAAAAACCCCAAGTTGATTGAATAGATATAGATAGAACAAAGAAAAGGATGAGCCTTAGATTTGAATGTTGCAACTTTATGTGGGAAAAGTTTCCTCAAGAAAGCAACAAAATCAAAGAGAATCTTTCGCAAAATAAAATAAAATGGAATCTTTAATAAAATATACATTTTATTAGGAAGTGTTTTTAAGATATTAGTTAAAAAAATCATATATAAAAAAATACTGTTAACTATAGTAGAATATTAGAATTGTATTAAAAATTATACCAAAAAGTTTGTTTGCTGATTTAAAAAAATTATTAATTTTTTTTATTTGTTACCTTTTTTTTTTCTTTTCTGTAAATAATGTATGTTAATTTATAGTTGAAATTCATAAGACTAATACATGAAAGAAGTAGAGCATTAATCAAGAGAAAACTTCTCTTTTTATTGGTATTGTTGGATCAGTATAACTAGAAATCAAACTTTGTTGTATGTTTAAAGAGTTCATACTATTAACCTCTTTTTAACATTTTTCTTAAAATATTTTCGATCATCCAAAATGCTGAAGATCTAAAGTTATGCAATTTTCTGAAAGATATGTTCAGATATCATTACAATAAGAAAACAATTAAAAATTGAGATATTTTGCATTTGCTCCACCAATCACTAGTACAGCCACGCTTGTTCGGGTAATTGCATTTAAGTGTCCAATTGACTATCAGCAAAACCTATAATAAAAGGCATATACTCGATTCACTTGTTCACAATATTCTTTTGCAAAAGTAGTTATTTTCTTAAAAATAATCAATTTCAAACATGGATTTCACAAGTACTCAACAACCTTAAAACATTTTCGCTAAATTAAAGTAGTAATAAAGTTAAAGAACCGTACACTCCTAATTAAAAGAGGAGGATAGACGTAACATAAGTTTGATTAGAATAATGGCATTAGTAAAGTAAATTTATATGTATGAATGTATCGTTGAAGCAATGGGATGGCTTTAGACCAAATATTTTTTATTATAAAAGATTAGTTATTCTAATCCAATGCAAGATTCCTTGAATACATGTCGAGTGCAACTTTTCCTTATGGTATTTTTTTAGCAAATTTAATTCTTTTAAAGTGATATTTTGATATATTTGTAGTTTGTTATGCAAACGTATATAATATCAATAATTATAAAATGTCTAATTCAATTGACTAAAAAAAGTAACTAAGTTATTTTAAACTCTAAGATACATATTTTTTATTTTTACAAATAAAAAAATATAATATCAATAGTTGATTAACTAAAATTATTTACTTTGCATTCTTAAATGAATTGTTTAGAGTAAGATTCAATATGTAACTTTGAACATTGATTGATCATGGGTATTAAATTTTTTTCTTAAGCCTTCTAAGTTTTCTAAAGATAAATTTGTTACATATATAAAAAAGATTGATTAACAGAAACTCAAAGAATACTTTTAACTCATCTAGAAGAATTAAGTGTGTCTTTGAATGAGATAATTTTTAAATCTCAATGTACTTTGAAGTGAAGCCTAGTGTTACAAAAGATTTATGTTCAACAGAAGCCAACAGAAATTCAAATACAACTTCAATTACTCTCAAGTAATCTTGATCGTTTATAAAATAATAAACTGATGATATTTTTACATATTTATGATTTAGTATGTGCAAGTAATACTTACGATTGATTTTGTCATCAACAATTGAGTCACCCACTTTATCTTTTGTTTGGTTCAATTAAAAGTGGAGAGTGAATTTAAATTTTAATGGAAAGATGGGAAGAAAAGGACAAAAAGGAGAGAAATTTTTATTAGATATTTTGTTTGGTTAATAGGATAAGAGTGGAGGAAAATAATTATTTTCTTATTTGGTTTGCAAGGGAAGAAAAAAAATTTAAAAATTAATTTACTTTATATTCATATAATTTTAGATTTTAAAATATAAATAAGAACATATTTTATCAATATATTTAAAATATTTTAAACTCCTTCCTTTTGATCCTCCAATATTGAAAGAGGACAAACATTAAATGAATAATGATTTTGCTTTTTTTTTTTTTCTCTTTTCTCTCCTCCTAAAAGTTGAGGCAAACCAGAGAAGTTTAAAAAATCTCCTCTTTTTCTCCCCTTTTCTCTTACTAAATATTATTTTATATTTTTTATTGTGTTTAGTTGAGAGAATAAAAATAAAAAAAAATATTATTTTTAATTAAAATAAAGGGTAAAACATATAGAACTCACATGAAATCTATTTTTTTTCCTTTATGTTTCTCCTTCCCTCTCTCTGTCAAACACAATCTTAAAGTAAATTACACATTTTAGAGAAAAGTCAAATTCCTATAATTTCAAGACTAAATCAAGAGACCCTTTTCCAAACAAGGGAATTAATAGCAAAACGGAGTGTGCCTATTTTAGAAGAAAACCCAAGTAAATAAAATCAAAATGAGCGTTATAATTCCATTAGAAAGCAGTCAAAGAAACTATATAGCACGTAATGCCAAAGATGCTACCAAGCGATCTTGATTTTTTTTTTTCCCTACCAGTGCTCGATGTTGAAGAAAATGTTCAGAACTTTGAAGGCAAAACAGTTAGGAGCCAAAAAAAAAAAAAAAAAGCCAAGCTTATATATGTTTGTATATGTAAAAACCAAATTCAAAACAAGCTGCCCGTAAATATTAAAGAGTAAGTCATCTTAAATTTTGAAACCGGATTGTAAAGTGCTCTCCCACGAAGCTCTAGTTTAATAGTAAATAAATGAGTATCAATAAATTCTTGCTTCAAATAATTTTAAATTTAATTTTCTTAAATAAAATTTCAAATTTAAGTCTTCTGAATGAAAAAAATATCTAACAAAAATCAATTACTAATGAAATGGATAAATATTTCATATCAATATCATGATATAAAGAATGAGTTGGATAACTTTACTGAAATTCAACTTTGAATCTGCTACTATTTATGGAATAAATTATATGATTAGGTTATGGTTTTGTATTCTTGGCTACTTGCCTTTGGGGCTAAATATTCCCATATTCAAAATAATATTCTTAGTTATATTTCCATCCCTGTAAAGTTAAGACGAGTTAGGCTGTTAGCACAAAATCTAACCTGCGTATAATACAAGGCACTATAAGTCTGGAGTTAGGGAAATGTTTACAATAACCGTAACATCACTAACATAAGACATTAATTGGATGGTTATATAATGAAACTAGGTGTACGGGATGTGCCTTGCACAGTTTTTTTTTTTTTTTTTTTTTAAAGTGAACAAGAAGAAAAAAGAAAAAAAAAAGTGAAAAAAATAATGATGTTGCAACTTTCACCAGTTGACACCTGACAAACTGTTAGACAGTTTATATATATTGATAATACTAATAATATAATTTTTAATTGAATTTTGTTAAATATCATAAAAATTTATTTGAGTCACTGAATTATAGCTTTTTTTAAAAAAAAAAATAGTCAATGAGTCAATTAAAAAGATTATAGTAAAGAGTGTGTTTACACTTACACCTACACCTCTATATAATATAGCCTCTGTGTCTTTTCTTTTAACCACTAATTTTAAATTTCTATGGTGAAATATCCCCAGTCTCACTCGATCTCAACGTTAAGTATTTATCTTGTCTAAGTAAAAACATAAACTAAATTACTCTAAAATATCCAGACGTACACATATAAAATGGCATGGACATTTTTTGAATAACAAGATGCAAGGAAATAATGGTGGAATATAACTGTGATTTTTGTTTTTGCGGAAAGAGAAGAATCCTTGTACAGATTTGAAAGACCAATGAGTTTTGGTTGCTTTCTGTGTGCGTCAACATATATTTAAAAGGTCCAAGAATTTGGTCACACTCTCACACTACTACTGAGAATTTGTTCAGCTGACTGAGTCTGCCGACTTAATTACCTACCACAGTTGAAGAAGAAATTGATTTGTTCTCTTCCAGACAAATAAAACATGCTTAGTTAATTAAAACTTTAAGGTTGGGTGGTGACCCACCAGAGGACACACATTACACATATAGTGCAAAACTCGGATATGATTAAAAAAATACCATTATAGGATTAGGATATGGTTATAATATAATGAATACAATTAATTAAATTAAGAGAAAATATGTAGTGTAAAATAGTTTTATGTGTTATCAAATCACAAATTATAATTATAATGTATGATCAGTTTTATGATTTTCATTATAATGATTATCGTAAAAGTGATATTAATTATGATTTTTTATTGCTTGATACAGATATATAGTACAAAAATTTATACCGACAATGCATCATGAGTATTAAACTCTTAAATTAGTATAATTAGAAAATCTCTAAAACATCATTTATATTTTAAGGAATCGGATAAGGAGAAAATCCCTCTTAAGAAAGTGAACTAACGTTTGAGTATTTGTTGCGACGTGTTTGGAATAATATTTTTTCTATTTTAAGTATTTTATAAAGAAATATACCTTTGAGAAAGAAAGAAAAAAACTGAGTATCAACAATTGTAAACACATAATAGAATGCTAAAATTTATCCAGTTATCATAGCTTTCGATTTTATTGCATAGAAGTCTTAAAAAATTATAAAGACTCTAACTAAAAGTATTTAAAGTATTTATATATTCAACATAAATAGGTGTTCAATACGATTACGATCAGCGACATGACATTCCATTAAATGTATATGCTATTTATGTCACTAATGTATCCACTTTTATTAAAAAAGAATCCGGCTACAAATAAATTATTTTAGGAGATGAGTGTTAATTGTTAAAGGCTAGAAATGCATGGAAGACCTGTAAATTCAGTTTAAAAATTATTACGATAACTCAGCCTAAACCTTTGACTAATTACATTCAATGATAATAATAATAGCAGTCAAACAATATCGAATTTAATTATTATTTACATTAAATATATTAAAGGTGCGTAACGTCAAATTTGCCAATATAGATTATGATTCAACCTTTATAAATTTGTTATTAACTTATTATCAGTCTAATAAAGTAAAATAAAATGTCATTGACTGCATAACATGCCATTTAAAAAGTCAAAACAACTCTATCCACTATAACTATCAGAGTAAGAGACTATTTGGTTAAAATAAGAGAAAGAAAGAGGATTTTAATGGTGGTGGGACAAGGAAAGGATTTTAATTAGATATTATGTTTGGCTAAATGAATACTAGGGGATATAACGATTTTCTTATTTGGTTAATAAGGAGATTGATCAGATTTTAAAAATTTATTTAGAAATATAAATTCTAGCGATAGGTTTTGGTTTATTGTTTATCGTAATTCCATAATATTAAACCAACCTATATTTTTAACTTAATCTTAACCTAATTTCTAAATTAGGTTTACTAAGGGATTAGAGATCTAATGTAAAAATTAAATCTCAATTGCTCAAGAAATTAAGATTTAAAATTTTTTATAAGGATTATGTGATGGAGTAGAAATGTGATCTAAAATCTTGAATATATTTATAGAAATCTCAATAAAATTTGATCTC
Source organism: Glycine soja (assembly GCF_004193775.1). NCBI lineage: Eukaryota > Viridiplantae > Streptophyta > Magnoliopsida > Fabales > Fabaceae > Glycine > Glycine soja. The sequence continues at coordinate 37,343,467 of NC_041004.1, forward strand.
CAGAATATTTTTTCTATTGGTTAAAACAAAGTTTACATTAAAATATAAAGTATATAGATAAAAAAGAAACAAGAATTTATTAATTTTCATCTTTAGCTCTAAGTTAAATTTTATTATTTTTAAAAAGAATTTATCAATAATTAAAAGCAATCGTATTTAATTTAAATTGTTTATTCTAAATCTAAAATAATATATATATATATATATATATATATATATATATATATATATATATATTTATGAATTTATAATTATAAAATAATCTTCATATTGAAAAAATATTTATTATTAACCGCATCAAGCCTCTTCAGAAAATCTAAGAGTGATACTACTCAACGTCTCAACTCTGCAAAAATCTCAAAATCCATATGTTTATACGTACAAGCTGTAAATTGCAATGTTATCAAAATCTGAATCTCTCTGCTAATAAGTAAACGGGCATTCCGTGCTTATGTCTTAAATGTCTTTTTTTAGTTAGATATAGATGTAATAACTGGTCATATTAAAAAATTATCAAACAATAATTACTTATACTCGAAATGTAATAATTTCTTTTATTACTAGTTATAGATTTACACAGTGATGATCAAGTTTTTAAATGGTCCATTTCATACGCAGTCTCGTGTAAGAAGTTAATAGCTTAAATAAAATCATGTACCCTCATAAGTTTAGTTTGTTTTGAATTAAAATTGTAAAAATTAATTTTAGCAATTTACATGTAAGTTTAAAAATGTCACAAATTTTTTACTGATGCTAATATTAGTGACAAAAGTTATATTTTTGTTACAATATTTTTTTCACTAATAAACTATTTTCTTGTAATATCAAATATATGATTTAATTTTCAATTCACTGTTTTTTAATTTATTTTTTTGTAGTTTTTATTCAATTAAATTAATCAATTTATGAGCATCATTACTAATTATGGTTCTCGTATCACACACGTCGTGCCCTTTACCATTTGAATATACTGGAAATTTCTACTTCTAATACAAAAGGAAAATTAGGAACCAGCATATGATAATAATTAATTTATAATTGTAAAAAATATCTAAAAATCTCACGCTCAAATGTACAAGAATTTTTTCCCAAGACTTTTTTTACTTTTATTAATATAAAGATTAGTAACTAGAAATATTTGTGAGGTATTTTAGGAAGAATAGGATACCTCTTTTTCTCTTATTATTTTTTCTGTCGACAGAAGGTTGCCTGAAAAAAATATTTACATTTTAATTAAATTAAAAGAGAAAATAAATGAAAATTTCAAAAATGAATAAAGAAAACAAAAAAGAAGAAGGTTCTCATGAGCACCGCAGAAGAAAACGAAAAACAGGTCCGTCCTGCTTGCTTGGCTAATAATCGAAAGCCGCCCCTTTTTGCTTTTCCGCCTACAAATATGAGAAAACCTTCCTCACAGTTTCTTCCAACTTCATCTTCCTCTTCTCTCATTTTTTACATCACCCTTCCTTTGTTTCCATCATTTCGTGATAACAACAACACCCTCTCGCCTCCAACACACACCTCTTTTTTTTCTTTTTCTTTTAAGGTTGTTAACTGCTTCCCTTTTCCGAGGTTTATTTAAGGTTGTCGGTCTCGACCTGTTCCAGATTTCGGATTTTGTCGCATTGCGATCTGGTTTTTGTTCTGTTTGATCCACTTCTTCGGCTTTGCTTCATCTCCTTCTCTGGGTCTTCTAAATTTTTGTTTTTTTATTTGTTTGAATTTTCAAGTTCGGTTTTTTAAACCTGCTGGAAATTCTGAACGGTTTTTGCTTTTAAAAAATATTAAATTTTTTTGTGGTCCAAATTTTCATGGTCAGGGATCAGGAAGAGATAAATTAAAAACAAACAAAAAAAAACAAAAAAACTAGGAGTGGTGAATTCCCGTCATGTTTTTCTTTGGGTCCTGTTTTTCTGGAAGTTGATGAAATCGGGGCTTGTCTCTATTTAAATTTCATTGGGATATTTTGCTGTTGTTTTTTTTTATCTTCCAACCTGTAATGTGTTCTAATTTCAATGGAGCTTCTGCACTCTATTTTCTTTACATGGAAGTTTGCATATATTGTTAGATCCCTTGGGAATTTACATGATATTCATCTCTATTTATGTTTTTTTTTGGTTCAGGGTTTAGCTTAAACCAGGATTTTGGGCACCGATTTCTCTATGGTAAGCATCTCTTTTCCCTGCTAATGGTTACAAAATGCAAATTGATTATGATGATCAAATGTTTGTCAAAGTGGTTTTGCTTTAATTTGTCTAATTTCTCTTTGGTTGTGATCACTAGGGAGAAGCACCAGCATTGCTTGTTGATGACGTGCAGGATGGGGCTCTGAATGGCCTTGAATTGAAAAACGTAACTTGCAAAACAACTGCTACAGTTGGCGATAAGGCGGTGAGTTTATGCAATATGCTACGAATATGAATATGAATATGAAGATAATCTCTGCGTATGTTCATAATTAGATTAGTGCCTAGTCAAATCTTCTGCCTAAAGCAAAAACTGGGCCTCCATTTTTTTGACAGTATGTCATTGGTGGAGCTGATGATGGAACTTTGTCCATTGAAGTTCAAATTTTTGACCGTAGTCTTGGAGAATGGTCAGTTTAAGGTTTCTCCGCTTCATAGCTGCTTCTCTCAGGCTTTTGTTGCTGATATCTATTTAAAATTGCAGGGTTCGTCCCACTGTGCGGGGCACCAAACCTGTGTCGTGCAATGGCCTCTCAGCTGTGCCTTTGGAAGACCGAATACTGATTCTTAAGAAGGGTTCTAAGCCAGATGATCAAATATGGTTCCTGGAGGTTGGTGTTTCACAGACACAATCCTTAGTCTATTCATATATGATAACGAAGGACTATTAATGCATGGAAACTCCGTAGTCTGTAACAATTTAGATTTCTAATAATTGTCTAATAGATGCTTAATGTCTCATTTTCTCATTATTGGCACAGATTGACACCCAATATGTTAGGCAGCAGCAAAAAATTTTGGGGTCTGAGGTGGTTGCATGGAGTAAAGGTGTGATAGGCAATGCTGAGAAGCCTGTTGTTATTAGTGGTCCTTCTGGAGTAGGCAAAGGAACACTGATATCAATGCTTATGAAGGAATTTCCATCCATGTTTGGTTTTTCTGTGAGCCACACCACCCGTGCTCCAAGAGGTATGGAGAAAGACGGGGTCCATTACCATTTTACTGAGAAGAGTATAATGGAGAAAGAAATCAAAGAGGGAAAGTTTCTTGAGTTTGCTTCCGTCCATGGTAATCTGTATGGAACAAGTGTTGAGGCTGTCGAACTGGTAGCAGATGCAGGGAAAGTAAGTTGCTTCTGCTGCTTAACTCTTATTATAAGTCATTTTATTGGAAGCTTTGTTATTATGAGTGTAATATTATTTCAACATTGTAAGATTGCCGTCCTACAGATATTATTTTAACTTCTCTTATCTGAGATAATGATTTTTTGTTTTTTTAATTGTTTCAGAGATGTATTCTTGATATTGACGTTCAAGGTGCAAGATCTGTGAGGGCCAGTTCTCTTGAAGCCATATTCATCTTTATCTGTCCTCCATCAATGGAGGAGCTGGAGAAGCGCCTTCGTGACCGGTGAGTTGTTGCTACTTAGTGGTGCTTTTTTAATTCTCAATCAGACCATGATTTTTTGTGCTAAACTGGTTGCTTTGAAATCAGAGGGACAGAGACCGAGGAACAGATCCTTAAGCGACTACGTAATGCTGAGGCTGAGATTGAGCAAGGGAAATCTTCTCAAGTATTTGATTTCATCCTATACAATGAAAAACTTGAGGAGTGTTATGAGAGACTTAAGGTAAGTGTTTCTGAAGCAAAGACCTCCAGAGTCTTTGAGATGTTTTTTTTACCATTAATCATCCTGATATTAAGTATCCATTGGTGCAGAAACTATTGGGACTTGACGGTTTCATCACTGCTCCACCTAAATCCGGTAAGAATTTTCCTAGTAAAACTTGATATGTAGTTTTACAACAATTTTAAAACCATGAAGATAAATTGATGTGTTTAATCTGTCAATCCAACAGGACCTATAGAGATTGATTTACCAATGGACCATTCAGTGTCCAAAATTGATAACAAAATCATCATAAACTGCATCTCCTCAGGAGAAAAGGAATCCAAGAATTTGTAAGCCTTCTGAACTCATTAGTCGTTACTTATTTAGCACAATAGCACCAAAGGGTATATTGTGTATCATACTGACTTTGTATTTGTCTTTGGCAGGATCATTTTGGATGTTTCCTCACTAAAAGGGGGTGTACCTGGACGGACAAGAGGCCTAAATTTCCAAGCCATTGGCTCGTTCTCAAATGGCTTGAATGGGATAGATCAACTTAGCTAACATTCAATGAACTTGGCCAACTAACTTGGTATTGAAGAAATGGGACACATTGATAAGGCATTGGATTCACGTCTTAAACATTTTTTGTAGGTTTAATTATACAATTGGTTCCTTAATTATAATTAAAAGTTCAATTTGGTGTCTCAATTATTAAAAAATTTAATATGGTCCCTCAATTACTAAAAAGTTAGGTTCTCTAATTATTTGAAAACACTATAATCATACCCTTTTTGTCAGTTACACTAGTTTGATTGATGTGTTTGTAAACTAACAGCAAGGTTACAATTATAGTGTTTTTAAAAAATTAAAAGTCTTGATTGAACTTTTTAATAATTAAGGGACCTAATTGAACTTTTAATTCTAATTAAAGGATCAATTGTATAATTATTATTTTTTTTTACCCTCGTGGCGTTCTTTGATTGTTATGACTATTGAATTGACTTGAGAGTTGGCAATCGCTCCATTATTATTCCCTACACAGGCAATGAGATTATGTTATTGTGTGCAAAGGAAGGCAAACTATGGTGTACGTTTCTCTATTCCCCCACCCTAAGATCTGTTGTATGAAGGGGGCCTACAAAATGAATACTTCAAATTCAAAGATGTATGTCAGATATTAGGTGTTAGAGTAGGCATGGCTATTCGTTGATTCAAGCCATACGTTTTACACATTAAATTTGTTGGATACATGCTTTATGTGATGACCATGTTCATAAGATTCTAACAGCTATATGGCGTTAGTTGTGCTAACAACAACTTTTTATTTTTGGCAACTACATATTCACTATGGAGGCTTTGCCCCATTTAACTCACCATTAGTGTTACATCCTCCAAACTCCAAAGGGCTCAGGAGTAGGAAGTGCTTAGCCCCACATATGGCTGTGACACGAATCAATTCATATCCCTGAGCATTGAGACCAACCATTAGGTGGTCCAGAACCTATTTTAAAGTTTCTGATTGCTTAAGGGTCTTGGCAGAACAAAACTGATAGAGTTACTATGATAAATTGGACGCAGCATCAAATAATTAAGAATAATGATGATAAAAAATTACTAAATACTTAATGTGGATTGAACTCTCAAAAGAAAATTTTGTATAAAATAGTTAAGGTAAATGTTAATCAGTGTCTGCTGTCCATGACTTTTTTATGTTTTTTTTTTAGTTCTTTAACTAATGTTTTAAGACACTGGTTAATAAGATCCAATACTTGATTATGCAGGAAGGATGATGTTTTTGAGCCATAACATTATACCGAAGTGTCATTCCTAATGAAGAAGGATCAAATAAAACTTAGTCGTACGCCACAGAGATAGGATGTTGTGATGTAGCCAATTTATGGAATCGTATGATGTCTACCATTTAAAAGGAAAAGAAAAAAACGTTTTCTTCATGTGTCTAGTAGCCTAAAGGTTTGGCTGGCTGTGTAGATATTTCGGAATAAGTGGACAAGGGATGCAAATTATACTTTCAGAAATTCTTTCGAAATATGTAGTTTTGAAGTTTCAACACATGATTAGAGCATGACAAAACCCAAACCAAACTATGCTATGAATATATTAGATCAAGCCATGTCTTCCAGGATTTTCAAAGTCTACTAGAACTACTTCAGGTCAAAGACAAGCGACAGGTTGGCCTAAAGCAAAGGTGGAAGAGATGTAGAAAGTTTGTGTTTTGATTACCATCCATATAGCTTGGATGCACGTCAGTGAAGCAACCAACTATTAATTATTTGGGGTCCATTTTGACTTGATAATTCCTAGAAGTGGAGTAGGGATGGTAATTCAAATACAGTATGTATTTGGTACTCTACTTGATGGGATAATTACAAGACTCGATTTGGGTTAAGAAGTACCTAAATGCAACTATGGAGTAAACTTTTACCTATGTCACTATGTGAATTTTTCCAATATTAGACTTCATGAGAGCTTTGGGTGGCCCTCCACCTAATTTGAGAACAACCCTTCTGGATTTTTCAATATTTAGACTCATGATGGAGTGAGCCTTTGTTATTTGTTTCATAACAATAATATCATTATGTTTATACTTTATAGTCATTTCTTTTTCTACCACAACATTTTACTTTTCCATATAAAGCATTTCACTTTTTACATTTTTGGAGAAAACCAAATCAAGATGTTTAAGAGTGTTGTTTCTCTCTTTAAAACCTAATTGAATGTCAATCCATGATTTTGGCTATGTTGAGGTGTATTGAAAAGTTAGATAAGAGAAAAACAAACAACCTTAGAGTGTTTGCTTGTTAGTTGAAACACGTTCTAATGCATATTCACTCCAATTCATTTCATGTTATTTAACAATGTTCTCGTGAATGTTAAAACTTAAAACAAATATTCTAAATTAAACTATACATTTTTTATGCTCTAATGTTTATTCCTATTTTGCACTTTATTTTTTTCTTTACTTTATACTTATTCATTTTTTAAATTTCCCTCTTATTTTTCATTTTTCTATTCTATGAAATGTGAAAAAACTATTTTTTTTTTTCATTTTACAACTTGAAAGAAGAGAACAATTGGCAAAGGCCGTTAATGCAGTTTTCAGTTGAGAGGACTGTGATTTGTGAACCCACCCACAACGTACAAGGAAAAGTGGTGTCACATCGACAAGTTTGGCTAAGAACTCTATAAATGGATTGAGATACCGACATAACACACAAGGGTGCTTGTGTCTTGCCGAGGTGATGTGTCGCTTAAGGAAGAAGGGTTGGGTTGGGTTAGCAAATCCTCTCACAGGTCGATTAGCCAATCATGTAGGTGGAGCAAATTAAGGAGCATTGCATTTTGATATTAAAAAAAAAACTTAAATATATTTTTGCCCTCCAATTGTAAGGGTCTTTCTGTTTAATTTAGTTTCTAAATTAAAAGTAGGTTTTTTAGTCTCTAAATTCATAAAATATTATTTTAGTCATTTTTCATATATGTGATTAGTGTGTGAAATTAAGAATATTGTATTTGTAATCTGTGAAGATTTTTGATTGTCAAAATCAAATTTTAATGGTAAAAAATCATCACCAATTATGAATTCAATATTCCTTGAGATAAAGATTAAATTAAATATTTTGAGGGAATAAAAAGACAAGCTTTAATTTGAGAAACTAAAAAAAATCCCAAGAAACTAAAATATATTTAAGAAAAAAATATGGCATTGCATTCCAACTTCTTGTTGTAGTATTTTCAAGGTCATTATTTTTCCACATATTATGATGATTATAATATACATAGTTTTATTTTAGGGTGGGGTACTTACTTGTGTGGCCTTGAAAGTTTCAACGAAGGTGGAAAGGTTGGAATGAATGAGGAAGGTTCCTAGGGTAGAACTAGAAGACACCAACAACAAACATCACCCCACAGTTGGGTGGTGGTGCAACTTGCCATTTCTCAACCAAACTTTTTGCCTGTGGGGACCTTGAAAGAGCTTCACGGGATCAAGTTGGGCACACACGCCACAATTGTCCTTTTCCCCTCTATGCTGGGTGGTGGGTTACTTCTAAAAGAGGATCCTTCACAACAGCAAAACAAAACAATTCATGTGAATGTAACTATGGATAAAAATAAATTAATTGTTTTACTTGTTTTGGAGTTGAAATCTCTCTCTTTATTTTATTCTATGCCTTTTACTATCTTGTGTTTCGTTTACTACATGATAGGAATATGTCAGTCAAAATTCAAAAACATTCACATCATGATAGGAATCTCTCCTTTTAAACTAGATAATAAAATGCATATAATAAAAATTATTAACATTGAAGTATGAAAATTAATTGTTAAAATTAAAAAGTTTAATTTCAATGAAATTTTAGATTTTTAAGTTGTGAAATTTTTTAATATTAGAAAATAATTTTTTGATATAAAATAGAGAATTTAAATTAATTCAACTGTACTTTGTATTAATATTTCATTGACTATCTTCATGTGTAATTTGTTGGTGGCAATTGCTTCCTTCACTTTTTTAAGCTTTTGAAACACCTATTCTGGAACGTAATTTTTTACATTCCGAAGTAGGTGCAGGAAGCAATTAGGGAGTAACAGGAAGTAATTGCCTTTGATGGTTTCACTTTTATTTTTGCTAGCCTAATTCGTGTAGTTAGAGAGATCTCCAGAATGTCCTGCCCAACCCGTTTCATGTGAATCCTGTTCTAGTCCATGTTCACTTCTACTCCTTGGTCCGACCCATTCATGTGTTCTTGGGCCCGACTGTCGTAAAATTTCCAAAACGTTTAATTTTTATTTTTATGACACTCCCAGAATATTATTTAAACCCCCAATTTTGGTAAAAGACAAATATACCCCCACCACTTTACTTTTGAATTTATTTTGGTAGGGAAAATAGAGGGGAGGGGAAGAGAAGTAGTCTAGGCCTCATTAAGGTCTCACAATTTATATTCTACTTTAATTTAAATATTATTCTTTTATTTTCATTCTCTCTACCAAATGATAGTAATATTTTCTCTTTTTCTCACACATGCATACACACTCATAAATGAGGAGGGAACAAGTTATCATAAAAAGAAATTAAGTTACTATAGAAGTAATTCTAAGTAATATTACTCTTTTCAATAATTCTTGTACAAATTAAATTTTATTAATCTAACTATTGAAAATTTTATATTAGCCCATGTCAAATTTTAGACAAATCAATCATTTGTAGTAATATAATCTTATATTCAATATTTGTTTATATTTTTAAAAAGTATATTATATACTAAATTGAATTTATTTAATGAAGTATCATATAGTTTTAATTTTTTAAAAAAAAATCTGAAGACTTGATTTACTTAATTAACAAGATCTTTTAATATTAACAGCTAAATTAATAATTTTTTTTGGATCATCTTAATATTAGTGTTGAATATCTACCAACTTTATTACTAATCACTTTTAATGAAATCTCGTATATTAATTTCTTATCTCATATTAGAAGGATAGCATTCCGGTCATCAACTCATCATATAATAAACCCAAAACTAGCATCATTGAATCACTATATCACTTTTTTATAACATATTCCATCACGAAGCAATCCATCTTTGGATTCTCATTTTGCTGCTGTACTTTTACTTCCATTTTCTATTCTTTTTTTAGCACTGTCAAAGCTAAGGATGGCAATGATAATGATAGGCAACATTTTAATTTACCGCTCATGTTTAATCTTTCTAATAGATATGCAACTTTAATCATATAAAGTAGACTGGACGCTTCTGAGTACAAGCAGTGCACAAAGGATATGGACAGAATTAGACTTCCCATAAGAAAGATTATAGCTGCATTATGTGTGGAGTGCATTTCATCAGCATCATAGAGATGACAAAAAGAAACATGAAAAGAGAGATTTAAGGACCAGATGAAGCAATATTCAAAATCAAAAGCATTCACATCCACATTCAAAAGTTACTTTTTTTCTCCCTCTTTTTTTTATACATATTGTGTGGAGATGGCACTAGGAAAAGAAAAGTAACATTAAACAAGTTTAATAACTTCAAAAAGATCATATGTATCAACACATGCTCAAGTACACAGTATTATTTAAACAACTTGAATTTTATAATACAAATTATATTGATGTAACCGGAGATATAAAATGGATTAAATAATCAAGAAAAAAAAAGATTACGAGTTTAAATTTTCTTTGTTAACAAAACTAACATTCTAACAACTAATATTTGTTGATAAAAAAAATATTGACGTAGTCGAACACAATCAAATTCTTCTGCAGGTAATACATATAATTTCCAGAATGACGTCAAAGTTATATGATACAAATTGAAACTACATGCCCTTCTAGAAGTCCATATAACCTGTGAAGGGTAGAGACATTAGATAAACCTTCATGGTTTAGAAATTTACATTAATTGCAGCACACACTAGCCAAATCAAAACCAAAACCAAAACCAGAAAAAAAAAACATTATAAGAATATAAAAAGTCATGCCTAACAATGTACGTAAGTGCACACTACAAAATAGTCATAAACTCTGTCTCTTCCAAGGATCAGCAATTTAGAGAGTCACCTACTGAACTTCATACTTTCTTGGAACTAAACTTGAAGCATCAAGCTGAAACATTTTTGAGTGATGATGAGAAGAAGAACAACTCTATATCTGGTGAAGCGAAAAATGCTATTGGGGATTTTTTTGATGAGTAATTGGGCATTACCCTTCTCTTCTTAGGAGCTGGTGGACATGTTAGCACCTCTGGTATTCTGAACCTTTTAGCCTTTGGTGTAGCACAACCACTTGAACAAACATCTTCTTCATTGATACTATCTTCCTCAACATTCCCAATACCTCGTTCTTGGGAGCTTGAGGAATTAGTAGCATGCTCGCATGGTCTTGTCATTGATCTTTGCTGCTTTGTTTCCTCAAGCTTTTGCCACTTGATTCGAGTTCTTGAAGTAGAGGTTGACGCCATCTTAAAGGGGTCCACGCTAAATTTAAACATTTGCACAAAAGTTAGTGGAAAAGTTGAGCTTGCATATCTAAAGTAGACACACGGAATAAGACCCTTAACATTTTTCGGTTCATGCTAAAACTAAAACCCAGTGTTGTTGAAAGAGAATGAGACAAACCATAGAGTGATCACTCAGCAGCACATATAGATTCTTGTTATGAGAAGCATATGAAGGAATTTTTAAAGCATAGAACTATTTGAGAGGTTGAAAAGTTCCTTGCCCTGCCATAATATATAATATGAAATCCTAAACTACTACCACTAAGAAATTAATCAACTTAATTTTATTGCAAATGTTCTAACAAATCCTGATAAGGGCATCTCAAGTACGGTGCTCATACGAATTGTTTTACTTTAAACAATATTGTTTAATTTTTATTTATTGAAGCAGATGACATGGATTTACTTGAATAAGCAACCGCTTAATAAGACTATTTCATAAATAACATATTTCTCTTTTTTTGACAGGAATAAATAATATATTTTTAAAACATTATAAGATTCATAAAATTAATTTAAACACTTACGTTAATAATTTTAATATTAAAGTAATTTTTTTTATAAAATACTTATATTTATTTGAAATCATAAATAACTCGTTTAATCCTACATACTATTGAGACGAAAAACTCTAAAGGCTCATCTGATTCCACGCTATGGACTGGAGTCCCACCTTTTTGCTCAAGGTTATATAAGGTATATATAACCCCCATTTAATAGTACATTATTTATAGGAGTAATTAAGTTAACGAGAGCGTGTTAATAAATGATTAGTACTTAATTAAATGGTACAACTTTTAATGGAAAGGTACAATGCAAGCAAAAGTTGGAGGTGCCGCAGACTAGGAAAGATAAAGCTTTTAAAAAATCTTTTCTCTCTTTATTTTTTTTAAACAACTGAGCCTTTTTCAAGTAGAGGATTAAAGAGAAACCTTGGAATAAACTTTAAATTTGCCTTTTAAAAATGGGTTTAAGTAAAGAAGTTTACGCTGTTAGAAATCATTTTAGATATGAGATTGAAAGTAATTATTATAAAAATCAATAATTTTATTCTATAAAATAATTCATAATTAAATTACATAAAAAAATATATTGTTATCAACATGTTCTAATTAAATTTTTCGTAAGTATGGTAATCAATGAACTAGTTTTTGTAAAATTATATACTAACTTTTAACTTAAAATTAAAAAATTATCATCTTTCACTTTCTCTCCAAAGCTTCGCTATCAGACATACAAATATAACTTTGTTTTGATAATCCCGTGACAATCCTTTATTGAATTGGTGTACATTATGATTACACAAGAATCTGTGGAGTTGTAAGAAGGTATGGTGTAATAATCAATTGCTTCATTTTTTTTTTCTCTTCCGTTTATTCTATCAATAGGATCATTAATCCATTTGAGACTTTGTGGCACCCTTCACCTATCTTTGTGGGTTCAAAGTGGAGACTTTTTTTTTCGTCTTCTATTTACACAGAACTATCTAAAATTGTATGCTTATAACCACGCGCCAATGGTGACAAACTTAGAGAAAGTCGCTATATGCTCTTCGGAACAATGCTCTTTACTAAAGATAAAAAAATGCTCATTGCACTCCTTGATGTTCTTAGAGTCATCATAAACTTTTGTAGTTTTCGAAGTTCGTAAACAGAAAAACAAAACCTATCGCCACCTCTATTCTTCCATTCACAAAACCATTTTTGGTCCTATTATAATGGGCTCAATAATTCTCGTGCTATTCGTACTCTTTTTTTTCTTACAAAAATAATTTCCGTAATGTTTTTTTAGGAAGAATTTAACCTTTTTTATAACAACAAAAAATTTAACTTTGTACTATTAATCAGACTAGATTTTGCACCGTGCGTTGTAGGGGATTATCAATTTAAGATTTTTTATTTGGACATTGTATTTTATGTAATGTGTTGTATTTTTATCTTCATAGTCTCATAAAAAATATAATTTTACTATAGTAATTTAGATATTAATGTAACATCATGTAAAATGTTAATCTCTAAGAATTAAATAAAAAATTTCTACTTGTTTTTATAAATAAATAAATTCATCCTTATGCATTATATTTTATATATAATTTTAATTTTAATATATTCACATATACATATAAATGTATAAAAGAAAATTAAAATTTATTTAGGTAAGCGAGAATATAATAAACAAAAAAATGAATAATTGATTTCTTAAAAATCAATTTTAGTCAGTAATTTTGTTTGAAGAAAATAATAATGATTATGTTGATATTTGATTTTTTATGTAATTAAATATGTATTAATTATGTAAAAGAAATATTAAATTTGATTTGAAAAATAAATTTAGTAAAAAAAATCATCCCTGTGGATTCATTGTAACTTTGATTGGACCAAAAGCCTTAGAAAAAGTTTATAACTATGAATTTAGTGTATTTTTTTACTTATTTTTATTTTTAAAAAAATTTCCAGATGTATTACATTTGATATGGTAAGTTAAGTTTAAGTTTCTCTTGATATCTTTCTTTAAAATATTCATTTCCATCTATTATATATTTTCATACTTTATATGTTCATAAAATAACACATTCAATGAAATATTTAAATCAGGAAAGAGATAGCTATAAAAAATTTATTTAAATTAAAATTATAATTATAACATAATAATTTACATATTGATGTGACTTTAGCTAAATTGTTCATCCCATGAATTAAGTGAAATTTTTACTTGCATTTATAAGAAGAAAAAAAATATCCATCCCTTGTGTTAACTATCTAAAATAACATTTAACTTTGATTGCACAAAAAATTTTAGTTAAAAAGTTAATCCCTGTGAGTTTAGTGTATATTTTTCAACTTCAAATTGACAAAAAAAAAAGTAGTTAAAAGTCTTTAAAAACTTACAGAATCATGTATAACTATAAGATAACGAGTTTTATTTTTACTTGAATCAATCTAAATTTTCATTTCAAATTATTTTTTTCCTAAAAAAATACAACCAAACCTCGTGATTTAATGTTAGGTTATAAAACTTGGCCACTTCCAACATACCACCCAAAAATATTTCTATAGCACTTGGATCTTTAGATTAATGGACATAGAAAATATTATCTTGGGTCAATAAGTTTTGCACTACCATCAACCAAATATTCCCTCCAAAATAAATAAAAAGTACTACCAAGTTTGACATTGTCTTGCAAATATAGCTGACAATTAGTATTGTAATAACATTCACAGTATCATGCAAGAAAATGTTATGAAAAAAGAATTAAACTGTCTATTATAAACGAAATTAATATCTCAAAAGCATTCATAAAGCTATTAAAAAACATAGATGAATTTTTCATGACTGACATTGGATAATAACTTCACCAAAGTTATGTAAAAAATCTTCATATCAAACCAATTGTCTATAATATAGCGCATTACAACATGTTTTGTCTCTAAGGAATAAAATTGATCTATTTTCATACCACCACATCTGAAATGGGGTTTTCCATGATTATGTAGTGGAGAAACATACAAATTAACAACATTTCCATTGCAATCTAGGTTGCAGGCAGTCCCCAGTAAGAAAAAAAAGGTAGTTGGAATTTTCATTTTGTCCTATCAATTCCAAAATTAAGAATGAAAATTTGAGTAAAAATATATTAAATTCAAGGTAATTACAGTTGTAATAAAATTATAAATATATCATTTTAGGAGTTAATTTTATTGTAAAACTCTTAAACCAATTCGTGAATTTTTGTTTCCAAGAATACGCCATCCTAGAAAAATATTAAAAACACAGAGTTGATGATAAATACAAATAAACTATAAAAAATACAAAAAAAATATTAAAAAAACACTGCATACCATGTAGTAGAAAAAACTATCGCTAAATCGCTGAATTATAAAAATAATAAAAAAGGTAAAGATTAAGTAAATCATCTTCTACCATCTTATTTATATGAGGAAAATAGTTGCGACTCTAAGAAATTAATTTAATTATGGCCATTAAATTTTTCATCAGTTATGAAAACATGATTAATAAAAATTAAATGATTAAATTTTATTAGATATTATGTAATCCAAACTTGTTTGAAATTTGTGTTTTATGGTAATTTACGTTACATAACAATGATCACGAGTTTAATACATTTTCAAATAATAGCAACCTATGATTTTTGAGAGAGAAAGTAACGTATGATTATAAGAAATTGATTAATATTCACCCTTGATATTATAAATCATTGTATTTGATTCCTACCTATATAAAAAATGCTACTATATTAAAATTTATTTGGAAATTATCTTTAACCAATCAATGCTTTTAAATAATTGTATTAATTATATGTAACCATAAAACTAAAAAACCAATTAATTATATGTTTAAATTTCAATTATAAACATTGTCAATCAACATTATGTGTCATTTTGCTTTTTCATCCAGCAATTTCTAATTCCTAATCAATTAAATTTTAAAACATATTAAATTATATAGCATAACGTATCTCATGCAGATTTCATAACTTTTATAGAGATTAAAATATTATTCATTGTATTATTAATTATTTTTTAAAATATATTGGAATTTAATCTAGTTAAATGCTAGTTAAAGGAAAACTAGTTATATGATTTAATGTTTTTTAAATTATTAAATCAATTTTATCATGATTGATTGCCATTTCCAAAATATAATAATATTAAAGGGAATTGTAGGATTTTTCAAAATTTAATTATATATTTTTTAATTTCTTTTTAAAAGGATACAACATAAAAGAGAAAAAAAACAAAAAAAAAACACAATGTTAGATTTTTTTTAAAATATGGATAAATGAATAATATTTATTCAGATTAATAGCTAATTTTTGATAATCTACAATACATGGACTCAAAATTATTATTTTTATTAAATAATTAATATTTTAAACTATTTAAATATATGTTACAGTTTAATATTTTATATTTGACTTGGATTCAAATTTTAAATATTTATATATAAGTTCAATAAATTTTG
Source organism: Glycine soja (assembly GCF_004193775.1). Taxonomy (NCBI): domain Eukaryota; kingdom Viridiplantae; phylum Streptophyta; class Magnoliopsida; order Fabales; family Fabaceae; genus Glycine; species Glycine soja. Next base: position 37,359,276 of record NC_041004.1, read on the forward strand.
AGGGTTAAAAAATATCTAACGTATATGATGTGGGAAAAGCCTAAATGTTATGTAAATACTTTGCATTAACTAAAAATAGTATATATTTCATATTTATTTTAAGAATATATATATACATATTAAATCAGAAGCTTCTACTTTTGATTTGCAGCACACCAATACGCAATTGAGTCCATTAGTTAGTGAGTGTGGCCTCTTAATCACCCCTTTGCCAACCAACACTAAAAATAAAAATTTGATATTTATCATCCACGAGATTACAAAATTTGTTTTCTGATAATTCATAATTTTCTTAATCATAATTCAAGAAAATTATAAAAACATCAAATAAATAAATATAAATATAATACATATTACATTTATATCACACAAAAAAACTTATCATATTATTTGTGATTACACTTAGTATAGTAGTGTTTGAAATTCGATAAATAACCTCAATCAAATATAAATTTTTGACCATGATATCGAAATACTTTCCACCAACATAATTAAATTTATCCATCAACTGTTAAGTAAATTATAATACTTTAACAATTATTTCAAATCATATATAAAATAACCACTGCACAAAAATTTAAACAAAACAATTTCAATATTTATTCCAATCTTATCTTTGAAAACAACTGTGTTGAGAAGATCGTTTTTCAATGGCTGATAAAAATACTTAGGAAGTTAACATATTTCAATATAAAATAATCTAAAATTAGAACAGACACGTGAAAAATATTATAATATGATATCATCACAGTAATTAAAAATAAAAAATACTTAAGTATATAAAAAACACTTACAAATTAATGACCATGAGACGCGTATAAACAAAGTTAGTTGTAATTTATCACAACAAATTCGAAATTACCTTGATGAAGAAAAGCATAATGATAACGGGTTAAATGATTTTGTTGTATATTTATAATGATATTAATAGTAAGAAGGTAAACGGAAATCACATGAATTAAAAAGGAAATGAAAATATTTAATTTTTTTAATTGGTGAGACGTTTTTTAAAATCATTTAAGTGGCTATAGACGTTTTTTAATTGCCTACTCACTAATATTTTGGTTTAAGCCTGCACGTTTAATTTCATTATTCATAATTATCCCCAAAGCAAATGTTCATTTATTTTATTAAACAATTGAAGCCTCTTCCACATTGTGTTTTATTTTCTTCCAAAACTACCCCCATTATCTCCTTTTATATCCCAAAAATACGCCCACCCTACTCCTTTTATATATATAAAGATTACAGAAAATAAAATATTTTGCATGGATTACAACATAAACAAAGAATCTAACTTTATTGGTTAAATAAATTGTTTGTGAGTTGTTGAAAATTCCTTAATTACTCTTCAAATAAAGACCAACTAGAACAGGAATTCATCTGTTAGCAAAAGAAAAGAAAAAAAAGAACAGGAATCCATCAGACAATTGGAAATTGAATTTCTATCTTAATCTATTTTGTCCTTGAAGTGACAAATCCACAATGACTAATATTCACACATAACCAAAACATAAAAAAAAAAAAAAAAAAGACACTACTCAGTCATTTAGTATGTGCTCAAATGGACTTAAATTCATGCCAATGCCACAAATTCAAATGAACAACTTGTAGCATGTTTGGAAAACCATTCAGATACACCTAAACACCCATTCAATGTCAACGACAAAAAATTTTCCTTCTCCAAAGGGATTCCCAAACATGCTTTTAGAGTTTTAGTCTTCAAAGTCTACAGTCACTGGCTCACATCGTCATATAGGTTTAGTTGAGGGGCAAAAAATATAGCGCATGGCTAACTTTTTACTAAGATGTTAGTCCTATTCTACTATACAAGTTGAATATGAAGGAGACTGAAAAAGTGAAATAAATGAAAACAAGTTCCTAAAAATTCAGCTGGCATAAATAAACACTACTGAAACCCTTAATCTGAACCATTTTCTTGTGGATCATCTTCCTGTAACGGCCTGTGCAAGACAAATGGCGGCGGTGGTGGATCAACGTTCAATGTACCATCTAGTACTCTCACTACCTCCTCCATAGAAGGTCTTCTACGTTCA